>NW_028120721.1:0-306000 GCF_965178545.1 Coloeus monedula | reverse complement strand
CACCACCAATGCTCTCAAGAGACACAAAAGCCCAGCCCAGTCCCCCAAGGAGCCCCCAGACACCCTCCCACCCCCCATGGCACCGACCAGGACAGGCTGGGGGACAGGAACATCCACAGCCCAGAGCACCTCAGGCACTTCAGCAACGATTTGGGCACTTTGGAGGTCACACCCCAAAGGGGGAGACCCAGGGCAGGGACTGGGACACACAACCGGAATTCCTGGAGAACAGATGGGCTCAGGTGGACACGTTCTCCCAGCACAACTACGAGATTGTGGCCCCAATCTGCCCGGCTTCACAGCCCCACAACACTCAGATCCTCCCGAATATTCCCCTGAACAGCAAAGTCACCCTCAAATTCTGGTAAAATGGTGCCGCTTTAGACCTCTTTGTTTAATTTCTTTATTTTTACCCCAATTTTGGTTGTTTCAGTAGGATTAACACAGAAGTTACTTAGGTGGCAGAAGATCTTCAAGATCATCCAGGGTTGCTTGATACCACCAGTAGAAACAATTGGACAGAGCAGATGAAAATTTTAGGGTGTAAAGGTAAAAAAATCAGCTCATCCCAATGGATCTCCAATGTTGATCTGAGTCCCGATGGATGTTCCTGCCCCTGCATTCACCCAGGTGCCAATGGGGATCCAGGAGAACGTGGAGAGCACCAGCCAGGGCTCTTCCCAACCTGGATCACAGGGAATGTGGGTCACCAGGGCTCTGCCAAACGTGGCTCCTCTGATGGGAGATGGAGTTGGAGCAGAGGACAAAGCTCTTCCCACAGTTGGGGCACTCGCAGGCTTCACTTAGTGGTACATCCGTTGGTGTCTGGTCAAGTGAGAGCTCCTGGAGAAGCTCTCCCCACACTCGGGACACTCGTAGGGCCTCTCCCCAGTGTGGATGCGCCGGTGCATGATGAGGTGGGAGTTTCGGTTGAAGCCCTTCCTGCAGTCGGGGCAGCGGAAGGGCCTCTCATCCGTGTGAATCCGCTGGTGCAGGAGGAGACTGGAGCTGGTGTGAAACCTCTTCCCACACTGGGGACACTCGTAGGGCCTCTCCCCGGTGTGGATGCGCCGATGCTTGATGAGGTCAGAGTTGTACCTAAAGCCCTTCCTGCAGTTGGGGCAGCGGAAGGGCCTCTCATCCGTGTGAATCCGCTGGTGCCAGAGGAGACTGGAGCTGGTGTGAAACCTCTTCCCACACTCCCCACACTCGTAGGGCCTCTCCCCTGTGTGGATGCGCTGGTGGATGATCAGGTGGGAGCTGTACCTGAAGCTCTTCCCACATTCCCCACACTTGTGGGGCTTCTCCCCATTGTGAAGCTGCTCATGAACCACCAGCTCTGACCTCTGGCTGGATCTCCGGCCGCCTTCCCCGCACAGGGTGGGTCTTTCCTCCTCAGAGCACCCTGGGCTGCGTTTGCAGCCCCTCCTCCTGTGGGATCTCCGGGGCTTTTCCTCCCCGTTGGATTCCTGCGCCGTGGAGCCGCTCAAAACGGCCTCTCCCACCAGGTTCTGCCGTGGGGATTTGTCCTCCCTGGGCTCCGTGCTCAGCTCCTTGTCTGGGGAGGAAGGACAAGGAGAGGATGGGATTTGCCTCCGGGCCACAGGGAAGGGCAAGGAGATCCCCCCAGTCCGTCCCCGGCAGGACGGCGTCGGCAGCGGGGTTGTCCTGCAGCCGGGGGCGATGCTGGGCTGGGAGATGGAGCAGGAGAGAGGGGAAAGGGGCACTGACTTCCTCCTCACCTGCCTGGGGCTCCCGGGGCATCTTCCTCTTCCTCACAGCCTCCTCCTCCATCTGGCCAAGGGTTGGGAATGGGAAATCCTGGTTTGGGGAGAAACAAGGGATGAGTGTCCTGGGTTGGGGCTTCCTACTGCTCAAGTCCATCTCTACAAGTCACCGGTGTCCATAAAAACCAACAAAAAATTGACAGTGACTCCAAAAGAATCCTCCAGGAGTCCCCCCTTTCCAGTCTCCTCACTTTGGGTTCTGGGGGCCTCCCTTGTCAGGGCTGCTGGTTGTTCCATGGGTCCTGGGGATCCCCCTCTCCGGGGTCCTGCTTAGGGATGCTGGGGGTTTCAGGGGTCCCAGAGGTCCCTTTTTTCCTGATTCTGCTTTGGCTCCCAGAGGTCCCAGGGTCTCCCTCTTCAGCCTCCCTCCACTCCAGGCACTTGAGGCTCCCCTCTCTCCTCACCCCCCCTTTCAGGGACGAGGGGTCCCAGCCCCACCTCATCTCCAGGCCCCCCCACCCCTCCAGGCTCTTGGGGGTCCCCCAGCTCTGGTATCGTCCCTCTCTGCTCTCCCCACTCCAGGGGTCCCGTGTTCCAGCCCCCAGCTCTCCTGGGGATCCCCAAAGCCAAAGTCCAACCCTGCAAGTACCGGGTGATCCTCACATGGACCCCCACGGGGCAATTATGGCTCAGCTTTGGAGTCCTGCAAGACCCACATATCCCCTCTGGCCCAAAAAATCCCTCCCAGGGACATGCAAGGACATCTGGGGCTCGATTCCAGAATCTGCAAGCTCCAAACACCCCTTCAAAAAAACCCCTCCTGGTGATGCCCCGATAGATTTGGGGTGAGCTCCCCCTCCCCGCTCACCTGCAGGATGGGGGGGAAGATGCTACCGGGGCTGGGGGTGCTGCGGACACAGTGGGCGGGCGGTGGAACCTCGTGGTTCTCCTGCTCCTCCTCCTCCTCTCTCCCTCCTCTCCCTCCCGCTCCTCCTCCACTCCCACCCTGCCCCCCCTTTCCCACCCCCTCTGCCCCACGGCTGCCGCAGCACCGGCTGCTGTGTGGGGGGAGCCCCGATCAGCCCCAGGCATGGACAGGGGGGTTGGGGACCCCCCCAGTGCGGATCCCTCCCTTCCCCAGAGCCCCAGGGAATCGCTCCAGGGCTCAGGTGCTGGGGGACAGGGCTGGACCCCCATGGAACCGCTCTTCTTCTGGCCCAACCCCACCTTTCCCTCCCCTTTCTCAGCGTTCCCCCAATCCACAGCCCCATTCCAGCTCAATTTGGGTGTCCCAGCCCCCTCCCGCTTTGTTTGGGGCTCCCAGCCCCCTATCGCCCCCCCCCCCCACCTTCTGCACTTTCCCCATCCCCAATCCCCACCGCCCCTCCCCCGGCCTTGATATTTGGGTGTTCCAGGCCCCTCGTGCTCACTTTGGGGGTTCCATTCCCCATTTCGCTCAATTTGGGGTCCCAGACCCGCCCCCCTTCTCACCGCTCACCCCGCGGCCGGGGGGCTCCCAGCACCACCAGTGCCACCAGTGCGGCCCCAGCTGCCCCCACACGCCCCATGCCCAGCGCCGGGCGCTGCCCACAGCCCCAAAGCAGCCGCGCTGTGCCCTGGGGGGTCCCCAGAGCGGCCCCGCCCCGCACGGCACTGGGAGCACCAGTCCGGACCAGTGCGGAGCGCGGGCGGGCGGCATCAGCCGTGCCCGGGCAGGGCCGGGCCCCGCGGGGCTCCCGCCCGCACTCGGCCCCCGCCGGGACAGCGCGGGGGGGCCCGGCCTGGCCGCCCCCACCTCCCCCTCCCCAAATTCCGCTCCGGGGGGCGCTGGCGGCGGGGGGGGCTCAGCTGGGGCCAGAGCTGCCGGAGCCACGTGTCCCCCGCTGCCGGCACCACCCCCTCAGGATTAGGGGTGCCCCAAAACTCCCTCCGAGCTGCCGGATACCCCGCACGCCCCTCAGGAGTGGGGTCCCCCCGGCCTCATCATCCCCAACCTTCGGCTGCCTCAGCCCAGGCCCCATCCCGCCCATCCCCCTCCGCCACACTTCATCCCACCCCCCAATCCACATCCCACCCTTCCCGGGCCCCATCCCGCCCCATCCCATTTCTCCCGGCAGCCGCCACCGGGACCCCAAAAACCCCGCGTGCCGGGGGCTCCCCAAAATCCCCCAAGGGGCATTTGCGACTCACATTTGGAGCCCTGTAAGATCCAAACATCCGCCTCCCCCCCCCGCCCCACCAAACCCCCTTCCCCCAGGAACCAACAAAGATATTTGGGGCTCGGTGCTGGAGTCCTCCAAGCTCCAAAAATCCCCTCTCCCAAAACAACCCCAGGCACCGCCCGAGATATTTGGGGCGAGCCCCTCCCCGGTCACCTGCGGGATGGGGGGACCGCTGCCCCCAGAGCCGAGAGCTGCGGACACAGAGAGCGATGGATACACGTGGAGGCTCCTCTTGGAGGCTCCTCTTCCTGCCTCCTCTGTCCCGCCTCTTCCTCCCGCCCCTCCCCCTTTATCCCTCCTCTTCCTCCCGCTCCTGCTCCTCCATCTGTCCTCCGTCCAGCAGCTCCGCTGCCGCCCCCAACCCTCGGGCTGGACCGTGGGGTCTGGGACACAGCCCCGTGCTGGGGGGCAGAGCCGCTGCTGGGGCCATCGCTGTGTCCAGGGCATCCTTTGTGGCCCTCGGGCAGCTCCAGGCTCCCGAGGGCTCCCCGAGGGTTTCTGTGGCTGTCCCTGCTCCCCAAATCTGTCGCGTTTAATGCCCAAGCGCGGCAACCCCGTGCCCTGTGGCAGCAGCCGGTGCCAGGACACAGCCCCGGGAGCTGCGCTAATGCCCGGCCGTGCCCAGGAGGGACTGAGGGGAGGGGACTTCATAAGGATCCCCCCTCTGCGACCCTGGCTGCGCACGGAAAGGTTCTTTGGTGCATGGGAGCGATTTTCCGGGATTTCTGGGCTCGGCGGGGTCGAGGCGGCGGCAGCGGGAGCCGCGGGGCCCGGCCCGTGGGGGCGGCCGGGCTGGAAAAGTGCGCGGGGCCCCAGCGCGGTGCCCGAGGGCTGAGCGGAGCTGACGGGAACAAGCCCCGGAGCCCCCCGGTGCCCGAGGGCTGAGCGGAGCTGACGGGAACAAGCCCCGGAACCCCCCGGTGCCCGAGGGCTGAGCGGAGCTGACGGGAACAAGCCCCGGAACCCCCCGGTGCCCGAGGGCTGAGCGGAGCTGACGGGAACAAGCCCCGGAACCCCCCGGTGCCCGAGGGCTGAGCGGAGCTGACGGGAACAAGCCCCGGAACCCCCCGGTGCCCGAGGGCTGAGCGGAGCTGACGGGAACACCCCGCTCGTCTCCGCCGCTCGAAGCCGCTTCCCCGGCTCCGGCTGCCGCCGCCGCCCGGCCCCGGCGCGGTCCCGCGGGGTCGCCGCTCTTCGCGCAGCTGGAGGGGCTCGATCCGAGCCGCGCCCCGCCCGTCCCTCGCTGCGGCTCTTGCGGTGACACGGAGCGGCCGAGACCCCGCGCTGCTGCCCCGACGCTCCCTCGCTGCAGCTCTTTCAGTCACTGCGCAGCCGCCACTCCCCGTGCGCTTCTTCTAGAATTTATTATTCCATTCTCCTTCTTTTATTCCATTCGCACCTCCCATCCCACGCCCTCCGCTGCGGCTCTTTCAGCGCCGGGCTCCTCGCCGGTGTCTCGGTGCAGCTCCTTCAGTGCCACGGGCCGGCGGAGACGCCCCTCGCTGCGGCTCCTTCAGGGGCCCGGGGCGGCTCCAAAGGGCCCCGCCCGCCGCCGCTGCCCGAGGCCTCCCCGCTGCTGCCGGGGATCGGACACCGCAGGCGGCCCCGGCCCCTGGATTTGGGACGGAGCGAATCAGAACTGGAGAGTGAGGAGGAAAATAAACTGGTACAGAACCTTCCCCCGACCTCTTTCTCCTTGCCGGAGTTCACTTTATCCCCGGCTCCTCCCTGCTGTGCCCAGCGGGGCAGGGAGAAGGGATGGGAGTCGCGGTCAGTTCGTGCCGCTGCTTCCCTTCGGGGACAGGAATCCTTCCGTGCTCCGGCCAGCGGGGTCCCTCCCATGGGGTCAGTCCCTGCCCTGGCCAGCGCGGGGTCCCTCCCATGGGGTCAGTCCCTGCCCTGGCCAGCGCGGGGTCCCTCCCCAGCCGTGCGGTCACTCCCCGGCCCGGCCCTGAGGCGCGGGGCAGTCGCGGGGCAGCCGCGCTCCGGCCCCGTCAGCGGCACCGCCGCTTCGTGCCGGGCAGGAGCGGCAGAAGGAGCCGGGCGGCGGCGGGGGCTGAATCCCGGCAGCAGCGAGGAGGAAGAAGAGGAAGAAGAGGAAGGGGCCGTGCCAGCTTCTGTGGAAGGCCCCGTACCCTTCCCGCGGCGGCTGCGGCGGCAGCCGTGGGGGCTCCTGGTGCTGCCCCGAGCCCGCAGAGCAGGGGAGCGTTTGCTTATGGCTGGAGCTGATGCTAAAGTTCCTGTTGGGCTGCCTTAGACACTTGGGGCAAGGCATTCCTTCCAACCTGGGCCACTTGGGGTGGGCTGGGGGCAGCCCCGGGGCAGGTGGCAGCGTGTGCAAGGGCCCTTTGTGACACGGTGCAGCACGGTCACCGTGGGATGGAACGGGACAGGGTGTCCCAGGGCCCTTTGTGACACGGTGCAGCATGGTCACCGTGGGATGGAACGGGACAGGGTGTCCCAGGGCCCTTTGTGACACGTGCTGACATAGGGGCTGGCGGCGACGCGGCCACGCCACAGTGCTCGGAGCACGCGACGGGACAGGACGGGACAGAGCGGTGCCGTGAGGAGCCCCCGCACAGCGCACTCGATCCTCGCTGACCTGGAGCTTTTCCGAGGCGTTATTCCTGCAGGTGACCTCGAGGCCAGACCACAGGACTTGGTGACCTGTGGCCTTCTTGAGGCTTCTCTTTTGCAGGTGCCCTCGAGGGCAGACCATGGGACTTGGTGCCCTGGAGCTTTTCTGAGGCATCTGCCATCCCTGTGGCCGGTGCCCTCAAGGCCAGACCGTTGGCTTTGCTGACCACAATCCTTGACGAGGAGTCTCCTGTCCTTGTGGCAGGAGCCCTCTGAGACCAGGCTGCAGGACTTGCTGTCCTGTAGCCTTCCTGAGGCTTCTCTGCTGCTGGTGCCTTCAAGGCACAAGTGCAGGACTTGTTCACTCAGAGCTTTCCCAAGGAATCTCTCTTGAAGGTGCCCTCGAGGCCAGACTGTGGCATGGCGGGCAGATTCCGTCGCCTGTTCAAGGTGTTCAGGGGGAAAAAAGGCCCTGGAGCTGCCCTAGCACAACAGCCTGAAGAGCTGGAGCAGTTCCAGCCACGGCAGGACGGTGAGTGACAGAGCTGGGCCACAGGGCTGATGGTGGCAGCCAGCTTGGCGCCATCCCATCCCATCCCATCCCATCCCATCCCATCCCATCCCATCCCATGCCCTCCCGTCCCACCCCACCCCATCCCATCCCATCCCTGGAGAACAGGCCCATGGATAGGATGGAAGAGGGGCCGGGCCAGACCCCCCGCAGCAGCCGTGCTCCATGCCCTGGGCATCCCGGGGCTGTCCCTGCCTGGGGAGCGCAGGGCTGGGCTGCGTTCTCCGGCCTCTCCTGCAGCCCCTCAGCTCTGGCTGCGCTCACTCTTTGCCAGATGCAGCCCCGGACCGGACACAAGAGCAGGACCGTGCCCACGGCCGCTTCCGGAGAACAGTGCAGGTACCTGCAGCCATCCCCACCTGGGCTGGGCCTGCTGTCGCTGCTCAGCTGAGCACCGTGCCTGGAGCACCCCTTGGAACATCCCTCCCTTCCCTGTCCTTTGTTCTCCTGCAGATGTTCCGGAAGTTCATCCACATTCGGCGTGGAAAGACCAGCACCACAGCAACTGAGGGCACAGCTGAGCCTGACTCTGGGCTGACCGAGCTCCAGGCAGAGCCTGATGTCAGCACAGATATCACTGCACCCTCAGAAGACTCTGACAGTCCAATGAATGATCACAGAGTGAAGACTGACGTGGCAGTGACTGAGGACATGGCCATCACAAACACCGACACCGGAGAGACTCAGGGCATCCCAAATACTGACACTACGCCCATTCCCACTGGGATTCATGCTCCTGAACTGGGTTATTTCAAGGAGAGTGCTGATTCTTCTCAGCAGCAGGTAAGCAGCCTGGGGTCAGGGTTGGAGACTCCAAGGATCGTGTGCCCCCTCAAGCCACGGCTGCTGGGCCCCCTCAGCCTTTGAGACCAGAACAGTGAGTCGAGAAGGGAAGCATTTCTTGGGGGCAGCTGGGAAAGTTGCTCCCTTGGACAGTGCTCCAAGTCTTCCCCATGCCTCCTCCAGGTGCCAGCCACGGTGAGGAACATTCACCAGAGTCTCGGGTCCCATGTCACTGTGGGCGCCAGGCTGGGCTTTAACCTTCTGAGGCTGGCTGAAGAGCACCCCGCTGATGTGGTGCTGACCCTCCTGCGCTGTGCCCCATCGTGCGACAGGTACGGGGCCCAGCTGCCTTGAGAGCTCGGGGCTCACCAGCCCTTAGGGCCCATCGCCCTGTGCCGCCTGTCCAATGGGGTCTGCCAGACAGGCGGAGAGCTGCAGGACCCTCGGGCCCCTCTGTTTCCTGAACCTGCTGCCATGCTTCCTCCCTGCCCCTCAGGGCACCGGGGCTCTGTCACCTGGGCCCCCACAGCTGCACAGGGCATGGTACTGTGACTGAGACGCCCCTGACTCAGAGCTCCGATCCCACAGAGCTGCCACAATGATGTGGAGACTCCTAGGCTTGTCAGGCAGCACACTGGAGAAGGTGCTGCCAACACTGCTCTGTGTGATGGAGGACTGGCCTCTGCACAGCATGTGCACCTCTGATGGGGACGACACACCTGTCCTCGCCCTGGCTGTGAGTTTCTGGAACTGGCCTTTGCTTGCCCCCAAGCTGCCTCTCCAGCAGCTCTCCATCCTCTCCCTGCCTCAAGCACTGGGTGAAACCTGGGCTAGGGGCAGGCTCAGGGGGCACCAGGCCCGGTGCTCCCCCTGCGTCTCCCCTCGGGCCCTGCCACATGGACAGCTCGGCACCGAGCGCTGTCTCGGGCTGCTTCTTTTGCAGGCAACTCTGGGGCTGTGGGTGATTGTCCAGGTGCCTCGGTGCCACGAGGCAGTGAACCTTTACTCCTCCCGCATCTTTGTGGCTCTGCTCTCCCATGTTGTCATCACCACACAGCAGATGCCAGAGGAAGTTGATCACTTCTGGAGAGCGTGCCGGGAGGAACACCGCCTTCCCAGCAACCCCAACAGGTCCCAGTCCTCCTGTCCTTCCCATGCCCTTGTGGCCAGCGCCAGTGCTCCCAGTGTGACCTGGGCTTTGCTCTGCACACAGGTTTGCAGTGCAGGCCATGAAGGCTCTGCTCTGTCGACTGCGCTGTGACAATGAGGTGGTGGCGATGGAGCGCAAGCGTGGCTGGGACACGCTGCTGTGTGCTGACACCCAGCACTATGCAGTGGGGCTGCTGGCCAGGTGAGACCCCCTTCTCCCCACTGCCCCCGGCACTTGTGCCCTGTGCCTGCGGTGCCCCACACAGTCCTTGTGGCCATGGGCCAGAGGGCCTGGTCAATGAGGGATGGCCAAGGACGCTGGAAAAGGCTGGAGAAGGGTGCTCAGGAGCAGCCACCTCCCAGAGCACCCACATCCCCTGCAGGGATGCTGGGGAAAGACCAGACCTCTGTGAGTCAGTCCTGGGAGATGTTTGCCCCCCAGCTCACAGCCTTGATGCCTTTTTCCCTCTGCCAGAGAGATGCGCTGGGTCTCCCTTCCCATGTGTTCTGGGATTGCACTCCGCCTGCTTGGGCTGCTGAGCAGGGAGGAGCCACGCTGGGATCTGCCCTTCCTGGCATTCCTTGTGGAGGTGAGCCTGACGCCAGCGCTGCCTCGCTGAGCTGCCTCCCGCCTCTCTGCCCTCTCGTAGCCGCAGCTGCCTGGGACGTGCCCACGCCCTGCGCTGCTGCCTGGGCCCAGCCCTGGGCGGTTCCGGGCTCCTGCCGGCCGGCTCCCCTGTCACTGCCCTGTGCCTTTCAGCTCCTCGAGTGCCTGGACTTGAGGGAATGCGGTGACAGTGTCCTGGAGATGATGTCCAGGTACCTGCTGAGCGAGTGCAGGCAGAGATGTCGCCTGGCACTCAGAGGCCTCGTGGTGCTCAGCAAGGATCCTGCGATGGTGAGAAGGCGGCAGCGGCTGAAGCTGCGCTGGGGAAAGCAGTCACATGGGCTTGGCTGGGCTTCAGGAGCTGAGGCAGCTGCTCCCAGCTCTCCTGCCTCCCGGCTCAGCTGCCCCAGTGCTTCGGGACAGGCCTTTGGCCTCTGGGCCCTGCGGCAGCAGGGTGGGCTTGCAGGGCCAGGGTGGTGTAGGCAGTGCAGCCGTTCATGGCTTCACAGCACAGCCTTGTGTTCCACACAGGCCAGAAGAATGGGCAGCCTGTCCCAACGGCTTGTGGAGCTGCTGGGCGATGCAGATGGAGAGGTGGTCAGGATGTCCCTCTCTGTGTTCATGAATGCGCTGGAGAACAAAGACATCCTGGTATCCAGCACCACCGCCCCGAAACTGGCTGAGGCGCTCCTGCCACTCTTTGAAAATGTAAGGCTCTGTGCCCCCAGCCATAGGCTGGGGTGCTACCTGCAAAACTTCAAGCCTTATGGATTTTCAGGCCTTTTCCTTGGGGAACCTGGAGTAATTGGTCTTAGGGTCTTATCTTTTTCCACCAGGACAACAGCCATGTGCAGCTGTTCTCCATTCACCTCTTCGGCAAGGTGATGGAGTTGGTAGTGGAGGAGGGAAAAAAGCCCCTGGAGAGGATTGTGAGCCAGAGCCTGCTCCTGCTCTTCTTGCACTGCCATGAGGAGAACCGCCACGTGGCAGAGGTGAGGTTTTGTGTGATGCTGCTGCATCCCAAGGACGGGGCTCAGCTGCCTCCTGCCCTGGTACCTCCTGGGCTCCAGCATCCTCCTGGCCTTGGAACAGGGACACGAGTCCTGTGCCCTGGGCTGCGGTGCCATCTCTGTGCCTCTGCTGCTCTCCAGGCCTCGATGGAAACTCTTCTTTGTGCGGCCGGGTTCCTGAAGAGGAGGAATCTCAAGCAACTGCTGAAGAAGGAGCAGCTGTTGACGTTCGCCGAGTGCCTGGTAAAGCCTGACTGGAGAAGCCTGAGGCACAGCCTGGAGAAGCCCAGTGTGTGGGGCTGGCAGCTGTGCCCCTGCCCAGTGCTGCACCAGGGGCGCCAGCCTGCGCCCCACACGCTGCTCCCTTCCCCGGGCTCTGCTCCAGGCTCCTGTGGCCCCGAGCCGGGAGCCGATGGAGCCCCGGCCCCGCTGGGCTGTGGCGCGGGGCGGCACCGCGGCTCCCCGGGCAGCAGCCGGCCCTCGGCCCCCTCCAGAGCCCGGCGCCAGCGGCTGCTGGCCGGGCCTCGGGGCCGTGCGGGCACGGGAGGCCAGGGCTGGGCGCAGAGAGCCCGGCCAAGGGGCTGAGCCCGCGCCAACCCTTCCCTCCTGGCGCTCTCTGCAGCTGGCAGAGGACAGGAGCCGAGCGGCCGAGCGCCTGCACCAGGCGCTGCCGTTCGTGGAGAGCCCGCAGGAGTCGCTGCGAGAGGCGGCCGTCAGGTTCATCGGTGAGCCACGGGCCCGGGGCCCCTCCCCGCCCCGCCGCAGCTCGGCCCCAGCCCCGGCTGCTGCCCCGGCAGCGGGATCCGGGCCCGGGGCCGTGGAGCCCCGCCTGCCCTCGGGGCCGCTGCCGCCCTCTCGCAGCCGTGCCCTCGGGCGTCAGGATGCGGCGAGGGCCCGGGCTGAGCCCTGCCGGGGCAGGAGAGCGTGTGGCCACGGGGCTGGCAGCGCCGCTGCGAGGGAGCCGTGCCGCGGGGCCGTGACCGCCTCTGTGCTCCCAGGGACTGCCAGGGTGTTCTTGAGGGGGCACAAGGAAGAGCTCCAGGTCCTCAGTGAGGGTGAGTGAGGGCAGCGGGCTGGCAGCGGGGGCTGGCGGGGGCGAGCTGCAATGCCTGGCTCGGGAGCTGCAATCCCTGCCCTGGCTGTGGGGGCTTTGCTCCATGTGTGGACTCGGGGTGACGTGGGCAGAGCACAGAGAGGTTTCAGGGACACGGTGGGGAGCTTCATGGCCAGCACCTTCTGGCTGATCTCCTTGGCCCCTGCTGTCTTCTGGCCATGGCAGGAGCTGGGTGAGATGGCCCTGGCAGGAAGGTCTGCTTGGATTCCCGCAGATCCAGGCTCTGACCGTGGCTCTGTTCCTGTCTCTTCCAGCCCTTCAAGCCCTGAGGAGAGACGACAGCCCTTCCCAGACAAACATCGTAGTTCAGAAAATATTCAAGGAAAGAGCTGCTGAACTACGTTCATCTGCTGGCTCAGAACCAGAGTCCCTTTAAGCCCTCTAGATATCCTGGAAGATGAGACCATCTGGAGACTAGAATAGAGCAGCTGGAGCTCCAGGCACAGCTGATGCTGGTCACAGCTGAGCCTGTGGAAAGCTCCCATAGCTCCTGCCCTCTCCCTCCCTTTTGACAGCTCCATCCCTCCAGCCCTCAGACCCTGCCCATCCCCTTTTTCCCTCCCAGCTCATCCCTTCGCTTCGCCTCCTATTAATAAACAGTTTGGCTTCTTCACTTGACCTGCATCTCTGTGGTGCTGAAGCGGCCCAAAACCTGAGCCCTGGGACACACAGGCCCCTCCTGCCGCTCTCTTCCGTGCTATTACTGCAACCCTAGGGAATATCACCGTGTCCCGCAGCCGTAGGGAGGAGGAGAGAAGATCCAGCAGGCAGGAACTGTGCAGCAAGATTGATTTATTTAATTATTTTACAAACTCTTTTATAGACTTTTTTCTTCATAGTCTAATTGGACAAAGGATCAGCCACCCCTTGGGGTGATTGGCTAAAATCCTAAAGCATCCATTGTCAAAATATTTTCTACTGTACTATAAACAAGACTTTTCAAGGCTGCAGCTGTTTGGTTGTTTACATAACTCTGCTACCTCTTCTGTGAGAGAGAAAAGTCTCTCACAGGCTTAGAAAACAGCAAGAAAATCCTTGCTAGCAGCATTTTTGTATCCACACCATGCCATGTTTTGTGCAGAGACACAGAGGAACGAGGGCAGCTCAGGCTGGAAAGGTCCCTGTCCTGAAGGTCCAGTTCCACAACACTGTGGAGTCAGAGGTCTTGCTGAGCACCCTGAAGGCCCTGGATTTTAGAACAGCCAACAGGAGGATGCTCCGGAGGCAGCTGTGAGGGATTCCGTGGCAAGCCTCCACGGAGGGCAAAGGAGCTTGGAATGCTGGAAGTTTTCAAGAGCAGCTTCCTGAAAGCGCAGCAGTGCTGCATCCCTGCCCGGGATCAGGAAGAGGGCAGAACCAGAGACCATCCGGGCTTAACAGTGGCCTCTGGGTGTGTCTATGAGCAAAGGAAGCAGCAGCACGGTGGCCGAGACTCGGACACGCGGCCATCCCGGTGTCCGGAGCGCTGTCAGGCAGTGTTGGGATCCTGGGGGCGGTTCTGGTCCCCACAAGTGTGGGATCGCAGCCCCTGCTGATGCCTTGAGAGGCCACCTAAAAACAGAGGCTAGACCAGAATAAGGGAATAAAGGTAGGTATTTATTTGAAAGGCCTTCAAAGGTACACCCAGGGTAGCCAGAGGCTACTGCCAAGAGGGACCCCAAGATGGACAACAGGTCACGAGTTCTTCACACTTTTGTAAGTTTGGTTCCTTTGCATATGGGCCGGTTTTGCCCAATTTAGAAAGATATCCTCTGAGAGAAGGCACAACCACCCCTCCCCCGAACCTGGTTCGGGAAAAAATAAATTTTCCTCAAAGGAAAGTGAAGGAGATAATAACTATTTATTTAACAAACACACAGGAAATGAAAATAATGCTAAATAATAAAATCTCTCACTGTGGAGAAAAAACCTGTGACAGTGTCAGAGTCCTCCCTTTGGTCTCCTCGGAGCTGGGGCTTGGCCCAGGGCCAGGCCCTCTGTGCCCGGTGGAAAGTCCTCCCGATGTGCTCTGATATTGAAGTAGGCCATCAGAAAAGGAAGAAAATCCAGAATTCCAGGGAAGGAAAAAAAAATTCAGCTCTCAGTCTCCCTTTGGAGAAAAAGAAGCTGAAGAACTGGCCAAAAGCTGACCAGGGAAGCAGCAAGCTGGGTGCCTCCTCCCTCCCCTGCTGCAGCTGGGAAAAAGAAAGTCCCTGTCTCTGTGTGACCCTGAACAAGCTGCAAACTGCTTTGAAAAAGATTTGCTCAGTTTTTCCTTCCCTCTCTCAGGCTCAGTTTAGAGGCATAGAAAGGCAAAAAAATTAATTTCTGGGCATAGGGCAGTGATATGGGATATGCATCATAAAGTCACCCCAAGACATTCCACCCCTTATCCCATATCATTGGCTCAATGCCCAAACTAAGATATTCTAACTCTACACACACACATCAATACATATACATATACATATATATATACAGCTATGTACGAACAGTGACAGTGACCCTCAGCAAGCAGGGGTACCCAGGCATTTCACACTACAGGTGGTTTTCACCCAACAATCAGATCTCCCTGTGGTACACAACGTGTTGTTCCATCTTTCTGCATTACCCACCATGTGCAACCGGGTCCCTGAGCAAAGACAACCCCACGGATGGGTTGGTCTGTACTCGAGGCAGAATTTATCCACACAGTCTTTCCTAACAGACCTCTGACATGCACTACTGGGGCCTTATCTCCATCTGCTGTATGCAGGGATTCAGACTGGGCTGGACCAGCTCTATCGGTGGAACCTCAGGTGTTAACTAACCAGGTGGCCTTTGCCAGATGCTGTTCCCAATTTTTGAAAGTTCCCCCACCCAGTGCCTTCAAGGTGGTTTTCAACAATCCATGGCACTGTTCCACTTTGCCTGCAGCTGGTGCATGGTAAGGGATGTGGTACACCACTCAGTGCCATGTTCTCTAGCCCAGGTGTTTATAAGGCTGTTCTTAAAATGAGTCCCATTGTCAGATTCAATTCTCTCAGGGGTGCCATGCCTCCAAAGGACTTGCTTTTCCAGGCCCAGGATGGTGTTCTGGGCAAGCATGAGGCACAGGGTAGGTCTCCAGCCATCCTGTGGTGCCTTCTACCATTGTGAGCACACAGCGCTTGCCTTGGCGGGTTTGAGGCAGTGTGATGTAATCAATCTGCCAGGCCTCCCCATACTTGTATTTGGACCATCGCCCACCGTACCACAGAGGCTTCACCCGCTTGGCCTGCTTGATCGCAGCGCATGTCTCACAGTCATGGATCACCTGGGAGATACTGTCCATGGTCAGATCCACCCCTCGGTCTCGTGCCCACTTATAGGTGGCATCTCTGCCCTGATGGCCTGAGGCATCATGGGCCCATCGAGCTAGGAACAACTCTCCCTTGTGTTTCCAGTCCAAGTCTACCTGTGACACTTCTATCTTTGCAGCCTGATCTACCTGCTTGTTGTTTTGGTGTTTCTCATTAGCCCTACTCGTGGGCCCATGATGCCTCAGGTCATCAGGGCAGAGATGCCACCTATAGGTGGCACGAGATCGAGGGGTGGATCTGACCATGGACAGTATCTGTGATAAAACAAACTGTATCCCTGTGATCCATGAAAGGCGGCCACCAGAGGCCAAGGCCAGCCAGACCTGTTGGCCTTGGCAGCTTTTGTCTGGCAGCAATCCTTGGATAGATGGAATTTTGGAGGCCAAATTGCAATTTTGGCCATGGGCAGCTGGAGGAGAAGGATGGTTCCGTTCCACAGGAAGAGAAGCACAGCCCCAGCGTTTCAAAGGCAGCTGAGAGCTGGCCCTCAGGAAGCCAAGGGGAGCTGGACTTGTCAGTCCTGGCAGATTTTGCCTGGGAGCTGTACTTGGATATATGGAATTTTGGAGCTGGATTCCCAGTTTTGGCCATGGACACCTGCACTTGAAAGATGTTTCTTTTCCATGGGAAGAACAGCACAGCCCCGCAGTGTTTCAAAGGCAGATGAGAGGTGGCCCCCAAGAGGCCAAGGCCAGCCAGAGCTGTCTGTCCTGGCAAGTTTCATATGGGAACAATCCTTACATAATCAAATGTGGATGTAGAATCCCAGTTTTGGCCATGGGCCCCTGGAGGAGAAGGACAGTTCTGTTCCATAGGAAGGAAAGCACGGAGCCCCAGCACTGCAGGGCAGGTGAGAAGCAGCTCTGGCCATGCCAAGGTCAGCCGGAGCTGCCAGGCGGCCCCAGGAGCCCAAGGCAGCCAGAGCTGCTCCATGTTCCCTTGGTTCCGTGGGCCCTGCAGGGTCACAAAGGCCCCTCGGTTCTTTGGGGCCAGCAGTGCCACAGTGGCCCCTTGGTTCCATGGAACGCCACAGGGTCACAATGGTCCCCTTGGTGCCACCAGCCCTGCAGGGTCACAACGGCCCCTGGGTTCCACGAGGCCACGCAGGGTCACAGTGGTCTCCAGAGGAAGGGCAGCACCGAGCCCCAGGGTTTCAGGGGCAGAGGAGACACAGCCACCAGAGGCCAAGGCCAGCCACATCTGTCTGTCCTGGCAGGTTTGTCTGGGAGCAGCCCTTGGATATTGGGAATTCGGGAGGTGGAATCCCAATTTTGGCCATTTGTGCCTGGACAGGCAGGATGAGTCTTTTCCATAGGAAGGAAAGCACAGAGCCCCAGGGTTTGGAAGGTGGGTGAGATCTGGCCCTCAGGAGGCCAAGCCAGACAGACTTGATGGTAATGGCAGCTTTTGTCTGGGAGCAGCCCTTGGATATTGGGAATTCGGGAGGTGGAATCCCAATTTTGGCCATGGGCGCCTTGTTGAGAAGGATGGGTTTTTCCATATGAAAGAAAAGCACAAAGTCCAAGTGTTTTGGAAGAAGATGAGAGGTGGTCACCATGGGTGAGGGCAGCCAGATCTGTCTCTCATGGCAGCTTTTGTCTGGGAGCCATCCTTGGATATCTGGAATTTTGGAGGTGGATTCTCAATATCGGCCATGGATGCCCGGACATAAAAGATATTTAATTCCATGGGAAGATGAGAGGTGGTCCCTGGGAGGCCAAGCCAGGCAGAGCTGTCTGTCCTGGAAGGTTTCATCTGGGAACAATCCTTGGATATACAGAAATTTGGAGGTGGAATCCCAGTTTTGGCCATGGGCACCTGGACGGGAATGACGGTTCTTTTCCACTGTAGGGAAAGGGTGGAGAGTTGCTGTTGGGATGGGCACGACACACACCAACCCCACCAACAACCCCAGGCAAAAGGCTGTTTATTCTAAAAAGCCAGTGTCATTTATACACTTTTGTATGTTTATCATTCATTAACTTATCCATTGGTTGCTTCACTTCTACAACAGAGTCATTGGCTATTATTTAACTGCAACATCCTGTTATTGGTTACCTATAGCATCAGCATTCTGAGTGTTCAGAAAAACACCAGGTGCAGCCTTGTTGCTGTTTTCTCTTTCTGTTGTTTAGGTGTCTTGCTTCTGTTCACACTAAGTTTCTCATGGGTACAAACGGATTGTGCTAAGATCGATGTCGGAATCAGACAGGCTCGCTGACCTGCTGTTAATTCCCACAGTGGAGCACTGTTGTTTTGAAGGTTGATGAGAAGTGGCCCCCAGGAGGCCAAGGCCAGCCAGGCCTGTCTGTCCTGGCAGCTCCTGCCTAGGAGCAATCCTTGGATAGACAGAATGTGGGAGATAGAATCCCACTTTTGGCCATTTGTTCCTGGAGGAGAAGGACGTTTCTTTTCCATGGGAAGAAATCACGGAGCCTCAGCGTTTGGAAGGCAGATGAGAGGCGACCGCCAGAGGCCAAGGCCAGCCAGACCCGTCTGTCCTGGCACCTTTCGTCACAGAGCAATCCTTTGACAGACGGAATTTTGGAGGCAGAATTCCACTTTGGACCACGGGCCCCTGGAGGAGAAGGACAGTTCTGTTCCATAGGAAGGAAAGCACGGAGGCCCAGCACTCCAGGGGCAGATGAGAATCAGCCCTGGACATGCCAAGGTCAGCCAGAGCTGTCAGGCGGCCCCGGGAGCCCGAGGCAGCCAGAGCTGCTCCACGTTCCCTTGGTTCCATGGGCCCTGCAGGGTCACTGTAAGAGCCTAATAATAAGAGAAAGGCTCCAAAAAGTGCTTTGTCATTATGACTGCTTCAAAAATGCCTCATCATTTGGTCTGCTTATCATAAAATGGGCGGTACAGACCATGGGTAGCTCGCCTTGAGGCCCATAAAAAGGAAGGTGAAACTGGTGCAGGTGTGGAGGGAAAAGCGAGGGGCAGAGTCCCTGACCTTTGCCTTTCCCCCCACCACCATCGCCTGCTGCCAGACACTCTGGGGCCTCCTGGAGCCGACGCTGCCCGCCTGAGGAGAACCCCCCTGATCCTGCACCCCTGGGCAGGGACAAGGAGGCCCTGAGGCCCCAGGGCTGCAGGGGTCACTTGTCCCCTCCTGGCCTCAGGCCAGGGCCAGCAGCCATGGCCAAAGGGCTGCACAAGTTGGCTCTGTCAGGGCCTTGCAGCTGCTGCCCATCCCTCTGCCCTCTGCAGCCCAGGCTGTCCCACGGTGTCCCTGCCCTGTGCCTCTGTCCCTGCAGGCTGTCCTCATCCCCCCGGCTGCCCCACCTGGCTGGCCCCTTCCTTTGCTGGCAGCTCTGCATCCTGCCTGCCTCTGCCTGGGCACACAAAGCCTTGGGCTGCTCCAGACTCCTTCTGGGGGACGTGTTACACCCCAGCCCTGCCTGGGAGGGAAATTCCTTTCTCCTGGTGTCCACTCTGGGCCTCCCCAGCTGCCCTGTCACAAAGGCCCCTTGGTTCTTTGGGGCCAGCAGTGCCACAGTGGCCCCTTGGTTCCATGGAACGCCACAGGGTCACAATGGTCCCCTTGGTGCCACCAGCCCTGCAGGGTCACAATGGCCCCTGGGTTCCACGAGGCCACGCAGGGTCACAGTGGTCTCCAGAGGAAGGGCAGCCCCGAGCCCCAGGGTTTCAGGGGCAGATGAGACACAGCCACCAGAGGCCAAGGCCAGCCACATCTGTCTGTCCTGGCAGGTTTGTCTGGGAGCAGCCCTTGGATATTGGGAATCTGGGAGGTGGAATCCCAATTTTGGCCGTGGGCACCTTGTTGAGAAGGATGGGTTTATTCCACATGAAAGAAAAGCACAAAGTCCAAGAGTTTTGGAAGAAGATGAGAGGTGGCCACCATGGGCGAGAGCAGCCAGACCTGTCTCTCATGGCAGCTTTTGTCTGGGAGCAATCCTTGGATAGACAGTATTTGGGAGGTAAATCTCAGTTTTGGCCATGGGAGCCTGGATGAGAAGGACGATTCTTTTCCTTAGGAAGGAAAGCACAGAGCCCCAGGAGCCCCAGGATACCCCAGAACCCACTGAGGAACGGGGTCCGCCCGGCCTCATCATGCGCAGCCTTCAGCTGTCTCAGGCAGAGCCCATCCCACCCTCAGCAGCCCCAGCCCAGCCCAGCCCAGCCCTCCTGGGCAGGAAGCCCCAATGGCCGAGCCGGCCTGGGACACTTGCAGGGATGCGGGGGCAGCCGCAGCTTCTGGGGCCAGCCTGGGCCAGGCCCTGAGCGCCCTGCCAGGGAACCATTGCTGCCCCACATCCCATCTCAGCCTGCCCTCGGGCAGCGGGAAGCCGTTCCCTGGGGCCCGGCCCCGCAGGCCCTTGGCAAGAGTCTCTCTCAGCCAGCAATTGCTGCTCCTCCCTGCTGCGGGGCCCAAGCTGCAAGTTGATTTTCTGCCGCTGGCCCCGGCCCAGCCCCGAGCCAGGGCCAGGACCTTGCCCTGGAGCTCTGCGGGCGCTGTGGAAAGCTGAGAGGCAGCTCTGGCTTCTCCACTTCTCCTGTGCTAAAGCTGCCTGGCAGAAGAAATGGAGGGACAGCTCTGGTGGCACAATCCCTCCCGGCCCAGGGCCCAGCGCTGGGAAGGTCTTTCCGTGCCGAGGCTTTGCTGCGGCCAAGGAAAGCTCCTGGCTCAGGGTCACCTTTCCTGCTGGGCCAGAGCCCCCGAGTGGCCCAGCAGCAGCAGAGAATTCCAGCACAGCCCCGGCACGGGCAGGGCGGCCCTGGGCGGGCTGCGGGAGCCGGCAGCGCCTGAGCTCAGAGCAGCTGAGCCCGGGGGCTCTTGGCCAAGGCCGAGGCCCAGCGAGCATTTCTCAGCTCGCAGGGCGGCCTGGAAAGGTGCTGGGGGGGATCATTCACCCCCCAGGGCGGTCCCAGTGGCTCCCAGGATTTCCATGTCCGTGCTCCCAGCGCTGCTCCCAGCCCTGATCCGTGGGGATGGCAATGTCCCGCTCCCTTCCCGGGGCAGGCTCACACCTGAGCCAGGTGTGCAGGGCAGGACCTTGCCCTGAGCCCAAGCCCTGTCCCCCCTGCAGGATCTGCTTCCCATCGGCCTCTTCCTCCTGCGGCCCCAAGCCCAGCTCGGTGCTGAACGAAGGGCGCTGGGCCGGGGTCATCCCCCGGCGGGGGCTGCGCACCCCCTCTGCCCCCTCCCCAAATTCCCTCCCGGGGCAGCAGGGGCTGCCTCAGGAGCCCTGTGGGCAGGGAGAAGGGGGTGACACCGGCATGGGGGGGTCACACACGCTCTGGGGGGACACACACGGCCCCTGGGGACCCCCCCCACCTTCTCGTGCAGTGCCAGGAGGGTGAACCCCCACATGGAGCCCCCGACCCCCAGCAGCATCTCGGGGGGTGGGTTCTGGTGGCAGCTTTGGGGGTCTGGGGGGGAGGTCACAACTGCCCTAAAACCCCCTCCCAGCCCCACAGCCACTCCCAGACCCCTCAAAACACCCCACAGCTCCCAGCCAGAACTCCCCCAACCACTCCCTGCAATAGAAATGGCCCCAAAAGCCACAAAATCCCCTTTCCATCTCCCCAAACACACACCCAAATTGTCTCCCAGCCACACAGCCCTGCCAGCACCCAAAACTCCCTCAGAGACTGCCTCAAAATCCCCCTAAACCCCATCCCATCACTGTAAGTGGCTCCAAGGGCCACAAAAGCCCCTCCCAGTTCCCCAAGGAGCCCCCAAACCCCCTCCCACCCCCCATGGTACCGACCAGGACAGGCTGGGGGAAAGGAACATCCACAGCCCAGAGCAGCTCAGGCACTTCAGCAGCGATTTGGGCACTTGGGAGGTCACAACCCAAAGGGGGAGACCCAGGCCAGGGACTGGGACACACAACCGGAATTCCTGGAGAACAGATGGGCTCAGGTGGACATGTTCTGCCCCCAGAACTACGAGATTGTGGCCCCAATCTGCCTGGCTTCATGGCTTCACAACACTCAGATCCTCCCGAATATTCCCCTGAACCCCAAATTCACCCCCAAATTCTGGTAAAATGGCACCGCTTTAGACCTCTTTGTTTAATTTATTTTTACGCCAATTTTTACTGTTTCAATGGGATTAACACAGAAATTACTTAGGCTGCAGAAGATCTCCAAGATCATCCAGGGTTGCTTGATACCACCAGAAGAAACAATTGTACAGAGTAGATGAAAAATTTAGGGTGTAAAGGTAAAAAATCAGCTCTTCCCATTGAATCTCCAATGTTGATCTGAGTCCCGATGGATGTTCCTGCCCCTGCGTTCACCCAGGTGCCTACGGGGATCCAGGAGAACGTGGAGAGCACCAGCCAGGGCTCTTCCCAACCTGGATCACAGGGAATGTGGGTCACCAGGGCTCTGCCAAACGTGGCTCCTCTGATGGGAGATGGAGTTGGAGCAGAGGACAAAGCTCTTGCCACAGTCGGGGCACTCGCAGGGCTTCCCTTAGCGGTGCCTCCGTTGGTGTTTGGTCAAGTTAGAGCTGTCTGAGAAGCTCTTCCCACACTGGGGACACTCGTAGGGCCTCTCCCCGGTGTGGATGCGCTGGTGGGTGATGAGGTGGGAGTTTCGTTTGAAGCCCTCCCTGCAGTCGGGGCAGCGGAAGGGCCTCTCATCCGTGTGAATCCGCTGGTGCTGGAGGAGAGTGGAGCTGGTCTGAAACCCCTTCCCACACTCAGGACACTCGTAGGGCCTCTCCCCTGTGTGGATGCGCCGGTGCTTGATGAGGTCAGAGTTGTACCTAAAGCCCTTCCTGCAGTCGGGGCAGCGGAAGGGCCTCTCATCCGTGTGAATCCGCTGGTGCCGGAGGAGATGGGAGCTGGTGTGAAACCTCTTCCCACACTCCCCACACTCGTAGGGCCTCTCCCCTGTGTGGATCATCTGGTGGCGGATCAGGTGGGAGCTCCGGCTGAAGCTCTTCCCACATTCCCCACACGTGTGGGGCATCTCCCTGCCACGAAGCTGCTCATGAACCACCAGCTCTGACCTCTGGCTGCATCTCCGGACGCCTTCCCAGCACAGGGTGGGTCTTTCCTCCTCAGAGCACCCTGGGCTGCGTTTGCAGCCCCTCCTCCTGCGGGATCTCCGGGGCTTTTCCTCCCCATTGGATTCCTGCGCCGTGGAGCCGCTCAAAACGGCCTCTCCCACCGGGTTCTGCCGCGGGGATTTGTCCTCCCTGGGCTCCGTGCTCAGCTCCTTGTCTGGGGAGGAAGGACAAGGAGAGGATGGGATTTGCCTCCGGGCCACAGGGAAGGGCAAGGAGATCCCCCCAGTCCGTCCCCGGCAGGACGGCGTCGGCAGCGGGGTTGTCCTGCAGCCGGGGGCGATGCTGGGCTGGGAGATGGAGCAGGAGAGAGGGGAAAGGGGCACTGACTTCCTCCTCACCTGCCTGGGGCTCCCGGGGCATCTTCCTCTTCCTCACAGCCTCCTCCTTCATCTGGCCAAGGGCTGGGAATGGGAAATCCTGGTTTGGGGAAAACAAGGGATGAGCACATTGCGTTTAAGGTCCCTCTGCCCAAGTCCATCTCTAGAAGTCACTGGGCACTGTGTGTCCATAAAAATCTGCTCTGAAAAAGCCTCTCAGGAGTTCCCTGTCTCTGGTCTCTCCCCTTTGTCTTTGGGGGTCCCCTCTGTCCCAGCTGCTGGGGTCCCTCTTTCATTGGGATTCCTCCTCTCTCCTTGGTCTCCACCCTCCCCAGGCTGCTGGGAGTCCAGGAATCCAAAAGCTCCACTCTTTGGTCTTCCCACTTAGGGATGCTGGGGGTTATGGGGTCCCCAGGTCCCTTCTCCCCTTATTCTCTGCTTCGGGGTGCAGGGGGTCCAAGGAGTCCCCCCTGCCCCTCTCCAGGCTGTTGAGGGTCCCGCGAATGGCGGCGCTCCCCCCTCTCTGGGCTCCCCACTTTGGGGCCCTGGGGGTCACAGGGGTTCGCTCCTCCAGACTGCCGGGGCTCCCCTGCTCCCGGTACTGCCCCTCTCTGCTCGTCCCACTCTGGGGCTCCCGAGGTTCCCCCTCCGGCTCTCCCAAGGGGTCCCGCAGCCCCCTGGCTCCGGGCTGGAGGTGGCCGTGCCTGACCCGGGCAGACCCAACCCCCACCACGGGGCGTACCCCACATCCCCCTGCCCGCTGCCAGGGCTCTGCTGGCACCGCCACCGGGACCCCCAGAAACACCTCCTGGGGACCCCCAATGTCCTCACAAGGGGCATTTTCTGCTCAGCTTTGGAGTTCTTCATTCTCCAAACATCCCCCCAAAAAACCCAACCCAGGGAACCCCCCGGGATATCTGGGCCGAGCTCCCCCTCCCCGGGCACCTGCGGGATGGGGGGCGATGATCCCACGGGTGGGGGGCTGTGAATTCAGGGAGCACTCAACCTCATGTGGGGAGTGACTGGGTCTGAACTGGGGGCAACTGGGTTCAACTGGAACCACACTGGAAGATAATGGGAGCAGCTGTGCCCATGCTGGGGTCATACTGGGATCCTAGTGGAACTGACTGGGCTCATACTGGGAGTATCTGAGAGGGACTGTGATCATACTGGAATCAGACTGCGAGGGACTGGAAAGGTGCTCGACATGACTGGAACCATACTGGAGGTGACTGGGAGCAACAGAGACCATGCTGGGAGCAAATGGGATCGTATTTGGAGGAACTTGGAGTGACTGGATTCATACTGGGAGCAACTGGGCCCACACTGGGAGTGACAGGGAGGCACTCTGGGCATGACTGGAATAATACTGGGAGTACCTGGAGTGACTGGGATCATACTGGGGGTGATTGGGTGCAACTGGGATCATACTGGCATTGAGAGGGAGCAGCTGGGATCACATTTGGGGACACTGGGACCATACTGGAAGTGACTGGAACCATACTGGCAGTGACTACGGGTCCTACTGGGATCATCCTGGGAGCCACTGGGATTACAGCAGGTGTGAATGGAACCTGACTGGGGGTTACTGGGAGCTGTTGGGCCCATGCTGGGAGGAAAATGTGGACATGTTGGGAGTAACTGGGATCAACTGGAAGGTACTGGAACCATGCTGAGGGGACTGAGACCACAACTGGCATCATACTGGGAGCAACTGGGACCACACTTTGGGAAACTGACAGAAACTGGGATCATGCTGGAAGACCCTGGAAGTAACTGGGAAAGACTGGGATCATTCTGCGGTAACTGGAACCTTACTGGAGCAACTGGGAGTGCCTGGGAATGACTATAAGCATGCTGAAGGCAACTGGGATATACTGGGAGTGTCTGTAACCATACTGGGGGTGACTGGAACCACACTGGGAACAGCTGGGATCATGCTGGGGGGAAATGAGACCATGCTGGGGGCACCTGGGAGCAACTGGATCTATGCTGGGGGCAACTGGGCATATCTGGGACTATTCAAGGGGCAACTGGGATCATACTGGGAGGAACTGGGAACAACTGGAACTATGCTGGGGGCAACTGGGATCATACCGGTATCACAGTGGGTCCATGCTGGGTGAGACTGGCATCATACTGAGGGTGACTGGAATCATACTGGGATTGACTGGGAGTGGCTGTGAGCAACTGGAATCGTGCTGAAAGCAGCTGGGAAGAAGTGGGAGTGACTGGGAGCATGCTGGGGGTGACTGGAATATACTGGGAGAGACAGGGAGTCACAGGGATCATACTGGAGGCTACTGGGCTCATGCTGGCATTGACAGGGAGCAACTGGGAACACACTGGGGGCCACTGGCATCATACTGGGGGTGACTGGGGCCTTGCTGGGATTAGCGTGGGTGTCAGTGGGGGTTACTGGGAGTGACCAGGCCCATGCTGAGAGCCTACTGGGGATGCACTGGGATGCACTGGGAGGAACTGGGAATGATAGGATGCATGCTGGTGACAACTGGGATGTACTGGCAGTGACTGGGATAAATCTGGGGGCAACTGATCCATGCTGAGGTAACTGGGAGTGCCTGGGAATGACCACGAGAATGGTCAGGGCAACTGGGATATACTGGGAGTGTCTGAGACCATGTGGGTGGTGACTGGGACCACACTGGGTGTGACTGGGAATGTGCCGGGGAGAACTGGGACCATGCTGGGGGAAACTGGGGGCAATTGTGAGTGACTGGGGCCCTGCTGGGAGAGACTGGTATCATACTGGGAGTGACTGGGACTATCCTGGGGCAACTGGGAGAACTGAGAACACACTGGACAAAAGTGGGAAGTACTGGGAGCAACTGAGACTGTGCTGGGGGCAAATTGCATCATAATGGGGAGTGACTGGGAGTGACTGGGTTCATACTGGGAGCAACAGGGAATCTGCAGGGAGTGAGGGGAAGTGACCAGGATCATACTGGGACTGACTGGGCTCATACTGGGACTGAGGAGGAAACTGGAACCACTCGGGGAGGGAACTGTGCTCATACTGGGAGCAGCCATTTCCCAGCCCCGGGACCCCCGAGCCCCTTTCCAGCCCCGGCACCCCCGAGCCCCTTTCCAGCCCCGGCACCCCCGAGCCCCTTTCCAGCCCCGGCACCCCCGAGCCCCTTTCCAGCCCCGGCACCCCCGAGCCCCTTTCCCGGCCGTGCCGCCCCTGCAGCCCCCAGACCCCCCCGCCGGGGTCCCGCCAATCCCAGGGGTCCCCCCTCTCGGGCTCCCCGCTTTGGCCTTCTGGGGCTCTCCTCTCTCCGGGGTCCCGCTTAGGGAAGCCGCGGCTCTCCCGGGGCTCCCCAAAACCGGTGTCCCCCCGCCCCCGCCGGCCCCGCGCCGTCCCCACGGGGCCCCGGCAGAGCTCGGAGGGCCCGGCCCGGGAAGCCCAACCCCCACCGCGGGGGGACCCGCATCCCCCCGCCCCCGCCGGGGCTCTGCCGCCACCGCCACCCCCAAAAACACCTCCCGGGACCCCCCGATATCCGCCCCCGCCGGGGCATCTGCGGCTCGCCTTTGGAGTCCCGCAAGCTCCAAACATCGCGCCGCCCGCCCCGACAGACAGCATGAAACAGCGAGCCCCAAATCGATTCCCTGCGAGCTCCAAATATCCCTCCCCCCTCCAAAAACACCGCCCGGCATGTTTGGGCCGAGCTCCCCCTCCCCGGGCACCTGCGGGATGCGGGGCGGGCGATGCTCCCGGCCCGAGCGGCTGCGGATCCAGAGAGCGCTGCCCGCACCTGGAGCCTCCTCCGCCTGCTCCGGCTCCTCCTTCTTCCCCCCGTGCCTCCTCTTCCTCCTCCTCTGGCCCGCCTCCTCCTCCTCCTGCCCTTCCTCCGTGCCTGCGGCCGCGGCCCGGGAGCTCTCGGGGCAGCGGGGCCGGGCCGGGCCACGATGGGAAAGGGCTGGGTCACCCCAGAGCGAGCTGGGGCAGCGGAGCTTTGGGGCAACAGCGGCAAAGGGGTGCGAGAGGGGGGATCCGGGCAGGTGGGACAGCGGCAAAGGGCTTCCAGTGGGGTCCCCCAGTTAAGCCCAGCACCCCAAAGCCCGTCCCAGCCCTCCCCGTTCCCTCCCCAGCCCCGGCTGAGTGCGGGGCTCAGCCCAGGAGCCGTCGCCGTTCGGGGCTCCCCCGAGTGCAGCAAACGGGAGAGTGCCCCCCGGGTGAATTTTTGGGGTTCGCTCTACCATCGGCGCTTTAAGATGCCCCGGTAAAGTCGGTGCCCACTGTAACTCCCGTTAAAAGGGCAACACCACTCCCGTTGATTCCAGCAGCGGAGCCCCGGGAGGGTTTGGGGGTCCCGGCAGGGTTTGGGGGTCCCAGCAGGGTTTGGGGGTCCCGGCAGGGTTTGGCGGTACCTAGGTGGTGCCGATGATGGCGATGGGGACCCCGTGCTGGGTCTGAACATTCGCGAGGGGCTCCTGGGGGGGTTTTGTGGGTCCCGGGGGTTTTTGGCGTCCCGGGGTTTTTTGGGGTTCCCGAGGGGAGTTTTCAGGGGTCTCAAAGTGGGGGTTTGGGCGATCACAAGGGGAATATTTGGGTGTCCCAAGGCTGTTTTGGGGTTCCCTGCCAGTGATGGAGATGGGGACCCCGTGCCAGGTATAAACTTTCTCAAGAGGGTCCGGGGGGTGTTGGGAGGTCCCGTGGGAATTTTGGTGTCCTGAGAGGGTTTTGGGGGGTCTGTATGGGGCTTTGCGGTCCTGGGGAGTTTTTGGAGGGTCCCGGGGATATTTTCGGGGTCCCAGGAGAGGTTGGGGTTCCCCGGGAGGGTGTTGGGGATTCCCGGGAGGTTTTGGGGTACCTGGGCGATGCCGGTGACAGAGCTGGGGACCCCGTGCCGGGTATGAACCTTCTCGCTGCGCACGGGCAGCGTCAGCGTGTTCAGGGAGATCCTAGGGGGCCCGGGGGGTTCACCCCAAATCCCAGGGGACCCCAAATGCTGAGGGACCCCTGAACTCCCCTCACCGCTGGATCTGCTGCAGGCAGGGGGGCACCAGCACTCGGCCTCCATCCCCCACTCTGACGGGGGGGCTGCAGAAGAAATCTGGGGGGCACAGACGGGTGAATGGGAACACCTGGGACCATGGTGGGATCATAGTGGGATCATCCTGGGAGTGACTGGGATCATACTGAGTGTAACTGAAAGTGACTGGGATCATACTGGGAGTGACTGGGAGCCCCAGGGCCCATGCTGGGAGTGACCTGGGCCCCACCCCGGGTGGAACTGGGGGAACTGGCCCAGCCGGGGCTCAGGGTTGTTCTCCCCCAGGGCTGCTGCCACCCCCGGCCCCAGAGAGCCGAGGGACAGGGGACAGCCGAGGGACAGGGGACAGCCAGGGAACACGGCCTGGCGCAGGGACACTGCTCCAGCACTCTGGGCTGTTGTGCCCGGGGCGTTGCCCTTGGGCTCCCAGGACAGGCAGAGGGGGCAGAATCCCCTCCAGGAGCTGTTGTTGGCTCGAAGCTTTGGTGTTGGACATTCCCGCGGAGCCACCTGCAGTGGCCGGAGCCCGGGCGGTGCCCGGTGCCACCAAAGCCGCTCCGTCAGTGCCCTCCTGCCCCGGGCAGGGCAGAGAACACCGAAGGAAAGGCCCGAGCTCGGCTCGGGGCAGGGAGAGGGCACTCCCCTGGCGCTGCCACGGGCACCACAGACCCGGCCTGGGGAAAGGTTTGGGATTTATGTCCCAGCGAGTCGCAGCAGGGATCGCTTCTCATTTCACCGCTGTCATTTGATTGGCCATGAATTCCAATCATTTCCCCATGGAATTCCCATGGCAATGGGCTGGGGGGAGATCCATCCATGGAATTCTCACCTGACTGGGGTGAGAGTGAGATCTGCCCGTGGAAATTCCATGGGAATTCCTGCATTCCCAAGTGCCCCATTCCTGAATCCCACATTCCCATAGGAATTCCCCTCCCCCTCCCACACCCACCTTTGTGCTCCAGAGCCTCCTGACCACATCCGATGTATTTTGGGAGCTCTTCCACACAGGTGTGTCCCAGGTAATGCTTCATCTGCTCTGCCAGGATCCCTTTCGATTCCCAGCACCTCTGGGGGATCCGGGTGGCACCGTCGGACACCGCAAAGCTCCCGGATGCCAGCTGGAAGGAGATGAAATCCCACCCGTCGTAGCCGTGCCGGTGGGATCCATGGACGCTCCGTTGGACAGGAGGTCGCAGCTGGAAACCACCTGCACCGTGGAGAGACCTGGGAACGAGGAGAGAACGGACCCATGGAGTCGTGTCCCAGCCCCACGGAGCCCCTTGCAGCTCCCTGCATTCCTATGCCAGGCACGCAGATCCCATCCCACTCCCACAGATCCCATTCCCACAGATCCCAGCCCAGCCCCCGGCTCCCCCCACTCCCCCCGCTCTGGTTGTACCGGCCCCGTCTCCAGGTCACTGTCGGCCGCGTGCCGGTTCCTCTCCTTGAGCCGGGTCTGGCCATCCCAATACCCCGGGTCTGGCCATCCCAATGTCCCGGGTCTGGCCATCCCAATATCCCGGGTCTGGCTATCCCAATATCCCGGGTCTGGCTATCCCAATGTCCCAGGTCTGGCTATCCCAGTATCCCGGGTCTGGCCATCCCAATATCCCGGGTCTGGCTATCCCAGTATCCTGGGTCTGGCTATCCAAGTATCCCAGGTCTGGCTATCCCAATATCCCGGGTCTGGCTATCCCAATATGCCAGGTCTGGCTATCCCAGTATCCCGGGTCTGGCTATCCCAATGTCCCGGGTCTGGCTATCGCAATATCCCAGGTCTGGCTATCCCAGTATCCCAGGTCTGGCTATCCCAGTATCCCAGGTCTGGCTATCCCAATGTCCCAGGTCTGGCTATCCCAGTATCCCGGCTCTGGCTATCCCAATATCCCGGCTCGGCTCCCGCTCCCATCCCCGTGCCTGCGGCTCCATCCGGCCCCGCTCGCTGTGGCAGCGCTCGGAGGGGGTCCCGTCCACGTCCCCGTGATCAGGGACTGGGGGACCCCCGGGCCGGGCCCTGACAGCGCCACTTCCAGGTACTGCAGGGAGTGGAGAACTGGGGGGACACAGAGATCTGGGGGGTGAGAGTTTGGGGATCCAGGGGGTCTGCAGGTCAAGGAAAGGGGGCACTTGAAGAGCTGGGAGAGCTGGGAAGGAGGTTCAGGGGCTCAGAGTCAAGGAAAGGGGGTGCAGGGACTGGGAGAGGTGGGATGGGGTGTCCAGGGAATCCTGTGCCCAGGAAAGGGGGTGCCAGGGGCCCTCAGTGTGAGGAAAGGAGGTGCTGGGGGGCTGGGAAATGCAGGAATGGGGTCCCAGGGTAAAGGGTGGGTCTGGGGGCTGGGAGAGGGGGGTGGCCAGGAAAAGGCTGTGTTGGTGCTGGATAAGGGGGTGCAGGGGGGTCTCAGTGCCGGGCAAAGGGGTAAAAGGGCATCTCGGTTCTCAGGAATGGGGGTGCAGGGGGGCCTCAGGGCCGAGGAAATGGGGGGCAGGGACTTGGAGAGGCAGAAGGGAGTTCCAGGGGCTCCCTGTGCCCAGGGAAGGGGGGTAACAGGGTGGGGGCACCCGGGAACGGGGAGTTCAGGGGGTCTCTGGTCTTGCAGAAAGGTGGGGCTGGGGGCTGGGAAAGGCAGGAATGGGGGTCCGAGGCGTTCCAGGGCATCCCAGGGTTAAGCACACGGGAGGTCTGGAGGCTGGGAGACATGGGATGGCCGGGAAAAGGGGAGCAGGGGGGTCCTGATGTCCGGCAGTAGGGGATTCAGGGGGGTCCCTGTGCAGGATGAGGGGTTCAGGGGGGTCCCGGGGGTGCTGGGGTCCCAGTCCCCCCTCGCCGCCCCAGGAGCCCCCAGCCCCAGCGCTGGAGCCATCGCGCTGCTCCGGGCAGATCCCGGCGGCGCAGGCTGGGAGATGCGGCAGTGCCCGAGGGAGGGCGGGGGAACGGGGGGATCACTTCCAGCTGTCCCAGGGAAGGCTCTGTAAATCCCAGTCAATCCCAGTATGGTTATAGACAATCCCAGTATGGTTACAGACACTCCCAGTACCTCCAAGTTCCCCTCAGCATGTCCGTAGTCATTCCCAGACACTCCCAGCGGCCCCAGTGAGGTGTTAGTTATCCCAGTATGATCCCAGTCATGCCCAGAATATCCCAGTTGCCTCCAGCATGCATCCAGTCATTCCCCGTTACTCCCAGTTGCTTGCAGCATCATCCCAGTTTCTCTCGGTTGCTCCCAGTAGCCCAAGGTGTGATCCCAGCTGCTCCCTTTCAACACCAGTATGATCCCAGTCACCTCCAGTATCATCCCAGTCACATGCCAGCACTGCCAGTATGGTCCCATTATCATCCCAATTGCTTCCAATCACTCCCAGTATGGTCCCAGTTGCCTCCAGCATGGTTCCAGTTGCTTCCTAGATCAACCCAGTCAGTCCCAGTATGATGCCATTTGCCCCCAGCGTGCTCCCAGTTGCTCCCAGTCACCCCCAGTAGGGGGGATGATATGCATGGTGTGTTCCCAGTCACTCTCAGATACTCCCAGTATTAGTCCAGTCACTCCCAATATGATCCAAATGTGACCCCAGTGTGTTCTCAGTCGCTGCCAGTATGAACCAGTTGTGCCTCACATGATTCCAGTTGCTCTCTTTCACCCTCACTTTAGTTCCAGTAACTCCCAGTCTCTCCCAGTGTACCCCAGTTCCATCCAGCATATTCCCAGTCACTCTGTCGCGGGTTCGGTTCGTAACCGGGCAGAAACACCAATTTAGTGTAGTAGTTTGGTCCAAAATACTCATTTACTGTTTATCTTCTGTGACATAAGAATTAGGAGAAACGCAAAGCAGGCCCCAAACTTGGAAGAATATAAAGAAGTTTATTAACAGACCTAAAAGAGGGAAAAAAAATTACACCATACCTTCAGAACTCTCCTCCTCCCCCCACCTTCCTCCCTTCTCCCACTGACAATGTAAAAAGACAACCCTTGAGATGTTCAGTCTGTTACCACTTCCATAATAACCTTGTTCAGTCCATTTAGAAAGAGACGTCTCTTCTTGCTCGTGCTATGAAAACATTATCACAACGAGCCAGCCGCCCACTTCCAAATATTGTTCAGTCCATTTAGGAAGAGGAGTCTCTCTGCTCGCATGTGAGTCCCTTCCCCTGACTTGCAGCTTTTCCTGCAACTGCTTTCAAGGGTCCACTCTTGAAGTTTTTGGGGTACAATTTTAAGGTTGAGCCGTTCAGAAACAAAAACAGAGGCCCTTCTCCTTCCCTGGGAGCAAAGGGTCTTCCTCATCTTCATCGTTAGGACTGTCTCTGGGAGCATCTCTAGGAACTGAGGTTTTCTCCTTTCCCGTTTGGAGCAAAAGTCCTCATCTGGTCCATCTCTCCCTGTCCAAACTTCTCATGAAATTACAGCTGCGTCAGCATCTGCCTATCTCGGTGCAGGTGCTTTTGCTTACGAGCTGAACACTCCACCCCCCAGATCTTCATGGAATTACCACGGGATACTCTGATATATCACAGCTTCACAACAGAATTTCAGCTTTAAGCATCTCCTCTCTCTCTTCCCTCAGGTTTCCAGCTCTTCACAGCAATAAAAGGGTTAATCTCACCTCGGCCTTGCAGCTGTGTGGCTTATCGCTGTTGTCACCTGACCTCTGCCGGACAGAGGTGCGGCTTTGCTGAAATCTTGGCCGCAGTGGAGGGGGGGTGGAGTTCCGAGCCGCTCTGGCTGCCACAGCCCTGCTGGGGGGGTCATCCTGGAGCCATGGCCTGGCCCGAGCAGGGCCTGGGCCGGGCCCACTGGGCCCCGCTCGGGCCCCGCAGCCACCTGTCCCAGCGCCAGAAACGAGAGAGAGAGAGCTGGGGGGGTTTGTCTGTTCTTAAGTGTGGATCACAGAGGTGTTCACAACTTTAAGTGGCTTAAAGAATTGTCCATATTCAAACTGGCCGCTGCTAGGTTCTGTCAGGTCCCAGAGGAAGCTGTAAGCACCCCTTAGCAAGGACATCCCTTCTAGGACTATGCTTGCTAACCTATGACATTCTCCACCCCTCGCCTCTGTGAAGACACACTTAAGAATTATTATCAAAATTACATTCAACTTCTACCATATTCCACCCCTAGCCATTTCAGTACAATTACAATATAAGTGTCTCACAATCATGCTACTTAACTTATGACTTAATACTTGCTTTGCCCAATATTCCTCCTAATTAATCTTTATCTCACAGGTCTCATCAATTGCCAGCATTTCCCACCATTTTGTAGCGGGTTCAGTTTGTAACCGGGCAGAAACACCAATTTAGTGTAGTGGTTTGGTCCAAAATACTCATTACTGTTTATCTTCTGTGAGATAAGAATTAGGAGAAATGCAAAGCAGGCACCAAACTTGAAAGAATATAAAGAAGTTTATTAACAGACCTAAAAGAAGGAAAAAAAAAAAATTATACCACTTTCAGAACTCTCCCCCTCCCCTCACCTTCCTCCCTTCTCCTACTGACAATGTAAAAAGACAACCCTTGAGATGTTCAGTCTGTTTACCACTTCCATAATAACCTTGTTCAGTCCATTTAGAAAGAGAAGTCTTTGCAGATTTCCATTCTATAAATTACACAATTCCTTCAGTCGGTGTCTGTGTCTTTGGTGCTGACCCTGCCCACCAGCAAAACAGGGCCCCATCCTGCCTGAGTGTTACCTGGGAAGACAAAAACCCTCCCTCCAAATGTCCCCCCTTCCTCCTTGTTCCCCCCACTTTATGCACTGGCCATGATGTCCTGTGGTCTGGGATATGCCTGGGGTCAGTTGGGGTCAGCTGTCCTGGCTGTGACCCCTGCCAAGCTGCCCCGCACCCCCAGCCCCTCGCCAGCGTGGCCGGACGAGGGGCAGGAAAAGCCTTGGCTCTGTGCAAGCTGAGCAAGAACAAAACCATCTCAGTGTGAGCAACGCTGTGCTCAGCACAGAGCCCAACACAGCCCCAGAGAAAGGGCTGGCAAGGAAATTCCCTCTGGCCCAGCCCACAGCAGCACCCCATGGCCACCCAGCATCACCACGGCTCCACGGGTTCCTTTCCATGGCCCCGGCCCTGGCCACGGGACCTTGTGCTGGTGGCCACGGCAGCCGCCTGTGGCCCAGGGCTGCGTGCCCGTGTCCATGGCAGCAGTGCCCGGCCACGGGCCCTGAGTGCAGGTGACCGTGCCAATGCCCATGGCAGCGGGGCCAAGCGTTGGTGTCCGTGGCACCAAAGTGAGGAACGGGTCCCTGTGGCCGCTGCCGTGGCACCTGAGGGCATCAGCGAGTGTCACTGCAATTGTAGCTGGCACCAGCCCGGCACCGCTCTGTCCTGAGGGCTGCCATGGCAGCCGAGGGCAGCCACAGCTCTGCGGGCAAGTGGCCACGGAGCCTGACTGCAGCAATGGGGCCTGGGGGGGTTTCCAAGGGCACTGGAACTGCTGAGGGTTGCCATGGCATCCAACCCCCTGGGATGGCACACAGCCACCCTGGGATGTCACAGCCCACTCTGTGATGTCACACAGCCCCTTTCTGACATCACAGCTGCTCTGTGGGTCTGTGACACAGGCACAGAGGTGTTACCAAAACTTCAGTGAAACAAAACCTCCTCAGCACCAGCGCAGCACGAAGCAGCAGCATTCTTTATTGGGCCGGATGCACAAGGGGAGAGCCCCTCCCAAAGCCGTGGGTGCCGAGTTCAGGAATGTTCCTGTTTGCAGACTGTGCTTCACAGACACATTCCCAGATTGTCCCACCAGAAACACACACACGATCATCATTGCCCCAAAATCATTGCAGATTTCCCCCACCCCTTTGCACATCCCTTCTTCTGCCCTGGGGGTCTCCTTGGGGGTCCCTGGTGGTCGCTGACCCCAAAGCCAGCCCTGACTGCCCGGTGAACTGGTGAAAGTTGGCACACCTGGGCTGGTTGCTGCCCACAGAATCAGCCTTGGGCGGGTCCATGGCCAGTGGCTTTTGGAGAAGAAGCATTGTATGAACCCACCAGGTGCAAACGGTTTTTCATCTGGCAAATTTCCCCCCCTTGGAGGGCTGTGAAGCTTCTCTTCCCTTCAAGCCTTTAGAAGCCTCACTCTGCTCCTTTACTCACATCCCACGAGTTCCTCAGCTGTTTTCACAGCCATGTTCTTTACACAGCTCAAAGCAAGTGTCATAAGCACAAGTAGTGCCATGATCCCAGTTAGACTTTGCAAAAGTGAGGCCAACCATCAGTCAGGGAAAATCCAAGTCCTCTAAATATTTTATCCAAACAGTTACTGTCTAACCCTCCCCTTAATTCCCTGCTGGATGCAGCAGCCGATTTTATCCTCTCTACCTGATCATCCAACCCAGCATCACATTTGGAATGTGCACACAACAAGTGTTGCTGTTTCAGTTCAAGAATCCACACACTCCCTGTCCATGTAGCAGCAATGGGGCTAAAGCCAATCTGCTCTGGAAGGTCATTTTAGCTGGGGCTGGCAATTGTTCCTTTATTTCAGCAAACCCCAAAGGAGCTGCATTCACTGAAGTTTCCATTTGCAGAGCCCAATGGTGTGGGGCTGGTCTGTTCCTAAAGGCAGATCTTTGCGGAGCAGAGATGGATTCTAAAATCCATCCCGCTGGAGTTCCCGCACTGGGATGTTTCCCAGTTCCATCCCCTTTAACCTTTCCCCACAGTCGGGTTCCCAGTGGTGACTCCTTGCACGAGGGACGAAACGTTCATACCCCCAGTGTCTGTGGTGCTCCTGATTCTCCCAGGGGCAAACGTGTGCTCCAAATTCCATCCCTTCCCACCCATCCTGGGGCTCCTAAGGATCTGACCGTGTCCTGCTGACACTCTGTGCCTCTCCAAGGCTCCTTGTTTGTTGGCTCAGCCCAGGTGTCCCTGAGAAAGGCAGAATCATTTCTACAAACACAGCCCAGCCTCAGAGCCTGGGCCACAGCCAGGAGCCGCTGGACCTCAGCATTCCAAACAGCTCAAGTGTCTGTCCCAGGGCAATCCCACTTTTCCTTGGTCCTGGGATCCTTTGGCCTTGACCTTGTTAAATCTGGATATTTTATACCCACCTCTAAGGGGTCCTGTGGGAGGCCTGGGCTCCCTGCCCAGCCCAGACACCCCTGAACTGGCTGGAAACATTCCCAGTGTCCTGTCTGAGGGCCATTCCATACTGCTGGAATTTGACAGCCCCAGGGGGTATCAGTGCAATCTGTCAGCTGATCAATATTTCCTGAGGTAATTTCCAGATCCGCTTTGGAGATGTTACAATTCTCAGCACTATTGTTCTGATGTGTCCATGGTAAGGAATATTCTCCTTCCATCCCTGTCCAGGTGCCCTGGGTGCTATTTCCTTCCCACACGTGTTCCCAGATTTTTGTCAAATTGTTGACTGAAGCTCCCCATGGCACTGGATTTTCTGCAGAGGTTGGTGTTGGCAAACAAGCTGTTACAGGGGTTACATTCTGTCATCTGCCAACATCTCGCACTGACTTTGAAAACCGCATTTCCCTTCCCAGAAGTCAGGAACATCATTTCGATTATTATTATAAATACACAATTATTGATCATCTTTATCCAGATCCAATAAATAGTATCCCCTTAGAAAATCAGATTCAATACCTAAAACAATAGGATTTATGTAAAACCCCAAACCCCACGGTGTCAGTCAGTCTTGTTTCTGCTGTGTTTAATGTGTGCTCGCTGGTTTTACCCACATGTGATGAAGCCCGAGTTGGATTCCTTCTACCTTGAGTGCAGGGTAGGTTACCAGGAGGACTTGAGATGGTCCCTTCCACTTTGGCTGGATTGTTCCAAAATTCCAGGTTCTGGTGCACACCGCATCTCCTGGTTGGAAAGGATGCACAGGCGAGTCCAGCCCCAATGATCTGTTGAGAACCATGCACCTTTTAAGGCTTACAAGAGTTAGTCCCAGTGCTATTAAATATTCATTTCTGCAAAACTTCTGAGCCTTCCCTTGTCTTGTTGGTGCCACATGGGAAAGCTTCTGGCCATCCAGAAAAAGGATCCATCAATGCCAAAATGTGTCAGTCCCCTTCTGCCTGGGCACTTCTGCAAAATCAGTTGGCCAAAATCACCTGGTGATTCCCATTTAACCAGCCCTGCAGGCAGCCTTCTTCCTTCAAAACCAATCCCATCTTTCTCAACAACTGATCTATCATTTTTTGCCATTTTTCTGCTTACTAGATGCCTTTGTAAACTGGCCACCAGATTCTCCATTTCCTCCTGTGTTTGCTGATATTTTAGTTCCGTTCTACATTAATTGTGGAGCTACAATTACCTGCCCACACGGGGTTACCAATCACCTGCTGGGATTTTCCGTAGCTGCTGCTGCTGCTGGGGCTGACTGCCTGTCCTGATCACTGGAATCTGGTTGTTGTTGCAGAACATTCCAGTTTTTGCTAGGTATTAGTGCAAGGAGAGCTTTTGCAGCCCCCTCTTGAGCTGCTTGGTCAGCCAATGGATTCCCTGGATTACCTGGGGAGTCTCCAAACCCATGGGCTTTACAAGGGCAGCAGGGCCACTTCTTTTGGCTTTGGCACACTCTGCAGTAGGGGACTGATTTCTTTTTGTGCTCACTGGAGACCTCTGTGCCCTTTCCTTCCATGTGGCTCCCTGGGCGTGTATTATTGCAAACCCAGAGTTCAAATCAGTCCAGATGTTCACCCTTTGTCCTTCAGGGATTTCTAAGCAAGGTCATTCATTCTGCTTTTTGTGCTGCTCTGTTCAAAGCTAAAGCCTGGCCTTCTAGGACCTGGCTCGAGGTTGCCACTGCACACCCAGCTGCCCGTTTCCCATCCGCACCACGCTGCTCCCACCAGGGTGCAGGGCCAGTGCTGGCTCCTGCATGGGATTGCTCTCGAGGTCCCAGAGTCTGCCAGAACACACTTGTTCCATGGATGCCAGGCAGTCATGGCACAAAGACTCCAAGCCTTCTCTTAGAAGGGACTCCAACACTTCCCTGTTCCCACCTTGGGGACCTTGAACCAAACCGTGCAAAGCTTTTGCTGCACCTTACAGGCAGGTCAACAGTTTACACCAGGAAAGGAAAAGGAAAAGGAAAAAGAAAAGGAAAAGGAAAAGGAAAAGGAAAAGGAACAGGGAAAGGGAAAGGGAAAGGAAAAGGGAATGGAAAAGGAAAAGGAAAAGGAACAGGAACAGGAAAAGGGAAAGGAAAAGGGAAAGCGAAAGGAAAAGGAAAAGGTGCCTTGATCTGAGCAGGGCTCTTTCTCTGATTTCCTTTGGAGCAGGGATCAAAGGCTCTCCCCAGAATCCTTCCGTGCTGCCTGCAGGTGCTGCCATCCCTCAGATGTGTTGGAATTCCAGAGGATGAGGCCACGGGGTGTCCCAATGGTCCCTTGGTTCCGTGGCCCCGCACTCTCACAATGCTCTCCTTGGCTGCACAAGGTCCCGCAGTGGCACAAGGGTCTCCTTGGTGCAGAGACCAGGGCAGAAGGGTTCCACAAGGCCCCACAGTGTCACAAGGATCTCTTTGGATCTGCAGTGTCAGAACTGACCCTGGGTTACACGAGATCCTCCTGTGTCCCAAGGGCTCGTTGGTTCCACAGGGCCTGATTCTCTGACACTTCAAAGATGGTGTTGGACAGTTTCTATTTTCCCGCAGTTTGGTGGCGAAAGGAGCATGCTGGGCAGAGCACGGAGATGCTGCTGCTGTCTGCTCAGGGGAAAGGCCCAACAAGGCTGAGGGGCTGGGAGGCTGCTGGAAGGGCCGTGCCCCACATGGTGCAGCTTTCCTGGGAGCGAGGGAGGGAACAGCAGCAGAGACACGCACTGCCCCACAGAGCAGCTGGGCAGGGACACTGGGCATGAGGAGGAGGAAATGTCCCTCCCAGGGCAGCGCTGGGGCAGCAGAAGCACCCAGAGGGAGGATGAGCTCAGGGCATGTGTGTGTGCCCAAGGCACAGAGGGTGAGGCTGGGCACAGCTCAGGCCGGGCTGGCAGTGGCAGGGCAGAGCTGGCGGGGCAGCGAGATGGGAGTGTGCAGCCTGCAGGGACACAGCAGCAGCTGTGGGACAGCGCAGGACAAGCTGTGCTGGACATGGCCAAGGGCCCTGGCAGGGCTGGCAGTGCCCAGGAGAAGCCAAGCCTTGGTGCCCTGGGGCACAGCAGCGTCTGGGCCACCAAGGGCTGGGAGGAGACACCTTGTCCTGAGGCCCTGGGTATAGGAGAAGGGTTCACAAAGGATGTCTGGACTTCAGGCGGCTCTCTTGAAAGCTGTTTATTGCCTAGGTGAAGTTACAGCAGCTCAGGGAGTGGGTATCCAGAGCCAGCCCTACAGCTGCCAGCTCCAGCTGTAGGCATACCTGAAGCCGCTTGCTGCTCAAGTTACAAAGCACCAGATACTTTTCTTTGCTGAGTATCTTAATACATAACAACCCATAAGCACCACTCACAATACCTTTACATTTGCCTATAGCCTATCATAGCTACTACCATCACCATATTATAGTCATTATTATCCAATCACAAGAGTAAGTAAGTTACAATTTAAGCTTACAGTGGAAAATTTGCAGACCTCTTTTCTTCTTGCTACATCAACATTTCTTGTTTGCCTGCGATATGCCTCTTTTTGGTAAAAACCTGTTTTCTATTTACTTATGCTCTTCTTGAGACTCATTTACTTGGTGAAAAACATGTCTTTGTTTGTAGTCACATGCCTTTGTCCTATTTATAAAAATCTCCTTCCAACTCATCTCCAACCTTTGCCTTCTCAGCTATTCAGTGATCACTGGTTCAGCAAAACATCTTTTACTCTATATCAAAACTTGCTTTCATTTCTATCTCAGTTTCTACATTCGGAGATCCTTCTGCCAAGCCTACATATCTGTGAAACTTTCTTACCAAACTTTCATCCTCTCCAACAAGAGAAAAAGAGAGAGAAAGAGAAAAGAAAAAAAAAGGCAACAAGAGAAAAGGAAGGAGGGAGGGACATGGCAGGACATCCTCCTGCCAGGGCTGACGCTCCTCACGGCCCCTCTCAGCCCCTCACGGCCCCTCTCAGCCCCTCACAGCCCCAGGCACGGGGCTCCTCCCAAGGAGAAGGGGTCAGGCCCTGCTTGTTCTCCTTTTATTTCGGGCACTTCACAGCAACGAGCACAGAAAGGCTGAACCGGAGCCTTTCCGCAGCGTTTCCCTCGGGGTTAATGCCGAGGCCGAAGCTCTGTGCCGGCGCTGGCCCGAGCGCGAACATCCCTGCAGCCCCCGAGCCTTTGCTGTCCCCCGGGCCCGTTCCCTGTCCCCGAGTCCCGCCCGGCTCTGGCAGCAGCAGGAGCCGCAGCGCAGCGGGCGCCGGCCCGGCCCGGCCGGGGCTGCCGGGCACGAGCAGCAGCAGCGCCGGCCCTTCCCGCCCGCTCCCGCCTCGGCTTCCCAAGGGCTTTTTCCAGGGGAGTTCTGGAGCAGAGCAACCATCACCCCCAAACAGCCCCGATTCCTCAGGGCCCGGCTGTGCTGCCCTGAGCCAGCCTTCAGAGAAAAAAGGAAGGATCGGCTTCCAGCGCTGCTCTCAGCACGGTTTTACTCCCCCTGAGCTGACAGCACGGGGCTGTTGTTGCCTTTGCCTTGGGAACTGGAGATCGCGGCTGCTCTTGCCCCTCTTCTGGTTGCCACCTGAATTTTATCAGAAAACCGCAATTGCCTCTTTCGATCAGCGCTACCCACGGTGCTTTCGTGACAGTGAACTCAGTATTTTTGTCACAGGCATCATGATTAGCAGAGATTGAAATGCTCAGAAGCCTGGAGCCCTGGGCACGGCCGCCAATTGCGGGGCAGCGGCGCAGAGGGAACGTCCTGCGGCCCAAACCTCCTGCTCCTCCCACACAGCGCCCATCCCATCGCTCTCCCCCTCCTGCTCTCCCAGCACGGCACAAATTCCAGCTGGGAGGAGGCTTCCCAAGAAAGGGCTCGGCTCCTGTTACAGCCTGAGTGTCCCTGCAGAAGAACAGGGCATCTTTCAGGCACTTCCACAAGCTCAGGGTTCTCATTTGATCTGGGATGCAAATGGCCTTGTTAGGAAGGATAAAAGCAGAGGAAATGGATTAGAAATTATTAGAAAAAATCACCCTTCTTCCAGACAAAGTTCACAAAATCATTCCCTGCATTTCTCCTTTTCAGATTATTTCAGTGTCTGAGAGGTCCAGCTTGCATGAACTGATTGTGCTCTTGATTTATAGCAGTGCAAGAGATGTAGACTGATCTAAACTGAACACAGAAACAAAGTACCTCTGTCAGCCCATTTTCATGTTCTAGATCACTTTCCAGATGTCCACGGAGATGTGGGAATGATTATCACACAGCTCTCCATTTCTGGCTGCAGGCTCTGGGGATTCTTTCTCTGAGTTCAGCCAGGGTTGCAGTGCCTAACAATTCCTGGTTCCACCTCCTGATTTCTTAGGTTAGAACAGCCACGATGAAAACCTCACCAATGGCACAACTGCCCAGCCCACAGGGAAAAGAAAGGACAATTTGTAAACTTCTCCCAACATTTGTCCTGCTTTGCTGCAGCACTCGTGCTGCACTCACAGTGTGGGAAGCCAAGAGAAGCTGCAGTTGGTGGCACATCTTGTGACAGGAGCTGCACCTCATTCTCCCAGAAAGATTCTTGAAAAGAGCAGACAGGACTGCAGAGAAGATTCCCAGAAAACTGAAACAGCTTTCCAGAAGTGAAATGAAAATGGAAAGAAACAATCCGAGGTGTTTTCCTCTCTATTTCTGTGCTCCCCTTTTTCATGTTGCACTGCTTCTCCATCCCATGCATTCCAAATGGATCTCACCTCTAAGATCTGTGCCTTAGCAAGTTTTAGACACTCTGAAGTACCGTGAGCTGCACACAGTTTGCCTTCCCCTGTTTTTATTGGAAAGCAATGCTGGAGACAAAAGTGCAGAGCTTGGGTGGGGCACGAATTCTACAGGCAGGGAATGTGGCCCGGCAGTGTCTGACCCTCAGCAGGGACAAGGCACAGCAGCAGCCGAGGGGATTCCTCTGCCACCGTGCAGGAGCCAGGACTCTGGATCCGGGCTGGACACGGCAAAGTTCCCGTGTTTGCACAGACTCAGGGGCTGCCCCCGGGGCGAGCGGGGCTCGGCCGTGGGGAGCGTGGGGCGAGCGGGGAACGGACACGCGGACACTCGGACAAACGGCCCCGGCGCTTCAGTTGCAGCGGCAGCAGCGGCAGCAGCGGCAGCAGCGGCAGCAGCGGCAGCAGCGATCACAAGCGACTCTACACTCTCTCCGTTTCTTGCTCTTGCTCCTCCTCTCCCTCTGTTCCGCACCTTCCCCGCGCCTCCCCTTCCCGCTGTCCCCCTCCTCTCTCGGTGTCCCTTTCCCGGTGTCCCCCTCCTCTCCCGGTCTCTCCCCCTCCCCCTGCCGGGCCGGGCCATGCCCCAGGCCCGCCCCAGGCCCCGGGCGGGGCCGCCCCCTCCCCGGCCCCGGGCGTCCCGCCGCGGTCTCGCCTCCGCCCGGCTCTCGCTGTGGCTGTGGCGCTGCCGGGCGGGCATCGGTGCCCGGGGCTGGGGCGGCATCGCCACCCTTTGGCTCCGCCTGTCCCGAGCCCGGCCCCGGCCCCGGCCCCGACGCGGAGTCCGGCTCCGCCCTCGGCTCCGCCCTCGGCGCCGGCCCCGGCTCCTCCCGGGGCCCGCGGAGGACACACGGGGCGCGGCCGCTCCCGCCGCCTCCGCTGCGGCTTCCCCGGCCCGAGCTCCGCCGCTCGGCAGCGCGGCCGCCGGCCCCGAGCCGCCGGTGTTCCGTTCGGATGGGGATGCCCGGGCCGGGGCGGTCGGGGGGCGGTCGGGAGCCGTGTCTGGCCCCGGGCCGAGCGCTGACGGCCGCGTGTCGCCCGCAGGGAAGGCGCAGGAGGCCCTGCAGGAGCGGTACCGGGTGGGTTCGCTGCTGGGCAGCGGCGGCTTCGGCAGCGTCTTCTCGGGCACGCGGCTCGCGGACGGCGCCCCGGTGAGTGGCGGGGCCGGCGGAGGAGGAGGAGGGTGCAGGAGGAGAAGGAGGGTGCAGGAGGAGGAGGGCGGAGGAGGAGGAGAAGGAGGGTGCAGGAGGAGGGAGGAGGAGGAGAAGGCCGGGGTGCGGCGGGGCGGGCGGTGAGCTCAGCCCGCTGCTGCCCCTTGCTCGCAGGTGGCCATCAAATGCGTGCCGCGGGACCGCGTCCGGCACTGGGGCGAGCTGGTGAGTGAGCGGGGCCAGCGGCAGAGCCGGGGCGTGCCGGGCGGCGAGGAGCCGGGGCCCGGCGGGGTGGGAGCCGCCGGGAGCCCCGGAGGGAGAGCGGGCGGGGGCTGAGCGGGGGGCGCAGAGCGTCCCGGGCTGGGTGAGGGGTCCCAGAGCCCTGGCACGGCCTCAGCCCCGCTGACGGCACCGTGCTCCTCCCGCAGCCCGACGGCGCCCGTGCGCCCCTGGAGATCGTGCTGCTGGACAAGGTGTCCACTGGGTTCCGTGGTGTCATCCGGCTCCTGGAGTGGGTTGAGCTGCCCAGCAGCTTCTTGCTGGTGCTGGAGCGTCCGGAGCGGTGTCAGGACCTGTCGGGTTTGCTGGCGGAGCGGAGGTTCCTGCCCGAGGAGGAGGCGCGGGGGCTGTTCGGCCAGGTGCTGGAGGCCGTGCGGCACTGCACCAGCTGCGGGGTCCTGCACCGGGACATCAAGCCCGAGAACATCGTGCTCGACCTGGCCACCGGGCAGCTGAAACTGATCGACTTTGGCTGCGGCGCCTTCCTCCAGGACACAGCCTACACTCAGTTTGCAGGTGAGCCCTCCCAGGGGATGCTCCTGGGCATCTCATGGCCCAGCCTGGGTGTGGCACCGGGGCTTCCCCTCATTGTTGCCGGGATGGGATTAATTCTTAAGCCAAGTTGCTTTTGGGTGGGGCTGGGAGGGGGCAGTTCCCAGCCCTGCTGCCAGCCTTCAGCACCCACTCTGCCCTGGGCTGGGGCTGGAGCGGGGGCAGCCAGCCCAACAAAATCTCCCGTGGGGGTAGCAGAGAGGGGGGTCAGACCCCGTGCACCGGCCGGTTTGGTGTGCAGGTGAGGAAGGGCCTGGACTATTCTGCTGCCCTGGTTTGCCTTGGCTTATTGATGTTTCTTGGGGCGCTGGAGGCAGGGAGGAGAGTGGGGTTTCGCCACCACTGGGTGGGTTTTTCATTTGCATGTCATGGTTGGGCTTCCCCAGGGCTTCCACTGCCCTTTTCCAACACCAGTGGCCTCTTTTCCAACCCCAAGTTTGTACACAAGTCACAGGTGCTGGCAGGAGGGCAGCGGGTCACCCCATGTGCCACTGGTGCAGCCCCTGCGTGCCCAGGGATGCTGGGGCGAGGCTCTGGGAGCAGCAGCATCCCCTGATGGACTCGGTCTGTGTTCCACAGGAACCCTGTTGTACAGCCCACCCGAGTGGATCCACCACCAACGCTACCACGGCGAGGCAGCGACGATCTGGTCCCTGGGCCTCCTGCTGTACCACCTGGTGGTGGGGAAGCACCCGTTCAGGAGGGGCCAGGAGATCATCTGGGGGCGGATCCTGTTCCCACGACGGCTCTCTCCAGGTGGCTACCTCATCTCTGCGGCACGGGGGGAATAGCAGTGCTGGGAGGCAGCAGCGGGCTCAGGAGCATCCCGCTGTGGCAGCTCTGAGCAGGTGGCACATGTCCTGCTCTCCTGCTGCCCTCCAAAGCACAGAATGCATGGGCAAGTTTAGGCACAGCTCTGGGCACAGCCAGCATGGCCTGGGCATGGGAACGGGGGGCAAAGCGGGCGGGATCCTTCTGCAGCTGACTGGTGGTTTCTGCTTTCTGTGCCCAGAGTGCCAGGATGTTCTGAAGAGGTGCTTGTCCATGCAGCCCTTGGCCAGGCCGTCCTTGGAAGAGCTCTTCCGTGACCCTTGGCTGCAGGGTGTTCATGTGCCCTAGAGGATGGCAGAGAGCCACAGGCACAGTGTGATCCAGGGGCCTGGCAGGGAACAGCCCCACCCATCTCTTGGCAATCAGTGGCAAAGCAAAGCAGACTCTTTTGTCCTGCCTGTAGCTCTGAGCAGGGAGCATCAGAAGGGAACACGCAGCTCTTGGGCTGCAGCTGAGCTGGAGGCCTGCTCTGGCAAGCCCTGGTGGCCACCATCCCCTCTGGTTTTGCTTGTCTGGTTCATTGATTGTCTGCTGGGGCCCTGGGCAGAACGCTGAGAGCCTGGTGTGGCCCCAGGGAAGGAGAAGGAGCCCCTGGAGAAGCTGTAGCAGGTGGGGCTGCTGCTGCTGGAGCCACCAAGGCCGAGCTCAAGGCTGACAACCTCTTCCTGGAGCTGGCCAGCGGCAGCTGAAGATGATGGCCTTTGATTGTGGCACCTTCTCCAAAGACACGCTCCACGGCCAGTGTGCAGGTGAGTCCAGAGCCAGGGGGATGCTGCCAGAGCTGGGCATGGCACGGCCTGGCCGGGCACCAAAGGTTCCCCCTTTGCTGGGGCGGCTGCAGGGAATTCTTCAGTGGCTGCCAAGCTGCTTTTGGGCTCTGGGCAGCTGCTGAGGAGGTGGCTGTGCCATGGCTGGCTGCAGGCTGGGCACATGTCCTGCCCTGCTGCTCTGCTCCCAAAGGCAGCAATGCTGGGCAGCTTTGGGCCCAGCTCTGAGCACGGCCAGCACGGCCTGGGCACTGCGGGCGGCTGGGACAAGGGGACAGGAGGCTTCAGCTGACGGGTGGGTTCTGCTTTCTCTCCTCACAGCCGGGCTCTGCCGATGCTGAGGCTGCTCCGGGCTCTGCCAGGGCTCTGCTGGGGCTCAGCCCCGGGCACGGCTGGGCCCGCTCTCCCCTCACAGGGCTCTGACAGCTTTGCATCAGACGAGCCCCTTGCGAGCACAGCGACGGAGCTTTCTGCTTTTGCAGGTGAGTGAGACTCTGGTGCAGGCCAAGAGATTGCAGTCAGGGACACACATCCCACTGGCAAGAACCCAAACTCTGCACAGTCCCAGCTGAACGCCTGGATCTGCACAGGGTGTTCTGTCTGTCCCACTCTTCCTTCCTTTTGGGCTGGAATTGTGCCATTGCACTTTCTTCCTCCTCTGGAAGTGCCACGAGTGGGCCCAACCTGGCGAGTGGGCCGTGTTCCTGAGGCAGTGCAGTCTGGAGCTGATGGATGAAGAATCGCCCTTCTCCACGACCAAAGCAGAGCAAAAAGCCCTGAGTGGGACTTGGTGTCTTTAAGAACCCCCTGACAATTTCCAAGGGAATGTGCAACTCATTGCAGGGTGAGAAGGAAGGGCATCTTCTCCATGAGTTGGGGTGGGACAGAGTTTAGATTGCCACTCCTGCTCGGAGCTGGCAGGGCACAAGCAATTTCCTATTGCTTCAACCACAATTTAAAATAACAGTGTTGGAAACAAAGCCCAAAATCTTTAACAAAGGACTGCTGAGGTCAGTAAGATGGATCAATGCCCTCAGCATATTTACAAATACCTGAGTTGTCTTTTTGAAAAGATCAGTTACCTCTTAATCTAGAGTTACAAAAGACTTTTCACTCCACATTTGGGTTTTGGTTTTATGTTTCATAATATTTTCTGGGTTTTTTCTTTTTTGTTTTTCTAATTATTTAAACAGAAAACATATCCTAAATGATGGAGCAGCACTGCTGAACATGGGGACATGCAGAGGGAGCAGAAGCAGCTGCCTTTGTCCCCCTGCAGCTCCAAGGCCCAATCTCTGAGCAGACAGGGCTGGCAGAGACTCGCAGGCTCCCTGTTTGCTGTGCTGCCCCACTTGTGAGCGGCCCAGCTCTGCGTGAGGCACAGGGAGAACAAGGGGCAGCTCCCTGCCAGCCCCGCAGCCCAGGCACCCCTCGGGCCCCGGGGCTCGGGGCACTGTCAGCACCCGCTGCTCCAGCGCCCGCTCCTGCTGGCACTGACAGCAACACCCAAACTGTGCCTGATCCCGAGGGAGCAGCAGCAGGGCCTGGATCTGATCCCTGGCTCTGGGGCAGGGCTGGACAAATGACCCCCACAGCAGCAGCAGCAGCAGCAAATGGAGCTGACTTTCAGCACAGCCCCTGCCACTGTTCCCTCCCGTTGGCAGCGGTGTCACAGCAGCCTGGGGCACCTGGGAGCCCTCAGTGCCAGCAGGGACTGCAGATGGCAGCCCTGGGCTCCTGGAGGGTGTGCAAGGAGCAGAGGTGGGCACTCCCTGTCCATGTGGAGCTTGCAGATGGAAAAGGCTGCTGTGAGCAGGCGGCTCCGAGGGCAGAGAAAGGAGGGTCTCGAGCACTGGATCTGTGCCAGTGCCACAGCCCTGGGCAGCAGCCACCGAGCCCCGGGGGCACAGAGGGCACAGCAAGAGGGACAAAAGCAGCCAAGGGCAGAGACTGGGAAGGGCGAGAGCTGGGAGCAGGAACAGCTGCTCCATTGCACTCTTGGAGAAAGCTCTTGGCTGTTTCAAAGCGCTGAAAGGCGTGAAGGGCACAGAGGAGGCCACAGCAAACAATGCTCCTGTTTTCACAGCCTCCCCTCTCCGTGTGCCAGAAGGAATTGGATGAACTGTATTCTTCTCTCCGAGTCATCTCGTTCAGCATGAGCAGCTCAGCACCAGGAGCTGAAGGAGCTGAAGCCTTAGGCCACAAGAGCTGAGCCAGAGGAGACTTTTGACCAAAGTAATGCTGGTGCCATGGACCTGGCTGAATGCAGCAGACAGAATCCTGGAATGACAGAATCCTTCCTGTTGGAAAAGACCTCTGAGCTCATCGAGTCCAACCATTAACCCAGCACTGTCAAGCCCAGCACTAAACCACATCCCTGAAGTGCCAAGGCCTGGACAAGAGGCCCTGAGCCAAAGGTGACCTCTGGATGAACCTTCCAACCAAAGGTTATCTTTGTATCTGCTCATTACTGAAATATGCATGATCATTAGCGTTGTGATTGATGTATCCTCTCATTAGTGAAACATGTATTGACCTTTCTGTGTTTAGACACCAGACAAGGCCATGAAATCCCACATCTGGCCTTGTCTGGGGCTGTATGGTCAAAGGCAGCTGCCTTGGCTCCTCCTTGAGCCCTGGCCAGGCTTAGGAGGAAGCCAAGAGGAGGATGAAAGCAGATGTTCCCGCTCTAGAAGTGCTGTCAGTTTGTTTCTCCAGCACTGTCAAAGCTGGGCCCTCTCCCAGCGGGGTTGGAGCCTCAGCTGTGGCTGGAGGCAGCTGCAGGAATTCCCAGTGTCCGCGAGTGGCTCTCCAGTCCTTGGCTGGGACAGCTTCCCCCAGCTGATGGGTGGCTCTGGGTGCTGGTAAAGTCTGAGGGGAACTGGGGCTGCATCTTGGTTAATCACTGCAGGCAATCTTTGGCAGGGATGATTGGGGGCATTGCTGAGCTGCTCCTGCTGTGATTCTTTGCTGCTTTGAGCTGTAGCAAATGACACAGTTCCTTCAGTTGGTGTCTGTGTCTTTGGTGCTGGCCCTGCCCACTGGTAAAACAAAACTGGCGTAGTCTGGCCGGATCGCACCAAAATGTCACTTTTTAAATGTAAATGTAAGGAATCAGTCCTGTCCGAAATCCCAGATGGGAAGAGCTTCCCTGGAGTTCGCTGGCTCTGGAGTGGGCTGCGGTCGGAGCACCGTGCGAGCAGTGGGGCAGTCGGTTAAAAGGAGCTGAAGCGCTGGATGCCTTAAAATGCATCCCAAAATTGGATATGGAAAAAGGAAAAGAGCTTGTGGGTTTGGGAAGAGGAGGATGGATTTTGTTAACAGCGTATTGGAAACAGCACCAACAGAAGGAACAATTGTTGTTGGAATGCTCCCACATGGAGCAATAGAAGAAGTTTTTAATCTTGAGCTCAAATGTCTTTGTGCAAGTGAACTAATAATAATATCCTAGTTGATATATATATAAAAGAATATTTATATTGTATATAAATAATAATGTGAAATAGTGCTGACAATACGAATTCTTTAGATGTAACACTATTATTATTATATAATACTACTATATAATTAGATGTAACACTAAATACCCTCCAGAAAATGGTTGGCCAGGACCCAAAGGTTACTGGTAAACTCTGTGAGATTGCATACAATGAATAAAGGAGGAAGGGATGGAATTGGCTGTTTTTATAGGGTTTGCTGATACTGTGATCTGGAATGCTTTGTCTGTTCCTGTGAAAAAGAGAGTGATGAAGACTGCTGGGTTTTTCATATCCCAGGCTATGCACAAGCTGCAGGATTGGTTGAGCAGATGAAGGGGTTGTTAAAAGAGCAGCTGAAAAAATGCGGAGATGGGAACCCGTCCTGATGGAGAACCCATCTCCCAGATGTGCTCCATAGCCTTAACAATGGGCCCGCTGGGGAAATGGAAACCCCTGGGTGTGCCCGGCTGCACCCAGTCTGCAAATCCACCCATGGACAGGGAGACTTGGACTTCCTGGGAAATCGTTCTGGGTGCGATGGGCCCTGACAGGGCCACCCCAGAGGCTGCAGGGCTGGGCCTTCCTGCATTAGGATTAATTGGGATAAATCAGGAGCAAGGGAGAGTTATCAATGCAGGAATAGGAATTCAGATTCCTCCGGGACACTTTGGTTTGATAACTGCTTGCTGGAGCTTGGCCTTGCAAAGTGTTCATGTCATGGGAGGAGGAATTGATGCAGATTATCAAGGAGAAATCAAAGGAATTCTGGTAAACAATAGTGAACAAGATTGGATTATTTAACTCCATGACAGGCCAGCACAATTACTGATACTGCAGGTTTATAAACAATTGTGAAAAAAGGAGATCCACCTCAAATGACCACTGTTGGTGGAGAGAAAGGGTTTGGATCCAGCAGTCCTAATAATGGAGCCCGAGTGTGGGTCCAGAGGCCCAATGGCCCTCCCGAGGCAGCTGAAGGAACAGCTCCGGGGAAAGACAGCACTGTTTGAACCCTGGAACCCGGGCAGGAACGATGGGAATGTGTCCCTGCAGCCAAGTGTTCTGTGTGAGAACAAGGAGATGTTACAGGATATTGTTTCACAGATCCTGCCAGACCCAATCTCCCTGTTTGCCCCCACGGCCCCTCTGGAAAATGCTCTGATCCACGGGGCTCCATGTGAAGGCTGATGTGACTCTGAGTGACTTCCACACGGATTCCAGCCAGGAGCCTGGGTGCCCCTCAGGGACTGGGACCCGGCACCTCTCCAGCCGAAGGGGAAAGGGCCCCACCAAGCCTTGTTACCCCCAGACACGGCGGTAAAGCTGAACAGCAAAGGACCTTGGGGGCATTATTCTGGAATTAAAAAGGTGCCAGCTCCATGGACAATGGAATTATTGTTCCTAACCCCAGTGAGACTGAGGAAAAAGAGTGATGCCTCCCTTTAGGGTGCTTCAGCAACAACTGCAAGGAAGAGTTACATGTTAAGAGAACATTTTCCACCCAAAGAGTGCCTTGGATTTCAGAAAGCCAAAGATTCTGGTTCACCCTGTGCCCCACATGCGCTGCCTCGTCCTGTGGAGTTCACATTAACGAGCTGAATCGATTATTAGAAGAAGCAGCAAATGATACTGTTAAAATATCCAACAGCACATCCTGTGAGCTCCAACAAACACGAACGGGGGCTCTGCAGACCCGCATGGCCTTGGATTATCTGCCTGCTGGCCAAGGAGGAGCCTGGGCTATTCTAGGACAGGAATGCTGCACTGTTAACAGTGATGGGTTTGAAGTCCAACAGTCAGGAATCACCTCGATGGAAAGAGCAGTGGAAGAGTGGCAGAAAGAAGAAAATTCTCCTTGCTGGGATTGGCTTTGGGGCTGCCAAACTGGAGGCTGCTGCGAAATGCATTTGTGGCAGTCACTGTAATCACTGCAGTGTGAGCACTTGGTGTGTTATGATTCCATGTTAGAGCTGTTGTGACACTTTGTGCTGGGAAATGGAGCACTGAGACTTGTCTAAAAAGAGACACAGTCTCACGAAAAAGGGGGATTTGATAAAGAACAGAGAATAGCAACTAATGAGGCATGTTTTAAAAGGAATGTGAATTATAGCTCTGAGTGATGACCTTGAGCAGCACTTAATTGGAGAACAAGAGGTGATGCCTTTATGCCTGATACCTAAATCTAAGACTCCATTATTAGAAGAATTGTTATGAAGGTTGCAGTTCATGTCCAGGTCAAAGCACTGATTGAAATTCCAAGGCCTGAACACCAGGCCCTGAGTGAGGCCTGAACAACAGGCCCTGGGCCACAGCTGACCTCCTGATGAACATTCGAACCAAATGTTATATTTGTATCCCACTCATTAACTCATTAACAAAGTACTTTTAACAATATGTTCTATGTAACCAGGCATTGGTGAAACACAGATTTACCTTTCTGTATTTAGAAACCGGACATGAAATCCAACATCTGGCCTTGTTTGGGGCTGTATGGTCAAAGGCAGCTGCCTTGGCTCCTCCTTGAGCCCTGGCCAGGCTTAGGAGGAAGCCAAGAGGAGGATGAAAGCAGATGTTCCCGCTCTAGAAGTGCTGTCAGTTTGTTTCTCCAGCACTGTCAAAGCTGGGCCCTCTCCCAGCAGGGTTGGAGCCTCAGCTGTGGCTGGAGGCAGCTGCAGGAATTCCCAGTGTCCGCGAGTGGCTCTCCAGTCCTTGGCTGGGACAGCTTCCCCCAGCTGATGGGTGGCTCTGGGTGCTGGTAAAGTCTGAGGGGAACTGGGGCTGCATCTTGGTTAATCACTGCAGGCAATCTTTGGCAGGGATGATTGGGGGCATTGCTGAGCTGCTCCTGCTGTGATTCTTTGCTAATGATTATGTGCTTTGCTGAGCTTATGCTTTTGTGACTTTTTGCAGATTTGCCTTTTATAAATGGCACAACCCCTTCAGTTGGTGTCTGTGTCTTTGGTGCTGACCCTGCCCACCAGCAAAACAGGGCCCCATCCTGCCTGAGTGTTACCTGGGAAGAGAAAACCCCTCACTCCAAATGTCCCCCCTTCCTCCTTGTTCCCCCCACTTTATACACTGGCCATGATGTCCTGTGGTCTGGGATATGCCTGGGGTCAGTTGGGGTCAGCTGTCCTGGCTGTGACCCCTGCCAAGCTGCCCCGCACCCCCAGCCCCTCGCCAGCATGGCCGGACGAGGGGCAGGAAAGGCCTTGGCTCTGTGCAAGCTGAGCAAGAACAAAACCATCTCAGTGTGAGCAACGCTGTGCTCAGCACAGAGCCCAACACAGCCCCAGAGAAAGGGCTGGCAAGGAAATTCCCTGTGGCCCAGCCCACAGCAGCACCCCATGGCCACCCAGCATCACCACGGCTCCACGGGTTCCTTTCCATGGCCCCGGCCCTGGCCACGGGACCTTGTGCTGGTGGCCACGGCAGCCGCCTGTGGCCCAGGGCTGTGTGCCCGTGTCCATGGCAGCAGTGCCCGGCCACGGGCCCTGAGTGCAGGTGACCGTGCCAATGCCCATGGCAGCGGGGCCAAGCGTTGGTGTCCGTGGCACCAAAGTGAGGAACGGGTCCCTGTGGCCGCTGCCGTGGCACCTGAGGGCATCAGCGAGTGTCACTGCAATTGTAGCTGGCACCAGCCCGGCACCGCTCTGTCCTGAGGGCTGCCATGGCAGCCGAGGGCAGCCACAGCTCTGCGGGCAAGTGGCCACGGAGCCTGACTGCAGCAATGGGGCCTGGGGGGGTTTCCAAGGGCACTGGAACTGCTGAGGGTTGCCATGGCATCCAACCCCCTGGGATGTCACACAGCCACCCTGGGATGTCACAACCCATTCTGTGATGTCACAGCCACTCAGTGATGTCATAGTCCACTCTATGATGTCAGACTTCTGCTCTGTGATATCACAGCCATGTCTGTGCTGTCACAGCTCACTCTGTGAGGTCACACAGCTCACTATGAGATGTCATTGCCACTCTGTGATGTCACACACCACCTGTGATGTCACAGGCCTTTCTGTGACATCACACAGCTGACTCCATGATGTCATACAGCCACTCTGTGATGTCACAGCCTGTTCTGGGATGGCCCAGCCCTCTCTGTGATGTCACACCAATACCCTGTGATGTCACAGCCCACTCTGTGATGTCACACTGCCCCTTTCTGACATCACAGCTGCTCTGTGGGTCTGTGACACAGGCACAGAGGTGTTCCCAAAACTTCAGTGAAACAAAACCTCCTCAGCACCAGCGCAGCACGAAGCAGCAGCATTCTTTATTGGGCCGGATGCACGAGGGGAGAGCCCCTCCCAAAGCCGTGTGTGCCGAGTTCAGGAATGTTCCTGTTTGCAGACTGTGCTTCACAGACACATTCCCAGATTGTCCCACCAGAAACACACACACGATCATCATTGCCCCAAAATCATTGCAGATTTCCCCCACCCCTTTGCACATCCCTTCTTCTGCCCTGGGGGTCTCCTTGGGGGTCCCTGGTGGTCGCTGACCCCAAAGCCAGCCCTGACTGCCCGATGAACTGGTGAAAGTTGGCACACCTGGGCTGGTTGCTGCCCACAGAATCAGCCTTGGGTGGGTCCATGGCCAGTGGCTTTTGGAGAAGAAGCATTGTATGAACCCACCAGGTGCAAACGGTTTTTCATCTGGCAAATTTCCCCCCCTTGGAGGGCTGTGAAGCTTCTCTTCCCTTCAAGCCTTCAGAAGCCTCGCTCTGCTCCTTTACTCACATCCCACGAGTTCCTCAGCTGCTTTCACAACCATGTTCTTTACACAGCTCAAAGCAAGTGTCATAAGCACAAGTAGTGCCGTGATCCCAGTTAGACTTTGCAAAAGTGAGGCCAACCATCAGTCAGGGAAAATCCAAGTCCTCTAAATATTTTATCCAAACAGTTACAGTCTAACCTTCCCCTTAATTCCCTGCTGGATGCAGCAGCCGATTTTATCCTCTCTACCTGATCATCCAATCCAGCATCACATTTGGAATGTGCACACAACAAGTGTTGCTGTTTGTCCTGGGTTGCAGTGTATTCTATTATCATCCCCATCAGCCGTTGAAATCAGGTGGGGCAGCGTTTCCTTGCCTCCTCCCCCCAGACTATCTTGCTGTTAATGGCCCATCATTGTCCTGCCGCATGACTCAGAGATAACTCCCTCTGGACTATCATCTGTTAATGGGCCCAATCAACACCTGGCCTCATGACTCATTACCCCATTGTGAGATGCTCCACCCAGAGGGAGGAACCAAGCATCCCAGTGTGGATATAAGCTGAGGCTGAACACCAGAGAGGGAACCTTTCCACTGGATTTTCAGAGGACAGGAGCTACACAGTCACCACTGGACCTTCTGAGGAGGAGCAGACCCTTCTTTTTTTCTACAGGATTGCCACTTCAGGAGGACTGCAGCCACCATTCTACCAGACCACCACCACCACCCTGACTAACAGGGTGCCAGGTTGTATCTTAACTCTGTCAGTTTAACCCAGTGTTATCTGCTTTTATTGTTTTTTTTGTTTTTCTTTCCCCCTCCTTTTATTTCCCTATTAAATTGTTATTCTGACTTGGTGTCTCCCACTAGTTTGTTTTCAAACTAGTACATAATTTGGCGCCCAACGTGGGGCTGGCTGCTGAGAAAAGTCAGAATTACAATTTCGTATTGTAGAAGCCACCTACTCACTATGATGTTCAACATTCTTACATGGGTCTTGTACCTAGCTCTCTATATTTTTCCGCACATGGGGAGCTATCTGCCGATTGCAATGCTCCTGTGTAGACCAGGGTATGGTATAAAATTTGCTTTATTAGTCTATTATGCCTACTGCATGATAACCTCCGAGACAATGAACATAATTCGGAATATATACTCAACTTTATCTGCTTGTCCTACTTTAGGTTGCTACATCTGGGGCTTCAACAATCATACCCAGCCCCTGGGGGGAGGATTAAAGAATGCTTTTTTCCAGCCTTTCAGACCGGACACAGCAGTTTTTGAAAATATTGAGTTCCCTGTGGATGTTAAGGATGGCATAATATTCTTGTCAGTTCTCTTCTCTTTTTTCTCTATGACCTGCACTGTGTACACCATGCTTAGGATCAGAGCTATGGCACAGCATCCCCAGGATGAGAGGAAAAAAAAGAGCCAAGCAACAAGCACAATGTCTACACAGATTGTTGCAAAGAAGAAAGGAACCAAAAGCATAGTGACAGCATCCATCCCTACGCAGACTGACGCAGAGGAGAAAGAACCCAGACGCAAGACTGCAGCATCCATGTCTACGCAGACTGACGCAGAGGAGAAAGAACCCAGACGCAAGACTGCAGCATCCATGTCTACGCAGACTGACGCAGAGGAGAAAGAACCCAGACGCAAGACCACAGCGTCCATGTCCACGCAGACTGACGCAGAGGAGGAAAAAACCAAAGGCGATGTCAGCATCTCCACACAAACTGTTACTGAACCAGAACAGCCTAAACCGATTGCAGTTGCCCCCGTTCAGAAGAAGAAATCAAAAAGCAAATCAGTCCGCATAGTGACTGACGAGGATGCAGCAGGACCTTCGCACCCAGCAGAAGAGGCAGAGCCAGAGATCATCACTCGGTCGCTATCCCTGGGTGAGCTGCGTGACCTGCGGAGGGAATTCAGCCGCCAGACGAACGAGTCTATCCTGACCTGGCTGCTCCGCATCTGGGACGCTGCAGCCAATGACACCATTCTGGACGGAAGTGAGGCCAGGCAGCTGGGATCTCTGTCCCGGGATGTGGTCATTGACCAGGGGATCGGGAGAACCCAAGAAACTCTCAGCCTCTGGCGGCGACTGCTTACAAGTGTAAGGGACAGGTACCTTTGTAAAGAAGACCTCCAGGTGCACCAAGGGAAATGGAGCACAATGGAACAAGGTATCCGGTGCCTGAGGGAATTGGCTGTGCTGGAGATCATTTTCTCAGAAGATGAGAGATTTCCGAAGAGCCCAGATGGTGTCCAGTGCACGTCACAGATGTGGTTGAGGTTCGCACGCCTTGGACCAGAGATATACTCCCGTTACCTGGCAACGCTGCAATGGAGGGAAGGTGAGGACAGGGTGGGCGTCTTGGTAAACAAACTGAGGATTTACGAGGACACCGTCACAGCCCCATTTCACACTCATGTCTCATCTGTGGAAACAAGGCTGGCTGAGCAAGTCCGGAGCTTGATCAAAGAAGGCCATCAGAAACTGAAAAAGGAACTTAAGGAAGAGATTTACCACATCCCGCCAGAACCAACAAGAGTCTCTGCCATTAGGAGCCGGCGTCCCCCAACCAGGGAGAGAGGATACACCCCACGAGGTAACCTCTGGTTTTTCCTTCAGGAACATGGAGAAGACATGAGTAAGTGGGATGGAAAACCCACCTCCTCCTTAGCAGCTCGGGTACGTGAACTAAAAAGAGGGACAACTACCACAAGAAGCGCATCTAGAGTCAATATTGCTCCGGTCTCTCGCACACAGAACTCCAGACGGTACCGGAATGATAATATGACCGATCCTCTTGAAGGGACCTCAGGAACGTATTCACCAGAAGGGAGCAACATGCAACATGACCAGGAATAGAGGGGCCCTGCCTCTAGCCAGGTAGAGGAAAGGGAGAATCGGGTCTTTTGGACTGTGTGGGTCCGATGGCCTGGCACATCTGACCCACAAAAATACACGGCTTTGGTTGACACCGGTGCTCAATGCACTCTGATGCCATCAAGGTATGTGGGAGCAGAACCCATTTCTATTTCTGGAGTGACAGGAGGATCCCAGCAGCTGACTGTACTGGAAGCTGAAGTGAGTTTAACTGGGAATGAGTGGCAGAAACACCCCATCGTGACGGGCCCGGAGGCCCCGTGCATTCTCGGCATAGACTATCTCAGAAATGGGTATTTCAAGGACCCAAAAGGACATCGTTGGGCTTTTGGGATAGCTGCTGTGGAGACAGAAGATATCAGACAACTGAGTACATTGCCTGGCCTCTCAGATGACCCCTCTGCTGTGGGACTGCTGAGAGTTGCAGAACAACAGGTGCCAATCGCCACAGCAACAGTGCACTGTCGGCAATACCGCACCGACAGAGACTCTGTGGTTCCCATCCATGAGATGATTCGCAAACTGGAGAGCCAAGGGGTGGTCAGCAAGGCCCATTCACCTTTCAACAGCCCTATACGGCCAGTGCGTAAGTCCAGTGGAGAATGGAGGCTGACGGTGGACTACCGTGGCCTGAATGAGGTCACACCACCATTGAGCGCCGCTGTGCCGGACATGTTGGAACTTCAGTACGAGCTGGAGTCCAAAGCAGCGAAGTGGTACTCCACTATTGACATTGCCAATGCCTTCTTCTCCATTCCTTTGGCAGCACAATGCAGGCCCCAGTTTGCTTTTACCTGGAAGGGTGTGCAATACACCTGGAATCGACTGCCCCAGGGGTGGAAGCACAGTCCCACCATTTGCCACGGACTGATCCAGACTGCATTGGAAAAGGGTGAGGCTCCAGAACATCTGCAATACATCGATGACATCATTGTGTGGGGAAACACAGCAAAGGAAGTGTTTGAGAAAGGAGAGAAAATCATCCAGATTCTCCTGGAAGCTGGCTTTGCCATCAAAAGGAGCAAAGTCAAGGGACCTGCTCAAGAGATCCAGTTCCTGGGAGTAAAGTGGCAAGATGGACGACGTCAGATTCCCACCAAGGTCATCAATAAGATCACTGCGATGTCTCCACCGACCAGTAAGAAGGAAACACAAGCTTTCCTAGGCGCCATAGGTTTCTGGAGGATGCACATTCCCGAATACAGCCAGATCGTGAGTCCTCTCTACCTGGTTACCCGCAAGAAGAATGATTTCCACTGGGGCCCTGAACAGCAGCAAGCCTTTGCCCAGATCAAGCAGGAAATCGCTCATGCGGTAGCCCTTGGCCCAGTCAGAACAGGACCAGAGGTGAAGAACGTGCTCTACTCTGCAGCCGGGAACAATGGTCTGTCCTGGAGCCTCTGGCAGAAGGTGCCTGGTGAGACTCGTGGCCGACCACTGGGATTCTGGAGCCGAAGCTAAAGAGGGTCTGAAGCCAACTACACTCCCACAGAAAAGGAAATCTTGGCAGCCTATGAAGGAGTCCAAGCTGCCTCTGAGGTAATTGGCACTGAAGCACAGTTGCTTCTGGCACCCCGACTACCGGTGCTGGGTTGGATGTTCAAGGGAAAGGTTCCTTCCACGCATCACGCCACCGACACCACATGGAGCAAATGGATTGCCCTCATCACGCAGCGTGCCCGTATTGGAAACCCGAATCGCCCTGGGATTCTAGAAATTATAACAAACTGGCCTGAAGGTGAGACTTTTGGATTATCTTCTGAAGAAGAGGAAGAGCAAGTGACTCGTGCTGAGGAAGCCCCACCATAGAATGAGCTACCAGAGACTGAAAGACGTTATGCCCTCTTCACTGATGGTTCCTGCCGAATTGTAGGCGCTAACCGAAAGTGGAAAGCTGCAGTATGGAGCCCCACACGACAAGTTGCACAAGCTACCGAGGGACAAGGTGGATCGAGTCAGGTTGCAGAGCTTAAAGCCGTCCAGCTGGCTTTGGATATTGCTGAACGAGAGAAGTGGCCGAGGCTCTATCTCTACACCGACTCGTGGATGGTAGCTAATGCTCTGTGGGGATGGCTGGATCGCTGGAGAAAGGCCAACTGGCAGCGCAGAGGGAAACCCATCTGGGCCGCTGAGATTTGGCAGGACATCGCCACCCGAGTAGAGAAGCTGACCGTGAAGGTTCGACACGTGGATGCGCACGTACCCAAGAGTCGGGCTAATGAAGAGCATCGCAACAACGAGCAGGTGGACCGAGCTGCTAAGGTGAAAGTATCTCAGGTGGATCTGGACTGGCAGCACAAGGGAGAATTATTCCTAGCTCGTTGGGCCCATGATGCCTCTGGTCATCAGGGGAGAGATGCAACATACCGATGGGCCCGTGACCGAGGGGTGGACCTTTCCATGGACAGCATCTCACAGGTCATCCACAGTTGTGAGACCTGTGCTGCAATCAAACAGGCCAAGCGGGTGAAGCCTCTGTGGTACGGTGGACGATGGTCAAAGTACAGGTATGGGGAAGCCTGGCAGGTTGATTACATCACCCTTCCCCAAACCCGCCAAGGCAAGCGCTACGTGTTGACCATGGTTGAAGCGACAACTGGATGGCTGGAGACCTACCCTGTGCCTCACGCTACAGCCCGGAACACCATCCTGGGCCTGGAAAAGCAAGTCCTGTGGAGACATGGCACCCCTGACAGGATTGAGTCAGACAACGGGACTCATTTTAAGAACAGCCTCATCAACACCTGGGCCAGAGAACACGGTATCGAATGGATATATCATATTCCTTATCATGCACCAGCTGCCGGAAAAGTTGAACGCTGCAATGGACTACTTAAAACCACCCTGAAGGCACTTGGTGGGGGGACCTTCAAAAATTGGGAAGTGAACTTAGCAAAGGCCACCTGGATGGTCAATACCCGAGGGTCCATCAATCGAGCTGGTCCCGCCGAGTCTGAACCCTTGCACACAGTGGATGGAGATAGAGTCCCTGCGGTACACCTGAGGGGTATTTTAGGAAAGACTGTTTGGATCAATCCCACCTCAGGCAAAGGCAAACCCATCCGTGGGATTGTCTTTGCTCAAGGACCTGGTTGCACTTGGTGGGTAATGCAAAAAGATGGGGAAACCCATTGTGTACCGCAAGGAGACCTAATCTCAGGTGAGAACGGTGTGTAGGGTTTCATTGTATATATATATATATATATGTATGTGTGTGTAGAGTTTAAAGAAGGTATTGATTTGGGATGATGCAGATGGTAATAGAATAAGGGGTGGATAATGTCCTGTTTTGCAGTGTATTCTATTACCATCCCCATCAGCCGTTGAAATCAGGTGGGGCAGTGTTTCCTTGCCTCCTCCCCCCAGACTATCTTGCTGTTAATGGCCCATCATTGTCCTGCTGCATGACTCAGAGATAGCTCCCTCTGGACTATCATCTGTTAATGAGCCCAATCAACACCTGGCCTCATGACTCATTACCCCATTGTGAGATGCTCCACCCAGAGGGAGGAACCAAGCATCCCATCGTGGATATAAGCTGAGGCTGAACACCAGAGAGGGGACCTTTCCACTGGATTTCCAGAGGACAGGAGCTACACAGTCACCACTGGACCTTCTGAGGAAGAGCAGACCCTCTTTTCTACAGGATCACCGCTTCAGAGGACTGCAGCCATAATTCTAGCAGACTGCTACCACCACCCTGCCTAACAGGGACTCAGGTTGTATCTTGACTCTGTCAGTTTGAACCAGTGTTTTCTTTTAGTTTTTTTTTCTTTCCTTTTCTTTAAACTTCCCCATTAAATTGTTATTCTGACTTGGTGCCTCCCACTGGTTTGTTTTCAAACTAGTACAATGTCTCTGATCAATTTCTTTATTTTTACCCCAATTTTGGGTGTTTTTAAGGGATGAAGATGGATCAAAAGAAAATTTGGGCTAAAACAAAAGGACCATCAGCCAGGTGTCTTCCCAACGTGGATCACAGGGAATGTGGGTCACCAGGGCTCTTCCCAACGTGGGTCCTCTGCTGGGGGATGAAGTTGGAGCAGAGGACAAAGCTCTTGCCATAGTCATGGCACTCACAGGGCTTCCCTTACTGGTGGCTCTGTTGGTGTGGGGTCAACTGTGAGCTCCTGGAGAAGCTCTTCCCACACTCATGTGGGAACTCATGGGGACACTCATAGGGCCTCTCCCCGGTGTGGATGCACCGGTGGGTGACAAGGGTGGAGTTGTACTTGAAGCCTTTTGTGTGGTCAGGGCAGCAGAAGGAGCACTCCTCTGTGTGCCTGCGCTGGTGCCCGAGGAGACTGGAGCTCTTCCCACCCTCAGGACACTCACAGGGCCTCTCCCCAGTGTGGATCCTCTTGTGGCAGAGCAGGCTGGAGCTCCAGCTGAAGCTCTTCTCACATTCCAAGCACCTGTTGGGCTTCTCTCTGCCATGAAGCTGCTCATGAACCCCCAGCTCTGAGCTCTGCCTGGATCTGCAGCTGCCTTCCCAGCACAGGGTGGGTCTTTCCTCCTCAGAGCACCCTGGGCTGCGTTTGGAGCCCGCCCAGTCACTTCCCAGCCCCTTCCCAGCCCCGGCTGAGTTTCAGCCCTGTGTGCCTCTGTGCTGTGCCCGGGCTGGCTGCAGGCAGTGCCCCAGCCCTGCTGGGCTGTGCCCAGGAGCTGCTCCTGGCCAGAGCTGTCTCTCTGCAGCGCTGCCGCTTGCCAGGAGCTGCCTCTGTGCCAGGAGCCCGGCCCAGCTCAGCAGCACACACACAGCACAAGGACTGCAATGACCCTCTCGGGCCTTGGTGCTGAGGCCCTGAACATCAGGCCCTGACAGGGACTGGCACAAACCTCCCAAGAATTCCAGCCAGAATTGAACTTCAAAGTTTCTGGAAGTTTTCATGGGTCCCAGTGAGGGACACGACTGAGAAAGTGTCCCCAGGCTGCAGTCAGAGCAGAGAACTGGAGGCAGGGATGACAGGGGGGACAAAGAGAAGCCAAGTCTTGGTGCCCTGGGGCACAGCAGCGTCTGGGCCACCAAGGGCTGGGAGGAGACACCTTGTCCTGAGGCCCTGGGACCTCCTGGGCACAGCCCCAGCAAGGCTGGGCACTGTCAGCCCCTTGTCCTGCCCTCAGCATCCCCCCACATCCCAGTGGCCTCAGGGATCTGCTGGAAGGAGTCCCTGCGGAGCCTTGGTCAGGAATGGCCCTGGGGGCTCCTCAATGCTCCCAGGGACTGCAGGGTTTTCAAAGGACTTTGGCTTTGGCTTTTGCCTGGGAGCCTCTGAGAGCTTTGTGCAATCCTGGCCCCCAATTCTCTGCTCTAATGAGTCCCTGCAGATTCTTTGTCAGTAACAACACTCAGTGGGGCTCATTAATGCTTCAGGGTACTCAGGGGTAATTTAAGTCCTTCTTTTTGACACTGACTCTCTGAGAGGTTTGTGCAGTCATGGCCTCCAATTATCTCCAATTACTTTAACGAATCCCTGGAGAGCTTTGCACTGACACTCAGTGGGGCTCATTAATGCTCTGAGATACTCAAGGTTTTTAAGGTACTTTGGCCAGAAAGTCATTTACACTTCACTCAGCTTTCCCCCCTCTCCGGTCTCTGCCCCTTCCCCCAGCACGCCGCCGCCTCGGTGCTCTGGATCGCTTCAGAACTCAAGGCAGGCACCCCCCTCCGGTGCCTCCGCAGTCTCCAGCCTCATTTGCAGCTGCCAGTTCCCGTGGCAGGTGTGAGTTCTGATGGGAGAACAGTCTTCCTGGGATGCACGCGGTTTATCTTCTTTGTTCCTCTAAGATATCTCGGCTCCTGGCTCTGTAGTTTCTCAAATCAAAAGACATTTATTACCATGTGTTCATTAATACATTTCTTAGCGTATTCCAACTATTTCGAAGTTACAGTTTACCTGAATCTCGTTTCTACTTAACTGCATTTTATCTTAACGCTATTTCTACATAGTACATCATCATTTCTAAATGTTAAAATCATAGATGCGAAAGACAACATTTATCATTCACTCATTTCTCACAATTGGAATCTGGATTGCAAAAGCTGACAGACAGACCCCGAGTGCCGACGGACACCCGTCCCCGGCGTCACGGCCCAAGGGATCGGAGCTGCGGCTGGCGGGGCTGGAAGCTCCGTCCAGCAGCTCCGCTGCCGCCCCCAACCCTCGGGCTGGACCGTGGGGTCTGGGACACAACCCCGTGCTGGGGGGCAGAGCCGCTGCTGGGGCCATCGCTGTGTCCAGGGCATCCTTTGTGCCCCTCGGGCAGCTCCAGGCTTTTTAAGTCGCCGCGCAGCGGCCTCTCCCGGTGGGGCTCTTTTATAATTTTTTATAATTTTTATAATTTTTCCTTCTAATCTCTATATTTTACTCCATTCGCACCTCCCATCCCACGCCCTCCGCTGCGGCTCTTTCAGCGCCGGGCTCCTCGCCGGTCTCTCGGTGCAGCTCCTTCAGTGCCACGGGCCGGCGGAGACGCCCCTCGCTGCGGCTCTTTGATCGGATTTTCTCATTTTCTCGGGGTTTTCTCTCGTTCCCAGCTCGCCCGTCCCGCGGAGCGGCTCCTTCAGGGGCCCGGGGCGGCACCGAGCCCTCGGGGCGGCTCCAAAGGGCCCCGCCCGCCGCCGCTGCCCGAGGCCTCCCCGCTGCTGCCGGGGATCGGACACCGCGGGCGGCCCCGGCCCCTTCCTCTTCTTCCTCTTCTTCCTCTTCTTCCTCCTCGCTGCTGCCGGGATTCAGCTCCTTCTGCCGCTCCTGCCCGGCACGAAGCGGCGGTGCCGCTGACGGGGCCGGAGCGCGGCTGCCCCGCGACTGCCCCGCGCCTCAGGGCCGGGCCGGGGAGTGACCGCACGGCTGAGGAGGGACCCCCCGCTGGCCAGGGCAGGGACTGAGCCCATGGGAGGGACCCCGCGCTGGCCAGGGCAGGGACTGACCCCATGGGAGGGACCCCGCGCCGGAGCACGGAAGGATTCCTGTCCCCGAGGGGGAAGCAGCGGCACGAACTGACCGCGACTCCCATCCCTTCTCCCTGCCCCGCTGGGCACAGCAGGGAGGAGCCGGGGATAAAGTGAACTCCGGCAAGGAGAAAGAGGTCGGGGGAAGGTTCTGTACCAGTTTATTTTCCTCCTCACTCTCCAGTTCTGATTCGCTCCGTCCCAAATCCAGTTCATTCCCCACGTCGGGGCTCTTGTGGCCGCGATGGCGATCCCTGAGTGACCTCTCCCTGCCCTTCGCCCGAGCCACGAGGACTCGGATCTGTTCCAGTTCCGTGCAATTCACGGGCATTTGGGGCAGCTGGAGCGAAGCAGCTGGAAAGCACAGCGGGCTCGAGAGGAACTCAAGCAGGGCAGGAGCCGGGGCTGCCCCGAGGGAACTCTCCCGACACGAACCTTCCCGGGCTCTTTCTACGGGAATTGCGGGGAATGTTTCCATTCCTCGCTACAAAGCAGAGTCACAAGTGCAGCTGAGCTTTCAGCTTGAAAGGAAGGAATCGAACGTTTGCGCGGGGACTGCTGGAACCTCAAGGTGTCCCTTGATACTTTAGTTTCGGAAATATTCAGCCCCTCAGCAGCGATGTCTCTCCCAGCCCACCGGCTCCGGGCTCAGACCCGGCTTGGAGCTCGGAGAAGAAATGCAAAGTCCCAACAGAATGAGCTCTGCCGTTATTTTCTTTTTTTTCCCCATAGTTATTTTATGCTATTTTACTGTAAAATCTATTTTACTTTTAGGGTTTTTTTTCTTTTTTTCCTTCTATTACATCGTTTTTGTTCTCTATTCCCCCTCACGCAGCCTTTGTTCCCCTCCCGGAGGTTTGTGGTGAGGTGCTGTCCCACCGGCTCTCCCCGGAAACCAACGAAATCAATTGAAATGATGATGAATTGTTGAACTCTTTCCGCTGCTGTTTCCAGAAGGCCCCGGGAGGAGCCGGGGGCGGGAGGGGGGTCCCGGTGCCGGGGGCAGTCACCGCTCGCCGGGCGGATCCCGGTGGCGCAGCTTGGGAGCCGCGGAAGTGCCCGAGGGAGCGCGGGGGCGGGGGAAGAGGGGGTGCGAGGGGGTATCGGTGCGGGATAAGGGGGCTCGGGGGGGTCTCAGCGCCGGGGATGGAGGTGCCGGGCGGTGCCCGTGCACGGGAGTGGGGGTTCAGACCTGGATATGGGGGTGCAAGGAGGTCCCGGTGCCGGGAATGGGGGTCAGGTGGTCCCGGTGCCGGGAACGGGGGATGGGGGCGTCCCCGGCCCGGAGATAGAGTTTCAGGGGGGTCCCGGGGCCCAGAAACGGTGGCTCAGGGGGTTTTCCTGGGACGGGGAATGTGGGTTCAGGGAAGTCCCCTTCCCGGGAATGGGGCTTCAGGGACGTCCTCGTGCCAGCTAAGGGGAACAGGGAGTCCTGGTGCCGGGCAGGGGGATGCGGGGGGGGTCACAGTATCCAGAAATGGGGGTTCAGGGGGTTTCGGGGAGGCCCCGGGGCCAGACAAGGGGGGAACAGGGGGGTCCCGGTGCTGGGGAAGGGGATGCAGGGGGGTCACAGTGCCCGGGAATGGCGGTGGAGGGTGTTCTAGTGCCCGGAAATGGGAGCTCAGGGGGTTCCCGTGCCCGGGAATTGCGGCTCGGGGGTTCCCGTGCCGGGGTCCCACTCGCCCCTCGCCCCCCCAGGAGCGCCCCCGGCCCCAGCGCTGGAGCCATCGCGCTGCTCCGCTGGCCCCGCCCCCAGCCCGGCCCCGCCCCCAGAGCCGCCTCCGGCCCCGCCATTGGCGCCGCTCTTTCCTGCCCGCCAATGGCAGCTCGGGCTGCTCGTGACGTCACCGGTGGCCGGGCAGATCCCGGCGGCGCAGGGCGGGAGACGGAGAAGCCAAAGGGACCGAGGGAGCGCGGGGGGAGGGGACGGGGCAATTCCAGGGAATTCCCCTGGATCCCCTCCTGGCATCCCCCGGACCCTCCTCGGCCGCGCCCTGCGGGACCCCCGGACCGGGCCGGGCTGAGCTCCCGGGCCCCGCGGCCAAACTCTGCCTGGAACCCGCTGGGTTCGGCCCGGAGCGGGGCAAGCACCGGGAGCCGCGGATCCATTTTGTCCCGCGGCTGCGGGGCCCCGGCCCGGCGGAGCAGGACTGGGCGCTGTGACCCCGATCCCTGACTCCCAATCTCCTTCTACCTCTCCTCTCCTGTCCCTTTCCTTTGGGTGATCATAAATCCCAGAGCGGCTGCAGAGCCCCGTGCCCAGTTCGGGTTTCCCAGGAAAGGGAGGCCTGGGGCTGCGGTGCTCCGGGATGGCCGGGAATGGGGGTCCGGGGGTCTCCGGGGTCAGGAAAACAGGGGATGCAGGGGCTGGGAGAGGAGGATACGCGGGACAGGGGGTGCAGGGGGGCCCCAGTCCCCAGGAATAGGGATCCAAGGGGGTACCAAGTAAAAGGGGGGTTCCCCAAAGACCCCTGCCAGGGGAAAGCAGGAGCTCAGTGTAAGAAGCAAGAGGGTGACCCGGCCCGGACCTTCTGGAAACAGCAGCTGAAAGAGTTCAAAAATTCATCATAATTTCGATTGATTTCGTTGGTTTCCAGGGGAGAACAGGTGGGACAGCACCTCACCACAAACCTCCGGGAGGGGAACAAAGGCTCTGGGCGGGGAGGGGCGAGGGAAATCGAGAAAAAAACCCGATGTAATAGAAAGGGAAAAAAAATGGGGAAAAAAAAAGCAAAACTAAAAGTAAAAGAGAATCTACAATAAAATAGCATAAAATAACTATGGCGAAAAGAAAATAACGGCAGAGCTCCTTCTGTTGGCACTTTGGGTCTCTTCTCCGAGCTCCGAGCTGGGTCTGAGCCAGGAACGGGCGGGCTGGGAGAGACATCGCTGCTGAGGGGCTGAATATTTCCGAAACTAAAGTATCAAGGGACACCTTGAGGTTCCAGCAGTCCCCGCGCACACGTTCGATTCCCTCCTTTCAAGCTGAAAGCTCAGCTGCACTTGTGACTCTGCTTTGTAGCGAGGAATGGAAACATTCCCCGCAATTCCCGTAGAAAGAGCCCGGGAAGGTTCGTGTCGGGAGAGCTCCCTCGGGGCAGCCCCGGCTCCTGCCCTGCTTGAGTCCCTCTCGAGCCCGCTGTGCTTTCCAGCTGCTTCGCTCCAGCTGCCCCAAATGCCCGTGAATTGCACGGAACTGGAACAGATCCGAGTCCTCGTGGCTCGGGGTGAGGGCAGGGAGAGGTCACTCAGGGATCGCCATCGCGGCCACAAGAGCCCCGACGTGGGGAATGAACTGGATTTGGGACGGAGCGAATCAGAACTGGAGAGTGAGGAGGAAAATAAACCCTGGAACAGAACCTTCCCCCGACCTCTTTCTCCTTGCCGGAGTTCACTTTATCCCCGGCTCCTCCCTGCTGTGCCCAGCGGGGCAGGGAGAAGGGATGGGAGTCGCGGTCAGTTCGTGCCGCTGCTTCGCCCTCGGGGACAGGAATCCTTCCGTGCTCCGGCGCGGGGTCCCTCCCATGGGGTCAGTCCCTGCCCTGGCCAGCGCGGGGTCCCTCCCCAGCCGTGCGGTCACTCCCCGGCCCGGCCCTGAGGCGCGGGGCAGTCGCGGGGCAGCCGCGCTCCGGCCCCGTCAGCGGCACCGCCGCTTCGTGCCGGGCAGGAGCGGCAGAAGGAGCCGGGCGGCGGCGGGGGCTGAATCCCGGCAGCAGCGAGGAGGAAGAAGAGGAAGAAGAGGAAGAAGAGGAAGGGGCCGGGGCCGCCCGCGGTGTCCGATCCCCGGCAGCAGCGGGGAGGCCTCGGGCAGCGGCGGCGGGCGGGGCCCTTTGGAGCCGCCCCGAGGGCTCGGTGCCGCCCCGGGCCCCTGAAGGAGCCGCTTCGCGGGACGGGCGAGCTGGGAACGAGAGAAAACCCCGAGAAAATGAGAAAATCCGATCAAAGAGCCGCAGCGAGGGGCGTCTCCGCCGGCCCGTGGCACTGAAGGAGCTGCACCGAGACACCGGCGAGGAGCCCGGCGCTGAAAGAGCCGCAGCGGAGGGCGTGGGATGGGAGGTGCGAATGGAGTAAAATATAGAGATTAGAAGGAAAAATTATAAAAATTATAAAAAATTATAAAAGAGCCCCACCGGGAGAGGCCGCTGCGCGGCGACTTAAAAAGCCTGGAGCTGCCCGAGAGGCATCCTTTGATGCCCTGGACACAGCGATGGCCCCAGCAGCGGCTCTGCCCCCCAGCACGGGGTTGTGTCCCAGACCCCACGGTCCAGCCCGAGGGTTGGGGGCGGCAGCGGAGCTGCTGGACGGAGCTTCCAGCCCCGCCAGCCGCAGCTCCGATCCCTTGGGCCGTGACGCCGGGGACGGGTGTCCGTCGGCACTCGGGGTCTGTCTGTCAGCTTTTGCAATCCAGATTCCAATTGTGAGAAATGAGTGAATGATAAATGTTGTCTTTCGCATCTATGATTTTAACATTTAGAAATGATGATGTACTATGTAGAAATAGCGTTAAGATAAAATGCAGTTAAGTAGAAACGAGATTCAGGTAAACTGTAACTTCGAAATAGTTGGAATACGCTAAGAAATGTATTAATGAACACATGGTAATAAATGTCTTTTGATTTGAGAAACTACAGAGCCAGGAGCCGAGATATCTTAGAGGAACAAAGAAGATAAACCGCGTGCATCCCAGGAAGACTGTTCTCCCATCAGAACTCACACCTGCCACGGGAACTGGCAGCTGCAAATGAGGCTGGAGACTGCGGAGGCACCGGAGGGGGGTGCCTGCCTTGAGTTCTGAAGCGATCCAGAGCACCGAGGCGGCGGCGTGCTGGGGGAAGGGGCAGAGACCGGAGAGGGGGGAAAGCTGAGTGAAGTGTAAATGACTTTCTGGCCAAAGTACCTTAAAAACCTTGAGTATCTCAGAGCATTAATGAGCCCCACTGAGTGTCAGTGCAAAGCTCTCCAGGGATTCGTTAAAGTAATTGGAGATAATTGGAGGCCATGACTGCACAAACCTCTCAGAGAGTCAGTGTCAAAAAGAAGGACTTAAATTACCCCTGAGTACCCTGAAGCATTAATGAGCCCCACTGAGTGTTGTTACTGACAAAGAATCTGCAGGGACTCATTAGAGCAGAGAATTGGGGGCCAGGATTGCACAAAGCTCTCAGAGGCTCCCAGGCAAAAGCCAAAGCCAAAGTCCTTTGAAAACCCTGCAGTCCCTGGGAGCATTGAGGAGCCCCCAGGGCCATTCCTGACCAAGGCTCCGCAGGGACTCCTTCCAGCAGATCCCTGAGGCCACTGGGATGTGGGGGGATGCTGAGGGCAGGACAAGGGGCTGACAGTGCCCAGCCTTGCTGGGGCTGTGCCCAGGAGGTCCCAGGGCCTCAGGACAAGGTGTCTCCTCCCAGCCCTTGGTGGCCCAGACGCTGCTGTGCCCCAGGGCACCAAGACTTGGCTTCTCTTTGTCCCCCCTGTCATCCCTGCCTCCAGTTCTCTGCTCTGACTGCAGCCTGGGGACACTTTCTCAGTCGTGTCCCTCACTGGGACCCATGAAAACTTCCAGAAACTTTGAAGTTCAATTCTGGCTGGAATTCTTGGGAGGTTTGTGCCAGTCCCTGTCAGGGCCTGATGTTCAGGGCCTCAGCACCAAGGCCCGAGAGGGTCATTGCAGTCCTTGTGCTGTGTGTGTGCTGCTGAGCTGGGCCGGGCTCCTGGCACAGAGGCAGCTCCTGGCAAGCGGCAGCGCTGCAGAGAGACAGCTCTGGCCAGGAGCAGCTCCTGGGCACAGCCCAGCAGGGCTGGGGCACTGCCTGCAGCCAGCCCGGGCACAGCACAGAGGCACACAGGGCTGAAACTCAGCCGGGGCTGGGAAGGGGCTGGGAAGTGACTGGGCGGGCTCCAAACGCAGCCCAGGGTGCTCTGAGGAGGAAAGACCCACCCTGTGCTGGGAAGGCAGCTGCAGATCCAGGCAGAGCTCAGAGCTGGGGGTTCATGAGCAGCTTCATGGCAGAGAGAAGCCCAACAGGTGCTTGGAATGTGAGAAGAGCTTCAGCTGGAGCTCCAGCCTGCTCTGCCACAAGAGGATCCACACTGGGGAGAGGCCCTGTGAGTGTCCTGAGGGTGGGAAGAGCTCCAGTCTCCTCGGGCACCAGCGCAGGCACACAGAGGAGTGCTCCTTCTGCTGCCCTGACCACACAAAAGGCTTCAAGTACAACTCCACCCTTGTCACCCACCGGTGCATCCACACCGGGGAGAGGCCCTATGAGTGTCCCCATGAGTTCCCACATGAGTGTGGGAAGAGCTTCTCCAGGAGCTCACAGTTGACCCCACACCAACAGAGCCACCAGTAAGGGAAGCCCTGTGAGTGCCATGACTATGGCAAGAGCTTTGTCCTCTGCTCCAACTTCATCCCCCAGCAGAGGACCCACGTTGGGAAGAGCCCTGGTGACCCACATTCCCTGTGATCCACGTTGGGAAGACACCTGGCTGATGGTCCTTTTGTTTTAGCCCAAATTTTCTTTTGATCCATCTTCATCCCTTAAAAACACCCAAAATTGGGGTAAAAATAAAGAAATTGATCAGAGACATTGTACTAGTTTGAAAACAAACCAGTGGGAGGCACCAAGTCAGAATAACAATTTAATGGGGAAGTTTAAAGAAAAGGAAAGAAAAAAAAACTAAAAGAAAACACTGGTTCAAACTGACAGAGTCAAGATACAACCTGAGTCCCTGTTAGGCAGGGTGGTGGTAGCAGTCTGCTAGAATGGTGGCTGCAGTCCTCTGAAGCGGTGATCCTGTAGAAAAGAGGGTCTGCTCTTCCTCAGAAGGTCCAGTGGTGACTGTGTAGCTCCTGTCCTCTGGAAATCCAGTGGAAAGGTCCCCTCTCTGGTGTTCAGCCTCAGCTTATATCCACGATGGGATGCTTGGTTCCTCCCTCTGGGTGGAGCATCTCACAATGGGGTAATAAGTCATGAGGCCAGGTGTTGATTGGGCTCATTAACAGATGATAGTCCAGAGGGAGCTATCTCTGAGTCATGCGGCAGGACAATGATGGGCCATTAACAGCAAGATAGTCTGGGGGGAGGAGGCAAGGAAACACTGCCCCACCTGATTTCAACGGCTGATGGGGATGGTAATAGAATACACTGCAAAACAGGACATTATCCACCCCTTATTCTATTACCATCTGCATCATCCCAAATCAATACCTTCTTTAAACTCTACACACACATACATATATATATATATATATATATACAATGAAACCCTACACACCGTTCTCACCTGAGATTAGGTCTCCTTGCGGTACACAATGGGTTTCCCCATCTTTTTGCATTACCCACCAAGTGCAACCAGGTCCTTGAGCAAAGACAATCCCACGGATGGGTTTGCCTTTGCCTGAGGTGGGATTGATCCAAACAGTCTTTCCTAAAATACCCCTCAGGTGTACCGCAGGGACTCTATCTCCATCCACTGTGTGCAAGGGTTCAGACTCGGCGGGACCAGCTTGATTGATGGACCCTCGGGTATTGACCATCCAGGTGGCCTTTGCTAAGTTCACTTCCCAATTTTTGAAGGTCCCCCCACCAAGTGCCTTCAGGGTGGTTTTAAGTAGTCCATTGCAGCGTTCAACTTTTCCGGCAGCTGGTGCATGATAAGGAATATGATATATCCATTCGATACCGTGTTCTCTGGCCCAGGTGTTGATGAGGCTGTTCTTAAAATGAGTCCCGTTGTCTGACTCAATCCTGTCAGGGGTGCCATGTCTCCACAGGACTTGCTTTTCCAGGCCCAGGATGGTGTTCCGGGCTGTAGCGTGAGGCACAGGGTAGGTCTCCAGCCATCCAGTTGTCGCTTCAACCATGGTCAACACGTAGCGCTTGCCTTGGCAGGTTTGGGGAAGGGTGATGTAATCAACCTGCCAGGCTTCCCCATACCTGTACTTTGACCATCGTCCACCGTACCACAGAGGCTTCACCCGCTTGGCCTGTTTGATTGCAGCACAGGTCTCACAACTGTGGATGACCTGTGAGATGCTGTCCATGGAAAGGTCCACCCCTCGGTCACGGGCCCATCGGTATGTTGCATCTCTCCCCTGATGACCAGAGGCATCATGGGCCCAACGAGCTAGGAATAATTCTCCCTTGTGCTGCCAGTCCAGATCCACCTGAGATACTTTCACCTTAGCAGCTCGGTCCACCTGCTCGTTGTTGCGATGCTCTTCATTAGCCCGACTCTTGGGTACGTGCGCATCCACGTGTCGAACCTTCACGGTCAGCTTCTCTACTCGGGTGGCGATGTCCTGCCAAATCTCAGCGGCCCAGATGGGTTTCCCTCTGCGCTGCCAGTTGGCCTTTCTCCAGCGATCCAGCCATCCCCACAGAGCATTAGCTACCATCCACGAGTCGGTGTAGAGATAGAGCCTCGGCCACTTCTCTCGTTCAGCAATATCCAAAGCCAGCTGGACGGCTTTAAGCTCTGCAACCTGACTCGATCCACCTTGTCCCTCGGTAGCTTGTGCAACTTGTCGTGTGGGGCTCCATACTGCAGCTTTCCACTTTCGGTTAGCGCCTACAATTCGGCAGGAACCATCAGTGAAGAGGGCATAACGTCTTTCAGTCTCTGGTAGCTCATTCTATGGTGGGGCTTCCTCAGCACGAGTTACTTGCTCTTCCTCTTCTTCAGAAGATAATCCAAAAGTCTCACCTTCAGGCCAGTTTGTTATAATTTCTAGAATCCCAGGGCGATTCGGGTTTCCAATACGGGCACGCTGCGTGATGAGGGCAATCCATTTGCTCCATGTGGTGTCGGTGGCGTGATGCGTGGAAGGAACCTTTCCCTTGAACATCCAACCCAGCACCGGTAGTCGGGGTGCCAGAAGCAACTGTGCTTCAGTGCCAATTACCTCAGAGGCAGCTTGGACTCCTTCATAGGCTGCCAAGATTTCCTTTTCTGTGGGAGTGTAGTTGGCTTCAGACCCTCTTTAGCTTCGGCTCCAGAATCCCAGTGGTCGGCCACGAGTCTCACCAGGCACCTTCTGCCAGAGGCTCCAGGACAGGCCATTGTTCCCGGCTGCAGAGTAGAGCACGTTCTTCACCTCTGGTCCTGTTCTGACTGGGCCAAGGGCTACCGCATGAGCGATTTCCTGCTTGATCTGGGCAAAGGCTTGCTGCTGTTCAGGGCCCCAGTGGAAATCATTCTTCTTGCGGGTAACCAGGTAGAGAGGACTCACGATCTGGCTGTATTCGGGAATGTGCATCCTCCAGAAACCTATGGCGCCTAGGAAAGCTTGTGTTTCCTTCTTACTGGTCGGTGGAGACATCGCAGTGATCTTATTGATGACCTTGGTGGGAATCTGACGTCGTCCATCTTGCCACTTTACTCCCAGGAACTGGATCTCTTGAGCAGGTCCCTTGACTTTGCTCCTTTTGATGGCAAAGCCAGCTTCCAGGAGAATCTGGATGATTTTCTCTCCTTTCTCAAACACTTCCTTTGCTGTGTTTCCCCACACAATGATGTCATCGATGTATTGCAGATGTTCTGGAGCCTCACCCTTTTCCAATGCAGTCTGGATCAGTCCGTGGCAAATGGTGGGACTGTGCTTCCACCCCTGGGGCAGTCGATTCCAGGTGTATTGCACACCCTTCCAGGTAAAAGCAAACTGGGGCCTGCATTGTGCTGCCAAAGGAATGGAGAAGAAGGCATTGGCAATGTCAATAGTGGAGTACCACTTCGCTGCTTTGGACTCCAGCTCGTACTGAAGTTCCAACATGTCCGGCACAGCGGCGCTCAATGGTGGTGTGACCTCATTCAGGCCACGGTAATCCACCGTCAGCCTCCATTCTCCACTGGACTTACGCACTGGCCGTATAGGGCTGTTGAAAGGTGAATGGGCCTTGCTGACCACCCCTTGGCTCTCCAGTTTGCGAATCATCTCATGGATGGGAACCACAGAGTCTCTGTCGGTGCAGTATTGCCGACGGTGCACTGTTGCTGTGGCGATTGGCACCTGTTGTTCTGCAACTCTCAGCAGTCCCACAGCAGAGGGGTCATCTGAGAGGCCAGGCAATGTACTCAGTTGTCTGATATCTTCTGTCTCCACAGCAGCTATCCCAAAAGCCCAACGATGTCCTTTTGGGTCCTTGAAATACCCATTTCTGAGATAGTCTATGCCGAGAATGCACGGGGCCTCCGGGCCCGTCACGATGGGGTGTTTCTGCCACTCGTTCCCAGTTAAACTCACTTCAGCTTCCAGTACAGTCAGCTGCTGGGATCCTCCTGTCACTCCAGAAATAGAAATGGGTTCTGCTCCCACATACCTTGATGGCATCAGAGTGCATTGAGCACCGGTGTCAACCAAAGCCGTGTATTTTTGTGGGTCAGATGTGCCAGGCCATCGGACCCACACAGTCCAAAAGACCCGATTCTCCCTTTCCTCTACCTGGCTAGAGGCAGGGCCCCTCTATTCCTGGTCATGTTGCATGTTGCTCCCTTCCGGTGAATACGTTCCTGAGGTCCCTTCAAGAGGATCGGTCATATTATCATTCCGGTACCGTCTGGAGTTCTGTGTGCGAGAGACCGGAGCAATATTGACTCTAGATGCGCTTCTTGTGGTAGTTGTCCCTCTTTTTAGTTCACGTACCCGAGCTGCTAAGGAGGAGGTGGGTTTTCCATCCCACTTACTCATGTCTTCTCCATGTTCCTGAAGGAAAAACCAGAGGTTACCTCGTGGGGTGTATCCTCTCTCCCTGGTTGGGGGACGCCGGCTCCTAATGGCAGAGACTCTTGTTGGTTCTGGCGGGATGTGGTAAATCTCTTCCTTAAGTTCCTTTTTCAGTTTCTGATGGCCTTCTTTGATCAAGCTCCGGACTTGCTCAGCCAGCCTTGTTTCCACAGATGAGACATGAGTGTGAAATGGGGCTGTGACGGTGTCCTCGTAAATCCTCAGTTTGTTTACCAAGACGCCCACCCTGTCCTCACCTTCCCTCCATTGCAGCGTTGCCAGGTAACGGGAGTACATCTCTGGTCCAAGGCGTGCGAACCTCAACCACATCTGTGACGTGCACTGGACACCATCTGGGCTCTTCGGAAATCTCTCATCTTCTGAGAAAATGATCTCCAGCACAGCCAATTCCCTCAGGCACCGGATACCTTGTTCCATTGTGCTCCATTTCCCTTGGTGCACCTGGAGGTCTTCTTTACAAAGGTACCTGTCCCTTACACTTGTAAGCAGTCGCCGCCAGAGGCTGAGAGCTTCTTGGGTTCTCCCGATCCCCTGGTCAATGACCACATCCCGGGACAGAGATCCCAGCTGCCTGGCCTCACTTCCGTCCAGAATGGTGTCATTGGCTGCAGCGTCCCAGATGCGGAGCAGCCAGGTCAGGATAGACTCGTTCGTCTGGCGGGTGAATTCCCTCCGCAGGTCACGCAGCTCACCCAGGGATAGCGACCGAGTGATGATCTCTGGCTCTGCCTCTTCTGCTGGGTGCGAAGGTCCTGCTGCATCCTCGTCAGTCACAATGCGGGCTGATTTGCTTTTTGATTTCTTCTTCTGAACAGGGGCAACTGCAATTGGTTTAGGCTGTTCTGGTTCGGTGACGGTTTGCATGGGGACACTGAGAGTGCTTTTGGTTCCCTTCTCCTCGGTGTCAGTCTGCGTGGACATGGACGCTGTTGTCTTGCATCTGGGTCCTTTCTCCTCGGTGTCAGTCTGCGTAGACATGGACGCTGTTGCTTTGCATTTGGTTTCTTTCTCCTCTGTGTCAGTCTGCGTAGACATGGACGCTGTTGCTTTGCATTTGGTTTCTTTCTCCTCTGTGTCAGTCTGCGTAGACATGGACGCTGTTGCTTTGCATTTGGTTTCTTTCTCCTCTGTGTCAGTCTGCGTAGACATGGACGCTGTTGCTTTGCATTTGGTTTCTTTCTCCTCTGTGTCAGTCTGCGTAGACATGGACGCTGTTGCTTTGCATTTGGTTTCTTTCTCCTCTGTGTCAGTCTGCGTAGACATGGACGCCGTTGTCTTGCATCTGAGTTCTTTCTCCTCGGTGACAGTCTGAGTAGACATGGACGCTGTTGCTTTGCATTTGGTTCCTTTCTCCTCTGTGTCAGTCTGCGTAGGCATGATGTTTGTTGCTCTGCTCTTTTTCCCTCCCTCATCCTGAGGATGCTGTGCCATGGCTCTGATCCTAAGCATGGTGTACATGGTGCAGGCTGTACAGAGAAGACAAAGCAGAACTGACAGCAAGTTTATGCCGTCTTTGACATCCAGAGGGAATTCAATATTTTCAAAAACTGCTGTGCCTGGCCTGAAAGGCTGGAAGAAACCACTCTCTACTCCTCCCACCAGGGGCTGGGTGCGATTGTTGAGGAGATCCCAGACATAGGAGCCCAGACTAGGACAGCCAAACAAAACTGAGTATATACTCCGAATGGTATTCATCGCCTCGCAGGTTATTATGCTGTAGACATAATAAACCATTAAAGCAATTCTCATACCATTCCCTGGTTTTAACAGGAGTAATACTACAGGCAGGTAGTTCCCCATGTGAGGAAAAATATAGAGAGCAAGATACAGTACCCACGTAGACAAGCTGAGCACCATGGTGAATAGGTTTCCGTTAACACAAAATTGTAATTCTGACTTTCTCTCAGAGCTGCCCCACTTTGGGCGCCAAATTATGTACTAGTTTGAAAACAAACCAGTGGGAGGCACCAAGTCAGAATAACAATTTAATGGGGAAGTTTAAAGAAAAGGAAAGAAAAAAACAACTAAAAGAAAACACTGGTTCAAACTGACAGAGTCAAGATACAACCTGAGTCCCTGTTAGGCAGGGTGGTGGTAGCAGTCTGCTAGAATTATGGCTGCAGTCCTCTGAAGCGGTGATCCTGTAGAAAAGAGGGTCTGCTCTTCCTCAGAAGGTCCAGTGGTGGCTGTGTAGCTCCTGTCCTCTGGAAATCCAGTGGAAAGGTCCCCCCTCTGGTTTTCAACCTCAGCTTATATCCACGCTGGGATGCTTGGTTCCTCCCTCTGGGTGGAGCATCTCACAATGGGGTAATGAGTCATAAGGCCAGGTGTTGATTGGGCTCATTAACAGATGATAGTCCAGAGGGAGTTATCTCTGAGTCAGGCGGCAGGACAATGATGGGCCATTAACAGCAAGATAGTCTGGGGGGAGGAGGCAAGGAAACACTGCCCCACCTGATTTCAACGGCTGATGGGGATGGTAATAGAATACACTGCAACCCAGGACACTCCTCCTCCATCTGGCCAAGGGTTGGGAATGGGAAATCCTGGTTTGGGGAAAACAAGGGATGAGCACATTGAGTTTAAGGTCCCTCTGCCCAAGTCCATCTCTAGAAGTCACTGGGCACTGTGTGTCCATAAAAATCTGCTCTGAAAAAGCCTCTCAGCAGTTCCCTGTCTCTGGTCTCTCCCCTTTGGTGTCCGGGGGTTCCCCCTGTCCCAGCTGCTGGGGGTCCCTCTTTTATTGGGGTCCCCCTCTCTATTTGGTCTCCACCCTCCCCAGGCTGCTGGGAGTCCAGGAATCCAAAAGCTCCTCCCTTTGGTCTCCCCACTTAGGGACGTTATGGGGTCCCCAGGTCCCTTCTCCCCTTATTCTCTGCTTCGGGGTGCAGGGGGTCCAAGGAGTCCCCCCTGCCCCTCTCCAGGCTGTTGAGGGTCCCGCGAATGGCGGCGCTCCCCCCTCTCTGGGCTCCCCACTTTGGGGCCCTGGGGGTCACAGGGGTTCGCTCCTCCAGACTGCCGGGGCTCCCCTGCTCCCGGTACTGCCCCTCTCTGCTCGTCCCACTCTGGGGCTCCCGAGGTTCCCCCTCCGGCTCTCCCAAGGGGTCCCGCAGCCCCCTGGCTCCGGGCTGGAGGTGGCCGTGCCTGACCCGGGCAGACCCAACCGCCACCACGGGGCGTACCCCACATCCCCCTGCCCGCTGCCAGGGCTCTGCTGGCACCGCCACCGGGACCCCCAGAAACACCTCCTGGGGACCCCCAATGTCCTCACAAGGGGCATTTTCTGCTCAGCTTTGGAGTTCTTCTTTCTCCAAACATCCCCCCAAAAAACCCAACCCAGGGAACCCCCCGGGATATCTGGGCCGAGCTCCCCCTCCCCGGGCACCTGCGGGATGGGGGGCGATGATCCCACGGGTGGGGGGCTGTGAATTCAGGGAGCGCTCAACCTCATGTGGGGAGTGACTGGGTCTGAACTGGGGGCAACTGGGTTCAACTGGAACCACACTGGAAGATAATGGGAGCAGCTGTGCCCATGCTGGGGTCATACTGGGATCCTACTGGAACTGACTGGGATCATACTGGGAGTATCTGAGAGGGACTGTGATCATACTGGAATCAGACTGCGAGGGACTGGAAAGGTGCTCGACATGACTGGAACCATACTGGAGGTGACTGGGAGCAACAGAGACCATGCTGGGAGCAAATGGGAACGTATTTGGAGGAACTTGGAGTGACTGGATTCATACTGGGAGCAACTGGGCCCACACTGGGAGTGACAGGGAGGCACTCTGGGCATGACTGGAATAATACTGGGAGTACCTGGAGTGACTGGGATCATACTGGGGGTGATTGGGTACAACTGGGATCATACTGGCATTGAGAGGGAGCAGCTGGGATCACATTTGGGGACACTGGGATCATACAGGAAGTGACTGGAACCATACTGGCAGTGACTACGGGTCCTACTGGGATCATGCTGGGAGCCACTGGGATTACAGTGGGTGTGAATGGAACCTGACTGGGGGTTACTGGGAGCTGCTGGGCCCATGCTGGGAGGAAAATGTGGACACATTGGGAGTAACTGGGATCAACTGGAAGGTACTGGAACCACGCTGAGGGGACTGAGACCACAACTGGCATCATACTGGGAGCAACTGGGACCACACTTTGGGAAACTGACAGAAACTGGGATCATGCTGGAAGACCCTGGAAGTAACTGGGAAAGACTGGGATCATTCTGCGGTAACTGGAACCTTACTGGAGCAACTGGGAGTGCCTGGGTATGACTACAAGCATGCTGAGGGCAACTGGGATATACTGGGAGTGTCTGTAACCATACTGGGGGTGACTGGAACCACACTGGGAACAGCTGGGATCATGCTGGGGGGAAATGAGGCCACGCTGGGGGCACCTGGGAGCAACTGGATCTATGCTGGGGGCAACTGGGCATGACTGGGACTATTCTAGGGGCAACTGGGATCATACTGGGAGGAACTGGGAACAACTGGAACTATGCTGGGGGCAACTGGGATCATACCGGAATCACAGTGGGTCCATGCTGGGTGAGACTGGCATCATACTGAGGGTGACTGGAATCATACTGGGATTGACTGGGAGTGGCTGTGAGCAACTGGAATCGTGCTGAAAGCAGCTGGGAAGAATTGGGAAGGAGTGGGAGCATGCTGGGGGTGACTGGGATATACTGGGAGAGACAGGGAGTCACGAGGATCATACTGGAGGCTACTGGGCTCATGCTGGCATTGACAGGGAGCAACTGGGATCACACTGGGGGCCACTGGCATCATACTGGGGGTGACTGGGATCATCCTGGGATTATAGTGGGTGTCAATGGGGGTTACTGGGAGCGACCAGGCCCATGCTGAGAGCCTACTGGGGATGCACTGGGAGGAACTGGGAATGATAGGATGCATGCTGGTGACAACTGGGATGTACTGGCAGTGACTGGGATAAATCTGGGGGCAACTGATCCATGCTGAGCTAACTGGGAGTGCCTGGGAATGACCACAAGAATATTCAGGGCAACTGGGATATACTGGGAGTGTCTGAGACCATGTGGGTGGTGACTGGGACCACACTGGGTGTGACTGGGAATGTGCTGGGGAAAACTGGGACCATGCTGGGGGCAACTGGGAGCAAATGTGAGTGACTGGGGCCCTGCTGGGAGAGACTGGTATCATACTGGGAGTGACTGGGACTATCCTGGGGCAACTGCGAGAACTGGGAACACACTGGACAAAAGTGGGAAGAACTGGGAGCAACTGAGACTGTGCTGGGGGCAAATTGCATCATAATGGGGAGTGACTGGGAGTGACTGGGTTCATACTGGGAGTAACAGGGATTCTGCAGGGAGTGAGGGGAAGTGACCAGGATCATACTGGGACTGACTGGGCTCATACTGGGACTGATGAGGAAACTGGAACCACTCGGGGAGGGAACTGGGCTCATACTGGGAGCAGCCATTTCCCAGCCCCGGCACCCCCGAGTCCCTTTCCCGGCCCCGGGACCCCCGAGCCCCTTTCCCGGCCCGGGACCCCCGAGCCCCTTTCCCGGCCCCGGGACCCCCGAGCCCCTTTCCCAGCCCCGGGACCCCCGAGCCCCTTTCTCGGCCCCGGGACCCCCGAGCCCCTTTCCCGGCCCGGGACCCCCGAGCCCCTTTCCAGCCCCGGCACCCCCGAGCCCCTTTCCAGCCCCGGCACCCCCGAGCCCCTTTCCCGGCCGTGCCGCCCCTGCAGCCCCCAGACCCCCCCGCCGGGGTCCCGCCAGTCCCAGGGGTCCCCCCTCTCGGGCTCCCCGCTTTGGCCTTCTGGGGCTCTCCTCTCTCCGGGGTCCCGCTTAGGGAAGCCGCGGCTCTCCCGGGGCTCCCCAAAACCGGTGTCCCCCCGCCCCCGCCGGCCCCGCGCCGTCCCCACGGGGCCCCGGCAGAGCTCGGAGGGCCCGGCCCGGGAAGCCCAACCCCCACCGCGGGGGGACCCGCATCCCCCCGCCCCCGCCGGGGCTCTGCCGCCACCGCCACCCCCAAAAACACCTCCCGGGACCCCCCGATATCCGCCCCCGCCGGGGCATCTGCGGCTCGCCTTTGGAGTCCCGCAAGCTCCAAACATCGCGCCGCCCGCCCCGACAGACAGCATGAAACAGCGAGCCCCAAATCGATTCCCTGCGAGCTCCAAATATCCCTCCCCCCTCCAAAAACACCGCCCGGCATGTTTGGGCCGAGCTCCCCCTCCCCGGGCACCTGCGGGATGCGGGGCGAGCGATGCTCCCGGCCCGAGCGGCTGCGGATCCAGAGAGCGCTGCCCGCACCTGGAGCCTCCTCCGCCTGCTCCGGCTCCTCCTTCTTCCCCCCGTGCCTCCTCTTCCTCCTCCTCTGGCCCGCCTCCTCCTCCTCCTGCCCTTCCTCCGTGCCTGCGGCCGCGGCCCGGGAGCTCTCGGGGCAGCGGGGCCGGGCCGGGCCACGATGGGAAAGGGCTGGGTCACCCCAGAGCGAGCTGGGGCAGCGGAGCTTTGGGGCAACAGCGGCAAAGGGGTGCGAGAGGGGGGATCCGGGCAGGTGGGACAGCGGCAAAGGGCTTCCAGTGGGGTCTCCCAGTTAAGCCCAGTACCCCCAAAGCCCGTCCCAGCCCTCCCCGTTCCCTCCCCAGCCCCGGCTGAGTGCGGGGCTCAGCCCAGGAGCCGTCGCCGTTCGGGGCTCCCCCGAGTGCAGCAAACGGGAGAGTGCCCCCCGGGTGAAATGTTGGGGTTCGCTCTACCATCGGCGCTTTAAGATGCCCCGGTAAAGTCGGTGCCCACTGTAACTCCCGTTAAAAGGGCAACACCACTCCCGTTGATTCCGGCAGCGGAGCCCCGGGGGGAGTTGGGGGTCCCGGCAGGGTTTGGGGGTACCTGGGTGGTGCCGATGATGGCGATGGGGACCCCGTGCTGGGTGTGAACATTCGCGAGGGGCTCCTGGGGGGGTTTTGTGGGTCCCGGGGGTTTTTGGGGTCACAGGGGTTTTTGGGGTTCCCGAGGGGGGTTTCCAGTGGTCCCAAAGTGGGGGTTTGGGTGATCCCGGGGGGAAGATTTGGAGGTCCCAAGGCTGTTTTGGGGTCCCTGCCGGTGATGGAGATGGGGACCCCGTGCCGGGTATGAACCTTCTCGCTGCGCACGGGCAGCGTCAGCGTGTTCAGGGAGATCCTGGGGGGCCCGGGGGGTTCACCCCAAATCCCAGGGGACCCCAAATGCTGAGGGACCCCTGAACTCCCCTCACCGCTGGATCTGCTGCAGGCAGGGGGGCACCAGCACTCGGCCCCCACCCCCCACTCTGACGGGGGGGCTGCAGAAGAAATCTGGGGGGCACAGACGGGTGAATGGGAACACCTGGGACCATGGTGGGATCATAGTGGGATCATCCTGGGAGTGACTGGGATCATACTGAGTGTAACTGAAAGTGACTGGGATCATACTGGGGGTGACTGGGAGCCCCAGGGCCCATGCTGGGAGTGACCTGGGCCCCACCCCGGGTGGAACTGGGGGAACTGGCCCAGCCGGGGCTCAGGGTTGTTCTCCCCAGGGCTGCTGCCACCCCCGGCCCCAGAGAGCCGAGGGACAGGGGACAGCCGAGGGACAGGGGACAGCCAGGGAACACGGCCTGGCGCAGGGACACTGTGCTCCAGCACTCTGGGCTGTTGTGCCCGGGGCGTTGCCCTTGGGCTCCCAGGACAGGCAGAGGGGGCAGAATCCCCTCCAGGAGCTGCTGTTGGCTCGAAGCTTTGGTGTTGGACATTCTCAACCACTCAGTGATTTCATAGTCTCCTCTATGATGTCAGACCTCTGCCCAGTGATATCACAGCCTTATCTGCGATGTCACAGCTCACTCTATGATGTCACATAGCAACCCTGTGATGTCATAGCCACTCTGTGATGTCACACCACCTGTGATGTCACAGTCCTCTCTGTGATATCACACAGCTGCTCTGTGATGTCACAGCTGACTCTCTGATGTCATACAGCCACCCTGTGATATCACAGCCTGTTCTGGGATGTCACACGACCACTCTGTGATGTCACACCACCTGTGATGTCACAGCTGACTCTATGATGTCATACAGCCACCCTGTGATATCACAGCCTGTTCTGGGATGTCACACCAGCAGCCTGTGATGTCACAACCTGCTTTGTGATGTCACAAGTGCTCTGTGATGTCAGTCTGCTAGATGATATCTGACCTCTGCCCTGTGATGTCATAGCCCAATCTCTGATGCCACAGCACCACTCTGTGATGCCAGAAAGGTGCTCCATGATGTCACAGTAGACTCTATGATGTCATACAGCCACCCTGTGATGTCGCAGCCCACTCTGTGATGTCACACAGCCACCCTGTGATGTCACAGCCCACCCTGTGATGTCACACAGCCCCTTTCTGACATCACAGCTGCTCTGTGGGTCTGTGACACAGGCACAGAGGTGTTCCCAAAACTTCAGTGAAACAAAACCTCCTCAGCACCAGCGCAGCACGAAGCAGCAGCATTCTTTATTGGGCCGGATGCATGAGGGGAGAGCCCCTCCCAAAGCCGTGGGTGCCGAGTTCAGGAATGTTCCTGTTTGCAGACTGTGCTTCACAGACACATTCCCAGATTGTCCCACCAGAAACACACACACGATCATCATTGCCCCAAAATCATTGCAGATTTCCCCCACCCCTTTGCACATCCCTTCTTCTGCCCTGGGGGTCTCTTTGGGGGTCCCTGCTGGTCGCTGACCCCAAAGCCAGCCCTGACTGCCCAGTGAACTGGTGAAAGTTGGCACACCTGGGCTGGTTGCTGCCCACAGAATCAGCCTTGGGCGGGTCCATGGCCAGTGGCTTTTGGAGAAGAAGCATTGTATGAACCCACCAGGTGCAAACGGTTTTTCAGCTGGCAAATTTCCCCCCCTTGGAGGGCTGTGAAGCTTCTCTTCCCTTCAAGCCTTCAGAAGCCTCACTCTGCTCCTTTACTCACATCCCACGAGTTCCTCAGCTGTTTTCACAGCCATGTTCTTTACACAGCTCAAAGCAAGTGTCATAAGCACAAGTAGTGCCATGATCCCAGTTAGACTTTGCAAAAGTGAGGCCAACCATCAGTCAGGGAAAATCCAAGTCCTCTAAATATTTTATCCAAACAGTTACTCTCTAACCCTCCCCTTAATTCCCTGCTGGATGCAGCAGCCGATTTTATCCTCTCTACCTGATCATCCAACCCAGCATCACATTTGGAATGTGCACACAACAAGTGTTGCTGTTTCAGTTCAAGAATCCACACACTCCCTGTCCATGTAGCAGCAACAGGGCTAAAGCCAATCTGCTCTGGAAGGTCATTTTAGCTGGGGCTGGCAATTGTTCCTTTATTTCAGCAAACCCCAAAGGAGCTGCATTCACTGAAGTTCCCATTGGCAGAGCCCAATGGTGTGGGGCTGGTCTGTTCCTAAAGGCAGATCTTTGCGGAGCAGGGATGGATTCTAAAATCCATCCCGCTGGAGTTCCCGCACTGGGATGTTTCCCAGTTCCATCCCCTTTAACCTTTCCCCACAGTCGGGTTCCCAGTGGTGACTCCTTGCACGAGGGACGGAACGTTCATATCCCCAGTGTCCATGGTGCTCCTGATTCTCCCAGGGGCAAACGTGTGCTCCAAATTCCATCCCTTCCCACCCATCCTGGGGCTCCTAAGGATCTGACCGTGTCCTGCTGACACTCTGTGCCTCTCCAAGGCTCCTTGTTTGTTGGCTTAGCCCAGGTGTCCCTGAGAAAGGCAGAATCATTTCTACAAACACAGCCCAGCCTCAGAGCCTGGGCCACAGCCAGGAGCCGCTGGACCTCAGCATTCCAAACAGCTCAAGTGTCTGTCCCAGGGCAATCCCACTTTTCCTTGGTCCTGGGATCCTTTGGCCTTGACCTTGTTAAATCAGGATATTTTATACCCACCTCTAAGGGGTCCTGTGGGAGGCCTGGGCTCCCTGCCCAGCCCAGACACCCCTGAACTGGCTGGAAACATTCCCAGTGTCCTGTCTGAGGGCCATTCCAGACTGCTGGAATTTGACAGCCCCAGGGGGTATCAGTGCAATCTGTCAGCTGATCAATATTTCCTGAGGTAATTTCCAGATCCGCTTTGGAAATGTTACAATTCTCAGCACTATTGTTCTGATGTGTCCATGGTAAGGAATATTCTCCTTCCATCCCTGTCCAGGTGCCCTGGGTGCTATTTCCTTCCCACACGTGTTCCCAGATTTTTGTCAAATTGCTGACTGAAGCTCCCCATGGCACTGGATTTTCTGCAGAGGTTGGTGCTGGCAAACAAGCTGTTACAGGGGTTACATTCTGTCATCTGCCAACATCTCGCACTGACTTTGAAAACCGCATTTCCCTTCCCAGAAGTCAGGAACATTGTTTCTATTATTATTATCGATACACAATTATTGATCATCTTTATCCAGATCCAATAAATAGTATCCCCTTAGAAAATCATATTCAATACCTAAAACAATAGGATTTATGTAAAACCCCAAACCCCACAGTGTCAGTCAGTCTTGTTTCTGCTGTGTTTAATGTGTGCTCGCTGGTTTTACCCACATGTGATGAACCCCGAGTTGGATTCCTTCTACCTTGAGTGCAGGGTAGGTTACCAGGAGGACTTGAGATGGTCCCTTCCACTTTGGCTGGATTGTTCCAAAATTCCAGGTTCTGATGCACACCGCATCTCCTGGTTGGAAAGGATGTACAGGCGAGTCCAGCCCCAATGATCTGTTGAGAACCATGCACCTTTTAAGGCTTACAAGAGTTAGGCCCAGTGCTATTAAATATTCATTTCTGCAAAACTTCTGAGCCTTCCCTTGGCTTGTTGGTGCCACATGGGAAAGCTTCTGGCCATCCAGAAAAAGGATCCACCAAATGCCAAAATGTGTCAGTCCCCTTCTGCCTGGGCACTTCTGCAAAATCAGTTGGCCAAAATCACCTGGTGATTCCCATTTAACGAGCCCTGCAGGCAGCCTTCTTCCTTCAAAACCAATCCCATCTTTCTCAACAACTGATCTATCATTTTTTGCCATTTTGGTGCTTACTAGATGCCTTTGTAAACTGGCCACCAGATTCTCCATTTCCTCCTGTGTTTGCTGATGTTTTAGTTCCGTTCTACATTAATTGTGGAGCTACAATTACCTGCCCACACGGGGTTACCAATCACCTGCTGGGATTTTCCGTAGCTGCTGCTGCTGCTGGGGCTGACTGCCTGTCCTGATCACTGGAATCTGGTTGTTGTTGCAGAACATTCCAGTTTTTGCTAGGTATTAGTGCAAGGAGAGCTTTTGCAGCCCCCTCTTGAGCTGCTTGGTCAGCCAATGGATTCCCTGGATTACCTGGGGAGTCTCCAAACCCATGGGCTTTACAAGGGCAGCAGGGCCACTTCTTTTGGCTTTGGCACACTCTGCAGTAGGGGACTGATTTCTTTTTGTGCTCACTGGAGACCTCTGTGCCCTTTCCTTCCATGTGGCTCCCTGGGCATGTATTATTCCAAACCCAGAGTTCAAATCAGTCCATATGGTCACCCTTTGTCCTTCAGGGATTTCTAGGCAAGGTCATTCATTCTTTTTGTGCTGCTCTGTTCAAAGCTAAAGCCTGGCCTTCTAGGACCTGGCTCGAGGTTGCCACTGCACACCCAGCTGCCCGTTTCCCATCCGCACCACGCTGCTCCCACCAGGGTGCAGGGCCAGTGCTGGCTCCTGCATGGGATTGCTCTCGAGGTCCCAGAGTCTGCCAGAACACACTTGTTCCATGCATCCCAGGCAGTCATGGCACAAAGACTCCAAGCCTTCTCTTAGAAGGGACTCCAACACTTCCCTCTTCCAACCTTGGGCACCTTGAACCAAACCGTGCAAAGCTTTTGCTGCACCTTACAGGCAGGTCAACAGTTTACACCAGGAAAGGAAAAGGAAAAGGAAAAGGGAAAGGAAAAGGAAAAGGGAAAGGGAAAGCGAAAGGGAAAGGAAAAGGGAAAGGGAAAGGGAAAGGGAAAGGGAAAGGGAAAGGGAAAGGAAAAGGAAAAGGAAAAGGAAAAGGAAAAGGAAAAGGAAAAGGAAAAGGAAAAGGAAAAGGTGCCTTGATCTGAGCAGGGCTCTTTCTCTGATGTCCTTTGGAGCAGGGATCAAAGGCTCTCCCCAGAATCCTTCCGTGCTGCCTGCAGGTGCTGCCATCCCTCAGATGTGTTGGAATTCCAGAGGATGAGGCCACGGGGTGTCCCAATGGTGCCTTGGTTCCATGGCCCCGCAGTGTAACCATGGTGTCCTTGGCTCTGCAGTGGCACAATGGACCCTTCATTCCATGAGGCCCCACAGTGTGGCAATGGTCCCTTGAGTCCAGGAGGCCCCACAAGGTCCCAATGGTCCCTTGGTTCCATGGCCCCGCACTCTCACAATGCTCTCCTTGGCTGCACAAGGTCCCGCAGTGGCACAAGGGTTTCATTTTCTCCTGGATTTCTTTTAGCTTGCTTTCTTTCTTCATTCTTTCCTCTTTTTTCTTTCTTTTTCCTATTTTTTTGTTGCTTTCTTCTTTCTTTCTTCATTCTTTCTTTTATTTTATCTTGTGTCTTTCTTTTTTTTCTTTTCTCCTTCTTTTTTGGTTCTTTCCTCTTTTTTTTTTAAAGTTTTTTTGTTTCACATTACTTAGTCTTTCTTTCTTCTTCTCTTTTTCTTCACTTTTTAAATTTTCTTGTGGATTTCTTTTCGTTTTCTCTCCTTCTTTTTTCTTTCCTTCATTTTTTTACCTTTTTTCTTTTTCTTGTCTTTGTTGCTTTCTGTTTTTCATCTTTCTTTCTTTTTCTGCTTTCTTTGGTTCTCTTGTTCTTTTATTTTTTCTCATGTCTTTCTTTCTGTCATTTTCTTTCTTCCTTGTTTCTTTCTTCTTTTTTTGACTTTTCTTAACATTTATTTTCTTGTTGGTTTCATGTTTTCAGTCTTTCTTTTTTTCTTCCTTTCCTTCTTTCATTTTTATTACCTTCTTGCTTTTTTCTTTATTTCTTCATTTTTCAATATTTCTCTTGGTTCTTTAATTGTTTCTTGCTGCTTTCTTCATTTTATTTTTTCATTTTTCTTCTTGGTCTCACATTATTGAGTCTTTCCTTTATCTTTTACTTTCCTTTGCTTTTTAAATTTTCGTGTTCATTTCTTTTAGCTTGCTTTCTTCATACTTCACTCTTTTATCTTTTTTTCTTTCTTTTAAATTTTTTTTGTTGCTTTGTGTTTTCCTTCATTCTCTTTTGGCTTTCTTTCTGTTCTTCTTTTGTTTTTTTCTTGTGTCTTTCTGTTCTTTTTTTCTTTCTTCCTTGCTTCTTTCTTTCTTCTTTTTTTTTCTTTTCCTTTTATTTTTCTGTTGGTTTCATGTTATGTACTCTTGCTTTCTTTGTTTATTTCTTTGTTTCTTTCTTCTTTTCTAATTTCTTCACTTTTTTCATTTTCTTGTTAATTTTTCTTTTCTTTCACTTTCTTTCTTTCCTCTTTTCTTCCTTTCTTTCATTTTTATTATCTTTTTGCTTCCTTGCTTCATTTTTTTAATGATTTTTCTTTTCTTTTTAAATAATTTTTCCTTGTTGGTTTCATGTTATTTAGTCTTGCTTTCTTTCTAATTCTTTTCTTTTTTAATCACTTTCATTTCCTTTTTTATATGTCTTTTGATCTTCTTCCTTTCTTCTTTTCTTTTTTTTCATTTTTATTATATCTTCCTTCATTTTTAATTTTTTTCTTTTTTTTTCTTTTTTATTATTTCTTGTTGCTCTCTTTCCTTCTTTCTTTTTTTCTTTCTTCTATTTTTCTTTTCTTCCTTCCTTTCCTTGTTCCTTCCTTCCTTCCTTCCTTGCCCAATTCTCACCCCAATTAAGGGGTGCAAAGCAGCAGGACCCCCTCCCAATTGGGATCCCCTCACCCTCCCAAAATGTGGGGACTTCACCTCAGCCCCCCAAATTGCAGGGGGTTTTGGCACCTTCCCCAAATTCACTGCAACCTCCCAGAAGCCACCTAGAGGCCCCAAAATTGTCAAAAAGCAGCAGGAGCCTCCCCAAAAGCAGCTCCTTCTTTCCCTTCCTGAAATGCCCCACTCCAAGTGCCCAAACCACCCCATCAATCCCAAACTTCATCCCACCCCCACAATGCCACCCCCATCCCATCCCATCCCATCCCATCCCATCCCATCCCATCCCATCCCATCCCATCCCATCCCATCCCATCCCCATCCCACCCCATCCCATCCCATCCCATCCCATCCCATCCCATCCCATCCCATCCCATCCCATCCCATCCCATCCCATCCCACCCCTCCTGGACACCAATTCCCCTTCTGTGCTTCCTGACTCCCCACAGCCGGGCCTTGGGGCTGACGGATCGAGCCATTTGGGGCTGCCATCGACACATTGGGGCTGGCATTGAGTTGATTGCAGGCACCCGCTCAATCCCTCCATCCCAAATGGGAGCTTGGAACCTCTCCTCAGGCCTTGCTGTGCCCATGGGCTCACCTCAAGTCCCAAAATGAGAGCCAGGGCCCCACAGCCCATTCAGAACCTCTCAACATTGCCAGAAACAGCAGCATCCTTCCCAAAATGGGCTCCCCACATCCCTGACAATAGGTCCCCCTTCCAAGCACCAGAGCCCCCCTCTCAGAACCTCTCCCGAAGCATTGGGGGGACCCCAAAACTGCCTCAGGAACGGGACATACCCTGAGATCCCTTCAGGAATGTGGGATACCCCAGAACCCACTGAGGAACGGGGTCCCCCCGGCCTCATCATGCGCAGCCTTCAGCTGTCTCAGGCAGAGCCCATCCCGCCCTCAGCAGCCCCAGCCCAGCCCAGCCCAGCCCTCCTGGGCAGGAAGCCCCAATGGCCGAGCCGGCCTGGGACACTTGCAGGGATGCGGGGGCAGCCGCAGCTTCTGGGGCCAGCCTGGGCCAGGCCCTGAGCGCCCTGCCAGGGAACCATTGCTGCCCCACATCCCATCTCAGCCTGCCCTCGGGCAGCGGGAAGCCGTTCCCTGGGGCCCGGCCCCGCAGGCCCTTGGCAAGAGTCTCTCTCAGCCAGCAATTGCTGCTCCTCCCTGCTGCGGGGCCCAAGCTGCAAGTTGATTTTCTGCCGCTGGCCCCGGCCCAGCCCCGAGCCAGGGCCAGGACCTTGCCCTGGAGCTCTGCGGGCGCTGCCTTTGTGCGGCCGCAGCGCAGCGGCCGCAGCTCGGAGCTGCCCTTTGTGTCCCCGCCGGCAGCTGCCAGAGCTGGCGGGGCCGGGCCAGGGCCGGGCCAGCCCCGGCCTTCCCGGCTCTGGGACACAGCGGCGGCAGCCCCAGCCTTCCAGCCCTGCACACGCTCCCACACAAGCCTCCAGAGCCGCGGCCACGCAACGCAACTGACCGGCCGCTGACCCCCCAGCCTGGCCTGATGGCCATTCCTCTGCCCACACCTCGGCCAAGCTCCCCTTGGCCACCTCCTGAGCCACAGTGCCACACACAAGTGGCACATACAGCTACACAGCTCTGCCCACAGCTGGCAGGGAACGTTCCTTCAACAGAAAAACCACCAAGAAAAAGAGAACTGCCCCCAGCAGAGCTGTTCCCTCCTGCAGTAGTTACACCTGCACACCCACAGCGCCTGAGACTGCAAGCAATGAGCATTCCCTGGGCACATGTGCAGCCCAAGCAGCTCGAGGACAGCCTTGCAGCAGGACTGCTCTCAGCTGAGCCAAAAAGGCCCCTCTGGCAGCTGCAGGGCCATTGCAAAGGGCAAGGGCCAGAGCCTGGGCCCACGGCGGAGGAAAGGGCTCTCAATTCCCCTGCCCTGCCACCTCAACCCTGTTCCCAGGCTGCTTCCCACACAGGATTGCTCTGCAGGACTGCGGAAAGCTGAGAGGCAGCTCTGGCTTCTCCACTTCTCCTGTGCTAAAGCTGCCTGGCAGAAGAAATGGAGGGACAGCTGTGGTGGCACAATCCCTCCCGGCCCAGGGCCCAGCACTGGGAAGGTCTTTCCGTGCCGAGGCTTTGCTGCGGCCAAGGAAAGCTCCTGGCTCAGGGTCACCTTTCCTGCTGGGCCAGAGCCCCCGAGTGGCCCAGCAGCAGCAGAGAATTCCAGCACAGCCCCGGCACGGGCAGGGCGGCCCTGGGCGGGCTGCGGGAGCCGGCAGCGCCTGAGCTCAGAGCAGCTGAGCCCGGGGGCTCTTGGCCAAGGCCGAGGCCCAGCGAGCATTTCTCAGCTCGCAGGGCGGCCTGGAAAGGTGCTGGGGGGGATCATTCACCCCCCAGGGCGGTCCCAGTGGCTCCCAGGATTTCCATGTCCGTGCTCCCAGCGCTGCTCCCAGCCCTGATCCCTGGGGATGGCAATGTCCCGCTCCCTTCCCGGGGCAGGCTCACACCTGAGCCAGGTGTGCAGGGCAGGACCTTGCCCTGAGCCCAAGCCCTGTCCCCCCTGCAGGATCTGCTTCCCATCGGCCTCTTCCTCCTGCGGCCCCAAGCCCAGCTCGGTGCTGAACGAAGGGCGCTGGGCCGGGGTCATCCCCCGGCGGGGGCTGCGCACCCCCTCTGCCCCCTCCCCAAATTCCCTCCCGGGGCAGCAGGGGCTGCCTCAGGAGCCCTGGGGCTCCTGGGGCTCCGTGCTTTCCTTCCTAAAGAAGAGAACCATCCTTCCCATCCAGGCTCCCATGGCCAAAACTGAGATTCTACCTCCCAAATTCTGTCTATCCAAGGATTGCTCCCAGACATAAGCTGCCATGAGAGACAGGTCTGGCTGCCCTCGCCCATGGTGGCCACCTCTCATCTTCTTTCCAAACTCTTGGACTTTGTGCTTTTCTTTCATGTGGAATAAACCCATCCTTCTCAACAAGGTGCCCATGGCCAAAATTGGGATTCCACCTCCCAAATTCCCAATATCCAAGGGCTGCTCCCAGACAAACCTGCCAGGACAGACAGATGTGGCTGGCCTTGGCCTCTGGTGGCTGTGTCTCCTCTGCCCCTGAAACCCTGGGGCTCGGTGCTGCCCTTCCTCTGGAGACCACTGTGACCCTGCGTGGCCTCGTGGAACCCAGGGGCCGTTGTGACCCTGCAGGGCTGGTGGCACCAAGGGGACCATTGTGACCCTGTGGCGTTCCATGGAACCAAGGGGCCACTGTGGCACTGCTGGCCCCAAAGAACCGAGGGGCCTTTGTGACAGGGCAGCTGGGGAGGCCCAGAGTGGACACCAGGAGAAAGGAATTTCCCTCCCAGGCAGGGCTGGGGTGCAACACGTCCCCCAGAAGGAGTCTGGAGCAGCCCAAGGCTTTGTGTGCCCAGGCAGAGGCAGGCAGGACGCAGAGCTGCCAGCAAAGGAAGGGGCCAGCCAGGTGGGGCAGCCGGGGGGATGAGGACAGCCTGCAGGGACAGAGGCGCAGGGCAGGGACACCGTGGGACAGCCTGGGCTGCAGAGGGCAGAGGGATGGGCAGCAGCTGCAAGGCCCTGACAGAGGCAACTTGTGCAGCCCTTTGGCCACGGCTGCTGGCCCTGGCCCTGAGGCCAGAAGGGGACAAGTGACCCCTGCAGCCCTGGGGCCTCAGGGCCTCCTTGTCCCTGCCCAGCAGCCTGGCAGGGGCCGCCCCATGGTGCTGCCCTGGGCACTGCCCATCCCCACATCCCAGTGCCCCGGCAAGAGCCCTGAGCACTGAGGGAGGGACAGGATCTGCCTTGCCAGGGGCTGGGGCTCAGGCCTTGGCCCTTTGCACTCATGGAACACAGCCAGCTTTGCTCAGCACCAGAGACACCTTTCCCTTGCTTGTCCCCCCCTGCCATCGCTGCCTCCAGAGTTCTGCTCTCACTGGAACCTGGGGACACTTTCACGTGAGTCGTGTCCCTCACTGGGACCCATTAAAAGTTAAAGAAACTTTGGACTTCGAATCTGACTTTGAGTTCTTGGGAAGTTTTTTGAAGACACTCTGAGGGACTGAGTCTGATGTGAACAACACCAAAGGCCCGAGAGGGTCATTAAAATCCTTGTGCTGCTGCTGTGCTGCTGAGCTGGGCTGGGCTCCTGGCACAGAGGGAACTCTCAAGCTCCTGGCAACCAAGGAGAGCTTCAAAGAGGCAGCTCTGCTGAGGAGCAGCTCCTCTGCCAGCCCAGCAGGGCTGAGGGCACTGCCTGCAGGTACCTGGGAGGAGTGAGCAGAGAGCTGGCTAAAGCAGCTGGGAGGGCAGCTCTGAACTCATTCCTGGAGAAACCTTCCCAGCGTGGGACACAGTGAGTCTCTGACTGCAGGGATCCTCTAGAGCTGGCCCATGGCACGGCTGCCATGGCTGTGAGGATGGCTCTGCTGCCGTTCCTGCCTTGGGGGAGGATGTGCTGCAGAGCGGGGCTGCCCTGGGCACCGTCAGAGGGACAGGGCAGGACAGCTCCTGCTGCCAGGGCCGGCTGCAGGCTGTGAAGGTGGGCAGCAGCCAGGGGTGCCCAGGGCTGTCCTGCAGAGCAGCTCCTGCAGCCCTGAGGGCTCTTTGCCAGGCCAGGGCATCTGCCACCTGCCAGGGGCAGCTCTCAGCCTGCCTGGCAGCTCCCCATGGGCGGTGCAGGGGAGCTGTGGCTGCAAGGAGTGACTCCTGCAGGGCAGGTCCTGCTGCTGTGGAGAGGCTGCTGTGGGGGCCAGGGCTGCTCAGAGCTCCAGCTCATTCCTGAGGGGATTTTCATGAGCACATTCAGGGCAGGAGATTCCTGCTTGAGTCTCTGCTTTCCTCAGTTTGTGCTCCCACTTTTCCCAGGCTCAGCTTGGTGGGAATGGAAACTCAGCTGTGCAGGTGGAGCAGGGGCTGAGGCTCTTAAACCATCCCACTGAGGATTCCTGGGAGCCTCAGCAAGTGCCTGCACCTCCGCGGCCTCCAGATCCAGCCAGCATCACCTTTCCATGGTGCCCAGGCCCGGGGGAGCTGCTCTTTAATCCCCGCAGCCCCGAGCGGCTGCCGGGCAGGGCTGGCCCAGGGGCTGGGCTGGGCTCCGGCAGCAGCGGCAGGGACGGAGCCCGGGCCGCAGGAGCAGCTCCCGGCTGGGACAGCTCCAGCAGCAGAGCCGTGGGCAGGGAGGGAGGGAGGCAGCGCTGAGGGCAGCCCTGCTGAGGGGAGCTGTGGCAGCTGCCGGGCCTGCCCTGCAGTGCAGACACCGCCCTGAGCAGCGCAGCCCCGGTGTCCCCTCGCAGCCAGCACAGCCCTCAGCCCGGGGGCTCGGGGCCCTCAGCCCGGGGGCTCGGGGCCCTCAGCCCGGGGGCTCGGGGCCCTCGGTGCCCTCCTGGGCCGGCAGAGCAGCACCAGAGATGAAGGGCATCTCTGCGGCCGCGGGCCCGTTCCTGCTGCCCGGGGCCTGAGGGCGACTGTCCTGCCCTGGTGCTGCCCGGGAGGGGCTGGGCAGCGCTGCGCAGGGAAAGGCTTTTCCTCAGGGCCCGGCTCTCTCTCCTTGCCCTGCTCAGCTGCTCCTGGCGCTGCTCAGGGGCTCTCTGGGAATGGCAGCTCCAGCTGCAGGCTCAGGCCCAGCCCTGGGGCTCCTCCTGTGCAGGCTGAGCACAGCAATGGGGTGTCCCAGCTCCCTGTGCCCCGGGAGCTCTGGGCACGCCGGGCTGGGAGGCTGGCAATGAGCCGGCTCTCCTCCAGCAGGGCCATGGACAGGACCCTCGCTGTGCCCTCGGGATGCCATCCCAGCTGTGAGCTGCCTTCCAGGGGACACTGGGGCCGGGAGTGTCCTTGGCCAGCAGTGGGGCTGAGACTCTGAGAAAGGCTGAGCCACTTTGCTCTGCTGTGGGTCCCTCTGCTCTCAGCTGTGCCAGGCTGATTTTCAGGGGAACACAGTGACTGCCCTCGATCTCAGGAGGGGCAGCTGGGGACAGATGGAGCGACAGAGCAGCTCCCCTCACCCTTCTCTGAGTTACAGCCAATGCTCTTGCCTTGCACAGCTCTCTCTGCTCTCCCTGGGCACAGCAGGAAACCCTCTCAAAGTGCCTTTGGCCGTCACCGTTCCTTAGCCCTGGCACAGGAGATGCTGCCCAGCTCCTCTGCCTCAGGAGCACTTTGGGCTGATGGAGTCCAGCCCCAGGACCGGCCCCTGTCCCCATTCCCATGTCCCCGCTGAAGCAGAGCAGAGCTGACTCCTTGCTGTCCATGGGCACAGCCCCTGCTCGTCACAGCAATGGGGCCAGATCCCAGCAGAGCTCCAGGCACGGGGCTGAGGGAAGGGCTCTGAGAAAAGGAAAACTGGGGGGCAGGGCCAGGAGAAAGGGCTTGGACATTGCTCAGCAAAGTCTCCCCTGACTCCTCACTGTCTCCTCCTTCAACAGCACTCCATGGCCAGAGGCTCAAAATGTGCAACAGCAGCTCCATCAGCCCCTTCCTCCTGCTGGCATTGGCAGACACGCAGCAGCTGCAGCTCCTGCACTTCTGCCTCTTCCTGGGCATCTCCCTGGCTGCCCTCCTGGGCAGCGGCCTCATCATCAGCGCCGGAGCCTGCGGCCAGCACCTGCACAGCCCCATGTTCTTCCTGCTCAGCCTGGCCCTCACCGACCTGGGCTCCATCTGCACCACTGTCCCCAAGGCCATGCACAATTCCCTCTGGGGCACCAGCCACATCTCCTACTCAGCATGTGCTGCTCACGTGTTTTTCTTTCTCTTCTTCCTCTCAGCAGAGGATTTCCTCCTCACCATCATGTGCTACGAGCGCTACGTGTCCATCTGCAAAGCCCTGCACTACGGGACCCTCCTGGGCAGCAGAGCTTGTGCCCACATGGCAGCAGCTGCCTGGGCCAGTGCCTTTCTCTACGCTCTCCTGCACATGGCCAATACATTTTCCCTGCCCCTGGGCCAGGGCAATGCCCTGGGCCAGTTCTTCTGTGAAATCCCACACATCCTCAAGCTCTCCTGCTCACACTGCCACCTCAGGGAACTTGGGCTCATCACTGTCAGTGCCTGTTTGGTGTTTGGCTGTTTTGTGTTCATTGTTTTCTCCTATGTGCAGATCTTCAGGGCCGTGCTGAGGATCCCCTCTGAGCAGGGCCGGCACAAAGCCTTTTCCACGTGCCTCCCTCACCTGGCCATGCTCTCTCTGTTCCTCAGCACTGTTATGTTTGCCCACCTGAAGCCCCCCTCCATCTCCTCCCATCCCTGGATGTGGCCCTGTCAGTTCTGTACTCGGTGGTGCCTCCAGCCCTGAACCCCCTCATCTACAGCCTGAGGAACCAGGAGCTCAGGGATGCCCTGAGGAAAGTGAGGACTGGATACTTTTCACAAGTTAAAATCTTTCTATTTCCTTCTGCCATGCGAGGAAAATTATGACTAGGATGCTTCTCAGAAGCAATAAACTCTCTCTTTTCTGCTCCAGAACCTTCAGAATGTAACTCTTTACAATCTTGGCCTCTTTTTCCTCTTTGTCCATATTTTCATTGGTGCTTTTTCTTATTCTTTTTCTGGTGTTATTCTGCTTTTTATAAAGTACTGTAGTACTACTCCTTGCATTTCTGCATGAACATCTACCTTTCTTTTGAAACACAAAGACTTTCAGGAGGCTTCTTCCCTGTGCATTTGAATCAAAACAAGGGGCTGCCCTGACCTTTGTGTCCAAGGTTTGTTCCTCAGCCCTTCTCTGGCTCTGCAGGGGCAGTGCCTGTGGGCAGAGCTGGAGGGAAGAGACTCCCAGCACAGCAGCACGGCCAGGGACAATGGCCCAGCCTCTTCCCACCTCTGCTCTTCCCAGCTCCACACTCCCTTTCCCAGCCCTTCTGAGGGTGCAAGGCCGGAGTGCTCGGGCAGCTCGGTCACTGTCCTGCTGCGTGTCCGTGCTGTGAGCACAGGCAGGGACAGGCCACGGGCACTGCTGGGACACAGCCGGGCTCCAGCACAGCAGCTCCATCAGCAAAGGGCATCTCCTGGGGGCAGGGCAGGAAGGCTTCGCTCTCCTCCAGAGCTGCTGTCAGGAATGTGCCCCAGGAATGCCCTGGCAAAGCAAACCCCAGTGCCCAGGGGCAGGGGGGAGTGTGCAGGGGGGGCAGGCAGCAGTGTCCTGGCACTGCCAGAGCTCCTGGGATGGACCTGAGGGAGCAGCAGAGCAGGGCCTGGGCTGTGCCTTTGTTCCGGGCACAGCCTGGGAAGGTGCCCAGGGCAAGTGTCCCACACCAGCCCCTGCCACCAGCAATCCCAGCACTGGCCTCTGCCCTCCCCTGCAGGAGGTTGTTTGTCCCTGCACGGAGGGACACCAAGTGACCAGGCCAGCAGTCCGTGTTTGCTGTGTCCTGAGGAGCCTTCAGCAGTGCATCGAGTGGGTGTGGGGAGATGAACCCGAGTGAGCACAAACACCATCAGCAGCACTCGGGGCTGGCACAATTCCAGGGGCACAAACTGTGCCCTGAGGCCACTTCACTCCCAGAGTAATGTCCTCTGGGAAAGCACCTGAATTCTTTGCTGGGCTGTGCTGAGAACTGCATGGAGACAAACGTCCAGGGCAGGGAGGCTCCAGGGAAAGTGCTCAGGACAGCCAAGGGCTGCACAGAGAGACACCGGAGTGGTGGGTCTGTGGGGAGAAATCACAGCTGCCTCCCTTGGGAATCGCCCCCAGGACCTGGACAGGCTGTGCTGTGTTCTGGGCACTGACCTGGAACCGAGGGATGTGGAAAAGGCCTCTGGTTTCAGGGATGTTGGGAAGGCTGGGCAGGCACTGGCATTTGTCCCTCAGGGATTCCATGAGGGTCCTGCCAAGATGAGCTCTGCTCCTCCTTGGAGCCCTTCATGGGCACAGAGGGCTGAGAGACCTTTCCAGGACAGGCTCAGGCCAAGGATCCCTTGAGTCTCTCAGCCCCCTGTCGGTGCCTGCTGGAATTCAATCCCCCTCCCCATCCCGCAGCAGCCCCGCATTTCCCTCCTCCAGCCTTGGTCTCCAGCACAGCCACGGGGGCTCTTCGGGCTCTTGGCTTTTCCTGCAGCCACCGAGGCCAGCTGAGCTCTGCCTTCCCCACACTCAGCCCTGCCCAGCGCAGGCAATGCCCAGAAATTCCCTGTGTGTCCCTGGCCTCGCTGTCAGCCCCGGCAGCGGCTCCGTGGCCCCTCTGTGCCCCGCTGCCCCAGCCATGGTGCCCCAGCCCCTGTGCAGGCCCAGCCCAGGACAGGAGCGCTGCGGGTGGGAACGGCCCCTGGGCCCTGCTGCCCACAGCAGCCTTGGGGCTCTGCGCTGTTGAGCTTTGGACGGGGTACCCTTCCTTCCCGGACCAGGGTGAGAGAGCAGAGGAGGCTGCTGTTCTGCTGAGTTCTGTATTTCATAGTCTCACAGCTTTCTTGAAGGCAGAGTTCGAAGGGGGTTACATGATAAAGGCAAGCAGCAACAGCAACAACAGGCAAAAACAGCTTCTTCTTCTTCTTCTATATGCTCTATATGCTTTATATGCTCTATATGCTCTATACTCTATATTTTTTCTTGCCGAAGTGTGGATTATATTTGTTAATTGACCAATAAGAGTAACACACGATTCCAGTTTTCCTTTTCTTAACCTATCCTGGTCTAATTCTAACAGTCGTAAGCCTCACACCAGTGTTACACAGGTATTACACAGATTTGCGGATGCAGTTTCTATCAGCTCTTATTGTTTACGTGAACGCTCTATCTAAAAAATGTGAACAGTGTCATTCTATCCATGTCTAAAGTAAAGAATTCTGTGAAAAGGTAACACTGCTGCAGTAAGAACTGTGTTTAAGGTCTCTGCTGCAGCTTTTCAATGTTTAAGGCACTTAGCATATATTTCTACTAAAGGTTAAAAAATCTGTATTTCTATTTCACTTTGGTGTGACTTCATGTATCTCAGCTTGTCCAAAGGTTTTAATTCAACCCCTGTGCTTTGGCTTCCCTCTGGGCCTGAGTCCAGAGGAGCTTTCACTTCAACAAAACAGAACACTTACAAGAAAAGTAAATGGAGTGGGAACTCATGAGAGATTGAATTTTCTCTGATTCAACTCAAGGATTGATGCCATAGACTTCTGAGTGGAAGAATAATTAATTCATTCTCCTTAAGACAATAAATCAAGAGAATAAATTAGACTTTTGTATCAGGTATGAGTGAATAGATTGCATCCAACACAAGTTTTTCCTGTAGGATTTTTATTTTATTTTTTTATTTTCTCAGGAGATTGTATCAAGGCAGAAGAATTAAATTCAAGATATTTGTAGCAAAGAGATCTCTGCTGAGCTGATTGTTCCAAATAAACATATCCCTTACCCCATATTTCCATGACCAGAAGTTTTTCTAATTTTGGACTCTAGTATATTGTACTGTATGTGTATTCAGAATACTTTGCAACAGTTAAATTTGCTTAAATTTCATTTCAGACATTTACTTAATTTTAAGAATTTGCCTCATTTCAGCCATCTTAAAAAGTATTTTCACACTTTTATTTTTTTTGTCTGTTACCTTTTCAGTGAGGAGGATCATCATTTGGGTTTTCTCTTGGTACCTCACTAATGCACTCTGAGAGCCATGTTCTGTGTTATTAATGTAGTAGTGATCCGGGGTTCATGGATGGCTACTGCAGGAAACTTGATGGCCAGTAGTGAAAACAGCAAAAATAATGATGAGAGGAGCCACAGACGTTCTGCTGTCTGAGAACTGTGAACTGCCAAAATCAAAAAGGTCAGTGCTCTTCTGGTTCAGAATGCCCTTCAGTTGGAGCTGGAACATACTTTGGGCTAAGAGCCTGAGCACAGGAGGCTGTAGCACCTATTTTGTTCAGCAGTTCCCTATTGCCCTACTCCATACTCCACTGCATTCCAGCATGTGATTTGCTGAGCTGTAGACTGTCCCTGAGTGGTGTGATTGCCTGGAATGCTTGAAAATTTGGCTTCACATTCCTCAGTTTCTTTTCAGCATTTTCTCTGTTGCCCTCGTTGCCTCACACCAGCCCCTGTTTTACTTCTAGATGGAGAACAAGGTTACAAAATACAACTTCTCTTCCTATGTACTTAGAGGGGTTCTCACCTGTAATAATAAATGAAATAGGTTTCATTCCTTTTGATTCCTCCTGGTATGATGCAAAGAAAGGAAAGGTAGCTGGAACTATGGCTTTTTGGGGTGGCTGTTATACCAGAGCCCTGGATCTGTATTAGGGATATTCGTGTTGGCCAGACTGTCTCAGCAGAAAGAGGGAGGAGTGCAATATTAATGTCAGGAGCTCATCCCTGTCCGTGATTTATTAAAAGAAGCCTAGCTTCATGTCTTAGGCCCTGAATGAAATACCTGCAGTTTGGCTGCCTGAGTTTGTATCAATGGATCCCACTTCTGTGCAATGTCTGAAGGCCAGGGAACTGCCTTTGTTACCTCTCCTACTGGCACTGCTACAGGAGAAGGAAAGAAATCCAACTAATTTTGAATCAGCTAACGTGTCCCTTTTGGATACAGAATTCACTGAGAGCCATAAATACAGTGCGTGGCTTTAATAAAGCACAAACGTGAATTTTAAACCACACCTGGCATTGATGTTGCTTGGACTGAATGTGTGCACAGCCCAATGTTTCTCCTCATTGTCCCTGTTATGAATTTCTGCCATTTTTCCTCTTCATTCCTGTCTGAACAAAAGCAGACTTTGTGCCACTGAGTTGAGAACATTATAAATAAGGTATGTGATTCGTGCTATTATGTATAAAATTGGAGTGTAATCAGACCCTACAGAGACCGAGTTTCAAAATCCCTTCAGCAGCCTGGCTGAGAGAAAAATTTCACAACACTAAAAGAAGTTCTCTCACAATAAGTGAGGATTCCACCCAGGTGGGGTTAGATCTTATCACCGGGACATTTGCACCATAACGACTTGATTGCCACCTTCTGATATCTACATCTCATCTGATAAGGAATCGGACATCCCGGGAACTAAAAATAACTGTTCCAGGAAGCAGAGATGGCCCATTCATCAGCAGAAATGGCCCACTCATCACCCAGGATGGACAATTCCTGGGATCCAGGAAAGGCTTTGCGCAGCCCAACTCTGGGACAAGAAAACTTCATGAATATGCTAAAATGACGAGAAGAATAGAATTAATTCGGACTCTGCCCAAAAAATGCATAAGAAGGGACCAGCCAAAGCAGCATCCGTGAACTTGGGAGGTCTGGTGCGACAGAGATCAGATCTATGCGTGTTCACCCAGCTCCGACCCCGGGCTCGGAGCTGCTTTTCTCCATCGTGGCTTTTAAAACCGATATTTCGGTAGCATAATAAATGTCATTTCTTTATAAATTTTGATTGGGCAATTTTGTTTATCTTAAGAACATCCTTCTCAGGCATCAGGAAATTGCCCCATCTCTTTGTTCACCGTCTCGAGTGCTTTTCTCACTCAGAGAGGATGGTAACACCACAGGGATTCGTGTACTGACTCTGAGCAGCAAGCTTTGGCCCTGGTGAAGCTGAAGGACCATAAGGCAAGGCAGGAATTTGTTAAGAAGTTCTCACTAATCCCTGGATTTGAAGGAATGATGGAATAAATGGCAAACCTTTTGCTTCAGGCACTGGAGCAGATGATTTTTCTAACAAATAATATTGTTTTGAGTGTTACTGAGCTCATTCACCTTGTGAGGGATTTTTTCTTTAAAAAAACATTGATTTCTTTGTACCTTAACTGCACAGCTTTTGAACAGCTGGGTGCTTTTGTGTTCCTTCTCCTGTTTATGATGTCAGTGTGCTTTTTACTGCATATCCAAGAACAGCTTTTAATTTTTCTCATTTTTAGCTTCACTTCCTAGTTTTTACAGTTAAGTGCATTTTTTATGTTGTAGGTCACCTGTCACATTTCCCTCGGGCAGTATCTGTACACTGCAAGTGATTCAACCTCTCTCTTTCTGTTTCATCTCATGCTAATGGCTGGGAGATGTTATCTGGGTTAGCCAGGCTAAGGAACATCCTGTTCTTGCTTGATCTTCTTGAGCTGAGAACCTTCTGGCTATCTCACTGCTCCTTGGAGTATTATGTTGCTCTGGGTTCTGCAGATAGTTATCTGAGGTGGGAACTGGCCAGATGAGTTGCTGCCCTTTGTAAATGGCTCTGTTTAAATTTCTGTGCTATCTTGGACACCGCTTAAGGTGTTGGGTCCCTCTTGCCTCAGGTGCTGTAAATGGGAAGATGAGAAATTCCTTCCCATCACTGATGAAAGTCCTGGCCAATCTCAGTATCAGGGGAGATCTGTAATGTGATGAATTTCCTTTGCTGCAGTATCTGTGCCAGGCTTTTCTCCCTTGTGTTTGATCGTTTATAACATACACAGATACATGTTTTACTTAGGGAAAATCTGGGAGCATGGTGTGTTCATAGCTACTCGGTAACATATTTTCAGTATATATAACACGTGAATGGAAAAGGGGAAGTGCAGCACAATGAGTGTGTTTTGGGTATCTCCTGCAGATGTTGAATCTGTCCATAAGAAGAGATTTCTAAGAAAGTTTTATTAATGAAGGTTGCATCATTGCTTTTTTTATGCTTGCAGCTGCTCAGAGGGAAGGAAAGTCCCACGTCTCTCTTACACTTGTTGAAACACAGCATGATTTGTTGGTGTATATAAATTTAAGCTAGCTATTTCTCATTTGACTTCATTTTGCTTTGTGCCAAGGTCCTCTGGAGTAACTGAAACAAAAGTAAAATGCCTGTTCTGATGGAATGATTGAATAAAATGTAAAAGGATAGCAACAGTCAAATTAGATCCCCTTGCTGCTCATTGCCAGGAAGAGCTGGTTCATTAAACCAAAGCAGGATGGAAGTGATGAGCAATGTGCTTGCTTAAAGGATTCCTCCCTTGAGAGGGTGATGGTGTCACCTGGATCCTTGAGATCATCATCTGCTGCTTGCTGACTGCCTCTGAGGAACAAGCCTCAATGTCACCTTACCTGTCTGTGACCCATCGGCCTCGGGAAACAGCTGCATTCTCTCATGCTGCACTGGTTTGGAAAGGAAGGAAGAGGCAGGAAAATTGTGACTTTCACCTGTGTGAGTGCTTTGGTGGCAACAAGATTGTGTCTTTCTATGTAAGAAAGTGTGTCTCTCTCTTTAAAAGCCTGGTGCTTATTTTCTTTGCTAAGCAATTGCAAAGAACCAATAAAATAGACAGTGTTGTGGTGGATATTAACTTTTAATGAGCTTACAGAATAGAGCCTTTCATAATCGGAATTCCTTAGCTCTACAGAGATAATGAAAATAAGAATGTAGTGAAGTTGCTATATACACTAGCAGATGATTTCCAAACACTGAAACCCAAAGGATTTAAAATTTATTCTGCTAAGAAATTGCTTGGGACATGCAACTCTTGGACAGGAACTACATTTCATACTAAGTAGACATCATCTGGTTATGTTGAAATGTAAAGACTCAATTGGGGTCTTGCAGAAAGCAGTGGTAGAAGTACTGTTGGCTTTGCTAAACGCAGACCTGGGGCAGTGGGAACTATCCTGGTGCTGGCAGACAACAAGGTCTGCATGGAGGCGGCGGTGGGGGAAATCATGGGTAGGGCTTGGCCCCAGTATTTTCAGAACTATAAAGGACTTGGAATGGCCTGGGAAATTCTGTTCCGGGTAGAGCTGATGATGGGATGGGTCAGCATTTAGGAAATGCTGATTAAATGAAGGGCACGCAGGGAGTTGAAGACATTGTGTTAAGGTGAGGAACAAGACCGGGACACCGCGCTGGGGCCCCGCGCACTTTTCCAGCCCGGCCGCCCCCACGGGCCGGGCCCCGCGGCTCCCGCTGCCGCCCCCCAGCACGGGGCTGTGTCCCAGACCCCACGGTCCAGCCCGAGGGTTGGGGGCGGCAGCGGAGCTGCTGGACGGAGCTTCCAGCCCCGCCAGCCGCAGCTCCGATCCCTTGGGCCGTGACGCCGGGGACGGGTGTCCATCGGCGCTCGGGGTCTGTCAGCTTTTGCAATGCAGAGGGAGAAACTGAGTCCCAAGGGGTGTCGGTTTCCATCAATCGCTATTTCTCCTCTCTTTTCCATGATGGATTTCACAGCGCTTCCTTTCGCCCCAGAGATTTGGAAAACAAAATTCCCGGCTGCCCCGGATCCCTGCAGCTCTCCACAGCTCCAGCCTCGTCCCTCCTCTCCGTTTCCTTCTCTCCAGTCTCTCCCGCCTGGCCCTGCCGGCTCGGAGGAAGGAGATTCCCCCGGCACCCCCTGCCTCCTCCTCCTGTCCCGTGGGGCGCAGTTGGTGCTTCTGGAGCCGCCTGCCCGCGCAGCCGGACCCGCCCTGCGGCCGCTCAGCGCTGCAGCCGAGGGAATGAATTGCAGGCACCGCTGCGCTGGGCTGGCCCTGGCCGGGTGCCCGGGGCCACCAAAGCCGCTCTGGCACTCTGCTCACAGCTGCAGCACACAGAGCACTGAAGGAAAGGCTTGTGGGCTGGGATCGGGGCAGGGAGAGCTCACTCACTGCTCACTGCCAGGGCCACAACAGACCCAAGCTGGGGAAATTAATGGAATTTATTTCCAAACCAATCACACCAGGACAAGGAGAACTAAAACAAATCCTAAAGAAACACCTTCCCCACCCCTCCCTCCTTCCCGGGCTCCCAGTCTCCGCCCGCAGTCCCTCCTCTGCCCTCCCTGCACGGCAATCGTGTCACCAGCCATGAACTTGGCTTTTGCCTCATCCCGGGATCTCTTCCCGGACAGGAAGAACTTTCCCCAGCACAGATTCAGGCTGTGGCGGCCTTTGAGGCTCAGGGTGTTTCTCCTGCAGCTCCTTGCAGGTCTCCTCTCCCCGTGCCGGCTCTCCTGCGCCACAGAACTCTGCCGGCTGCAGCTTTGCAAACGTCAGGTCCAGGTCTGGATGTTCCTGCACGATTTGCTCGAGGTCCTTGGGGGCTGCATCCGATCCACTGTTGTTGTGTTCCCCCTCGGCACGGAGCCCATGGATCTGATGGCCCCTGGCCAGGGCCTGGCACAGGAGGTGGAACCTGGGTGCTGCTGCAGCGGCGCCGGGGGAGCCCCAGGACTCGCTGTGGCCGCTGTGGCAGCCGCAGCACAGCCCGTTCCCAGCGAGGAGCCCAGGGCTCCGTGGGGCTCTGCAGGACCTCGGCCCTGGGGCTCGTCTGCATCAGCCCGGGCAGCTGGGCTGGACTTGGCTTCCTTTGTGTCTCTGGCTGCCCTGGCACAGCAGCTGCCCAGCGCCCAGGGGACAGCAATGGGAGCGGGGCAGGTCGGGGTGAGCTTCAGTGTCTGTGCCCGGCAGAAATGCCAAAGCCTTCCCTAAGGAGCAGCGAGTGCTGCCAGAGCACAGGATGCTGCTGCTGCTGCTGCTGCTGCTGCTGAGCACGGGACGGCCCCAGGGCTGATGCCAGACAAAGCCGGGATGGGAGCCACAAACAACGGGAGGAGGGGGGGAGGGGCAGGAGAGGACGAGGAAGAGCGAGGGGGGAGGGCGGATGGAGGAGCAGGAGCGGCAGGAAGAGGAGAGATAAAAGGGGAGGGGCGGGAGGAAGAGGAGAGATAAAAGGGGAGGGGCGGGAGGAAGAGGAGAGATAAAAGGGGAGGAGCGGGAGGAAGAGGCAGGACAGAGGAGGCAGGAAGAGGAGCCTCCACGTGCATCCATCGCTCTCTGTGTCCGCAGCTCTCGGCTCCCCCCATCCCGCAGGTGACCGGGTAGGGACAGCTCGCCCCAAATATCTTGGGCAGTCACTGGGGATATTTTTGGGAGAGGGGATTTTTGGAGCTTGGAGGACTCCAGCACCGAGCCCCAAATATCTTTGTTGGTTCCTGGGGGAAGGGGGTTTGGTGGGGCGGGGGGGGGAGGCGGATGTTTGGATCTTACAGGGCTCCAAATGTGAGTCGGAAATGCCCCTTGGGGGATATTGGGGAGCCCCCGGCACGCGGGGTTTTTGGGGTCCCGGTGGCGGCTGCCGGGAGAAATGGGATGGGGCGGGATGGGGCCCGGGAAGGGTGGGATGTGGATTGGGGGGTGGGATGAAGTGTGGCGGAGGGGGATGGGCGGGATGGGGCCTGGGCTGAGGCAGACGAAGGTTGGGGATGATGAGGCCGGGGGGACCCCACTCCTGAGGGGCGTGCGGGGTATCCGGCAGCTCGGAGGGAGTTTTGGGGCACCCCTAATCCTGAGGGGGTGGTGCCGGCAGCGGGGGACACGTGGCTCCGGCAGCTCTGGCCCCAGCTGAGCCCCCCCCGCCGCCAGCGCCCCCCGGAGCGGAATTTGGGGAGGGGGAGGTGGGGGCGGCCAGGCCGGGCCCCCCCGCGCTGTCCCGGCGGGGGCCGAGTGCGGGCGGGAGCCCCGCGGGGCCCGGCCCTGCCCGGGCACGGCTGATGCCGCCCGCCCGCGCTCCGCACTGGTCCGGACTGGTGCTCCCAGTGCCGTGCGGGGCGGGGCCGCTCTGGGGACCCCCCAGGGCACAGCGCGGCTGCTTTGGGGCTGTGGGCAGCGCCCGGCGCTGGGCATGGGGCGTGTGGGGGCAGCTGGGGCCGCACTGGTGGCACTGGTGGTGCTGGGAGCCCCCTCGGCCGCGGGGTGAGCGGTGAGAAGGGGGGCGGGTCTGGGACCCCAAATTGAGCGAAATGGGGAATGGAACCCCCAAAGTGAGCAGGAGGGGCCTGGAACCCCCAAAACCAAGGCCGGGGGAGGGGAGGTGGGGATTGGGGATGGGGAAGGTGCAGAAGGGGAGGGGCTCGAGAGGGGCCTGGGAGCCCCAAACAAAGCGGGAGGGGGCTGGGACACCCAAATTGAGCTGGAATGGGGCTGTGGATTGGGGGAATGCTGAGAAAGGGGAGGAGAGGGGAGGGAAAGGTGGAGTTGGGGCAGAAGAAGAGCGGTTCCATGGGGGTCCAGCCCTGTCCCCCAGCACCTGAGGCCTGGAGCGATTCCCTGGGGCTCTGGGGAAGGGAGGGATCCGCACTGGGGGGGTCCCCAACCCCCCTGTCCATGCCTGGGGCTGATCGGGGCTCCCCCCACACAGCAGCCGGTGCTGCGGCAGCCGTGGGGCAGAGGGGGTGGGAAAGGGGGGGCAGGGTGGGAGTGGCGGAGGAGCGGGAGGGAGAGGAGGGAGAGAGGAGGAGGAGGAGCAGGAGAACCACGAGGTTCCACCGCCCGCCCACTGTGTCCGCAGCACCCCCAGCCCCGGTAGCATCTTCCCCCCCATCCTGCAGGTGAGCGGGGAGGGGGAGCTCACCCCAAATCTATCGGGGGGTCAGCAGGAGGGGTTTTTTTGAAGGGGTGTTTGGAGCTTGCAGATTCTGGAATCGAGCCCCAGATGTCCTTGCATGTCCCTGGGAGGGATTTTTTGGGCCAGAGGGGATATGTGGGTCTTGCAGGACTCCAAAGCTGAGCCATAATTGCCCCTTGGCAGTCTTGGGGGTCCACGTGAGGATCACCCGGTACTTGCAGGGTGGGACATTGGCTTTGGGGATCCCCAGGAGAGCTGGGGGCTGGAACACGGGACCCCTGGAGTGGGGAGAGCAGAGAGGGACGATACCAGAGCTGGGGGACCCCAAAGAGCCTGGAGGGGTGGGGGGGCCTGGAGATGAGGTGGGGCTGGGACCCCTCAGCCCTGAAAGGGGGGGTGAGGAGAGAGGGGAGCCTCAAGTGCCTGGAGTGGAGGGAGGCTGAAGAGGGAGACCCTGGGACCTCTGGGAGCCAAAGCAGAATCAGGAAAAAAGGGACCTGTGGGACCCCTGAAACCCCCAGCATCCCTAAGCAGGACCCCGGAGAGGGGGATCCCCAGGACTCACGGGACCCCCAGCAGCCCTGACAAGGGGGACCCCCAGAACCCAAAGTGAGGAGACTGGAAAGGGGGAACTCCTGGAGGATTCTTCTGGAGTCACTGTCAATTTTTTGTTGGTTTTTATGGACACCGGTGACATCTAGAGATGGACTTGAGCAGTAGGAAGCCCCAACCCAGGACACTCATCCCTAGTTTCTCCCCAAACCAGGATTTCCCATTCCCAGCCCTTGGCCAGATGAAGGAGGAGGCTGTGAGGAAGAGGAAGATGCCCCGGGAGCCCCAGGCAGGTGAGGAGGAAGTCAGTGCCCCTTTCCCCTCTCTCCTGCTCCATCTCCCAGCCCAGCATCGCCCCCGGCTGCAGGACAACCCCGCTGCCGACGCCGTCCTGCCGGGGACGGACTGGGGGGATCTCCTTGCCCTTCCCTGTGGCACGGAGGCAAATCCCATCCTCTCCTTGTCCTTCCTCCCCAGACAACGAGCTGAGCACGGAGCCCAGGGAGGACAAATCCCCGCGGCAGAACCTGGTGGGAGAGGCCGTTTTGAGCGGCTCCACGGCGCAGGAATCCAACGGGGAGGAAAAGCCCCGGAGATCCCGCAGGAGGAGGGGCTGCAAACGCAGCCCAGGGTGCTCTGAGGAGGAAAGACCCACCCTGTGCGGGGAAGGCGGCCGGAGATGCAGCCAGAGGTCAGAGCTGGTGGTTCATGAGCAGCTTCACAATGGGGAGAAGCCCCACAAGTGTGGGGAATGTGGGAAGAGCTTCAGCCGGAGCTCCCACCTGATCCGCCACCAGATGATCCACACTGGGGAGAGGCCCTACGAGTGTGGGGAATGTGGGAAGAGCTTCAGAGACAGCTCCCACCTGATCCGCCACCAGATGATCCACACCGGGGAGAGGCCCTACGAGTGTGGGGAGTGTGGGAAGAGGTTTCACACCAGCTCCCATCTCCTCCTGCACCAGCAGATTCACACGGATGCGAGGCCCTTCCGCTGCCCCGACTGCAGGAAGGGCTTTAGGTACAACTCTAACCTCATCAAGCACCGGCGCATCCACACCGGGGAGAGGCCCTACGAGTGTCCCCAGTGTGGGGAGAGCTTCAGACAGAGCTCTCACTTGACCAGACACCAACGGAGGTACCACTAAGGGAAGCCCTGCGAGTGCCCCGACTGCGGGAAGAGCTTTGTCCTCTGCTCCAACTCCATCTCCCATCAGAGGAGCCACGTTTGGCAGAGCCCTGGTGACCCACATTCCCTGTGATCCAGGTTGGGAAGAGCCCTGGCTGGTGCTCTCCACGTTCTCCTGGATCCCCGTAGGCACCTGGGTGAATGCAGGGGCAGGAACATCCATCGGGACTCTGATTGAAATCGGAAATTCATTGGGAAGAGCTCTTGTACTGACTTCACAGCATAAAAATTCTCACCTGCTCTGTCCAATTGTTTCTTTTTGTGCCACCCAGCAACCCTGGATGATCTTGGAGGTCTTTTTCAACCTAAACACTTTCCTCCTTCATCCCATCACAACAACCATAATTGGGGTAGAAATAAAGAAATTAAACAAAGGTATCTAAAGTGGCACCATTTTAGCAAGATTTGGGGGTGAATTTGGGGTTGGTTCAGGGGAATATTTGGGAGAATTTGGGTGTTGTGATGCCATGGGTTGGGCAGACGGGGCCACAGTCTCATAGTTGTGGGGGCAGAATGTGTCCACCTGAGCCCGTCTGTTCTCCAGGAATTCTGGTTGTCTGTCGAAATTCCTGTCCTGGGTCTCCCCCTTTGGGGTGTGGCCCTCAAAGTGCCCAAATCGCTGCTGAAGTGCCTGAGCTGCTCCTGGCCGTGGATGTTCCTGTCCCCCAGCCTGTCCTGGTTGGTGCCATAAAGGGTGGGAGGGGATCAGGGGGGCTCCTTGGGGGACTGGGCTGGGCTTTTGTGTCTCTTGAGAGCATTTGTGGTGCTTGGAGGGGCCTTTTGGAGTGGTCTCTGAGAGAGTTTAAGTGATCTTGGCAGGGCTGTGTGTCTTGGAGAGAATTTTGTGGTTCTTGGGGTCATTTATGATGCAGGGAGTGGTTGGGGGGGTTCCTGGCCGGGAGCTGTGGGGTGATTTGAGGGGTCTGGGAGTGGCTGTGGGGCTGGGAGGGGGTTTTAGGGCAGATGTGACCTCTCTCCCAGACCCCAAAGCTGCCACCAGACCCCACACCCCAAGATGCTGCCAGGGCTGGCGGCTCCATGTTGGGGTTCATCCTCCTGGCGCTGCAGGAGAAGGTGAGGGGGGTCCCCAGGGGCCGTGTGTGTCCCCCCAGAGCGTGTGTGACCTCCCCCATGCCGGTGTCACCCCCTTTTCCCTGCCCACAGGGCTCCTGAGGCAGCCCCTGCTGCCCCGGGAGGGAATTTGGGGAGGGGGCAGAGGGGGTGCGCAGCCCCCGCCGGGGGATGACCCCGGCCCAGCGCCCTTCGTTCAGCACCGAGCTGGGCTTGGGGCCGCAGGAGGAAGAGGCCGATGGGAAGCAGATCCTGCAGGGGGGACAGGGCTTGGGCTCAGGGCAAGGTCCTGCCCTGCACACCTGGCTCAGGTGTGAGCCTGCCCCGGGAAGGGAGCGGGACATTGCCATCCCCACGGATCAGGGCTGGGAGCAGCGCTGGGAGCACGGACATGGAAATCCTGGGAGCCACTGGGACCGCCCTGGGGGGTGAATGATCCCCCCCAGCACCTTTCCAGGCCGCCCTGCGAGCTGAGAAATGCTCGCTGGGCCTCGGCCTTGGCCAAGAGCCCCCGGGCTCAGCTGCTCTGAGCTCAGGCGCTGCCGGCTCCCGCAGCCCGCCCAGGGCCGCCCTGCCCGTGCCGGGGCTGTGCTGGAATTCTCTGCTGCTGCTGGGCCACTCGGGGGCTCTGGCCCAGCAGGAAAGGTGACCCTGAGCCAGGAGCTTTCCTTGGCCGCAGCAAAGCCTCGGCACGGAAAGACCTTCCCAGCGCTGGGCCCTGGGCCGGGAGGGATTGTGCCACCACAGCTGTCCCTCCATTTCTTCTGCCAGGCAGCTTTAGCACAGGAGAAGTGGAGAAGCCAGAGCTGCCTCTCAGCTTTCCGCAGTCCTGCAGAGCAATCCTGTGTTGGAAGCAGCCTGGGAACAGGGTTGAGGTGGCAGGGCAGGGGAATTGAGAGCCCTTTCCTCCGCCGTGGGCCCAGGCTCTGGCCCTTGCCCTTTGCAATGGCCCTGCAGCTGCCAGAGGGGCCTTTTTGGCTCAGCTGAGAGCAGTCCTGCTGCAAGGCTGTCCTCGAGCTGCTTGGGCTGCACATGTGCCCAGGGAATGCTCATTGCTTGCAGTCTCAGGCGCTGTGGGTGTGCAGGTGTAACTACTGCAGGAGGGAACAGCTCTGCTGGGGGCAGTTCTCTTTTTCTTGGTGGTTTTTCTGTTGAAGGAACGTTCCCTGCCAGCTGTGGGCAGAGCTGTGTAGCTGTATGTGCCACTTGTGTGTGGCACTGTGGCTCAGGAGGTGGCCAAGGGGAGCTTGGCCGAGGTGTGGGCAGAGGAATGGCCATCAGGCCAGGCTGGGGGGTCAGCGGCCGGTCAGTTGCGTTGCGTGGCCGCGGCTCTGGAGGCTTGTGTGGGAGCGTGTGCAGGGCTGGAAGGCTGGGGCTGCCGCCGCTGTGTCCCAGAGCCGGGAAGGCCGGGGCTGGCCCGGCCCTGGCCCGGCCCCGCCAGCTCTGGCAGCTGCCGGCGGGGACACAAAGGGCAGCTCCGAGCTGCGGCCGCTGCGCTGCGGCCGCACAAAGGCAGCGCCCGCAGAGCTCCAGGGCAAGGTCCTGGCCCTGGCTCGGGGCTGGGCCGGGGCCAGCGGCAGAAAATCAACTTGCAGCTTGGGCCCCGCAGCAGGGAGGAGCAGCAATTGCTGGCTGAGAGAGACTCTTGCCAAGGGCCTGCGGGGCCGGGCCCCAGGGAACGGCTTCCCGCTGCCCGAGGGCAGGCTGAGATGGGATGTGGGGCAGCAATGGTTCCCTGGCAGGGCGCTCAGGGCCTGGCCCAGGCTGGCCCCAGAAGCTGCGGCTGCCCCCGCATCCCTGCAAGTGTCCCAGGCCGGCTCGGCCATTGGGGCTTCCTGCCCAGGAGGGCTGGGCTGGGCTGGGCTGGGGCTGCTGAGGGCGGGATGGGCTCTGCCTGAGACAGCTGAAGGCTGCACATGATGAGGCCGGGGGGACCCCGTTCCTCAGTGGGTTCTGGGGTGTCCCACATTCCTGAAGGGATGTCAGGGTATGTCCCGTTCCTGAGGCAATTTTGGGGTGCCCCCAGTGCTTCGGGAGGGGTTGTGAGAGGGGGTCTCTGGTGCTTGGAAGGGGGACCTATTGTCAGGGATGTGGGGAGCCCATTTTGGGAAGGATGCTGCTGTTTCTGGCAATGTTGAGAGGTTCTGAATGGGCTGTGGGGCCCTGGCTCTCATTTTGGGACTTGAGGTGAGCCCATGGGCACAGCAAGGGCTGAGGAGAGGTTCCAAGCTCCCATTTGGGATGGAGGGATTGAGCGGGTGCCTGCAATCAACTCAATGCCAGCCCCAGTGTGTCGATGGCAGCCCCAAATGGCTCGATCCGTCAGCCCCAAGGCCCAGCTGTGGGGAGTCAGGAAGCACAGAAGGGGAATTGGTGTCCAGGAGGGCTGGGATGGGATGGGGATGGAATGGGATGGGTGGGGGTGGCATTGTTGGGGTGGGATGAAGTTTGGGAGGAATGGGGTGGTGTGAGAGATTGGTTACGTGAAAAGGGACATATAGATTCGGGATATACAGATTCTTTGCAGCTTACTGATCTGAGAAGCTGGCTACGTGAGAACGGGCACATAGACCCTTGCAGCTAGCTGAGCAAGGTCTCATAAGACAATGCACCACACATCCTGTGTAACAACCGAAGTTACAGAATATTACATGTATCTTGCTCAGTAACTGAACCACCATTGAGCCTTACTGCTGAACTATGGGTTTATTTGCAGAGCCAGCAAGGTTAGGTTTTGGCAGCAAAACAATGGACATCTGTGGTTAGAAGGCCAGGGAAAAAGGCAGAACTGCTGACCACGAAAGGGGGTCTAAGGAGGGGTTTAGAATCAGCTTAGTCGACGTGAACCACTTAGAATGCGCCGTTACAAATATGCATAAAGCCTATTATTGTTAGTATATAAGGAGTTCTGGTACAATCAATAAATCGGATTCCAGCTGATCACTCATATTGAGCGTCTGGGTTTCCCCACTATCGCGACAACAGAGTGCGTTGTAACATCACAGGGTGGCTGTATGACATCATAGAGTCAGCTGTGACATCACAGAGCAGCTGTGTGACATCACAGAGAGGACTGTGACATCACAGGTGGTGTGACATCACAGAGTGGCTATGACATCACAGGGTTGCTATGTGACATCGCAGACTGAGCTGTGACATCGCAGATAAGGCGGTGATATCACAGGGCAGAAGTCTGACATCATAAAGCAGACTATGACATCACTGATTGGTTGTGACATCACGGAATGGGTTGTGACATCCCCCCCACAAACTCCGGCCCAGGGACTCCCCAGGATATTTGGGCCAAGCTCCCCCTCCCCATCACCTGTGGGATGGGGGGATCGATGCTCCTTGGGGTGAGGGGCCTGCAAATTCTGGGACCGCTGGACCCACGAGCTCCCTCCTCTTCCTCCACCTTCTTCTCGTCTTTCTTCATCCGTCCTCCTCCTTCTCCCTAATCCCACCTCCTGCTCCTCCTCTCTCCATCCTTTCTCCTGCTTCTTCTTCCCCCCTTCTTGTCTTCCATCCCTCCTCCCCTGTTCCCCAAGCCCCTCACATCCCACGGGAGGAATGGGAATGGAGCCAGGACAGGTCGGGATGGGCAGTGCAGGGCTCTGGGCTGCTCCCAACCCCTGGGGTAACCTGGCCAAGGGAAAAGATGCAAAATTGGTGGGTGGAGATAAAAACTTGGTGTTGTGGTCACCCTGGGTGGGGACTTCCACCCCTCTGGTCTCATGTCAGGATGGAGAGGGGAGCGGGGAATGCAGAGACTGATGGGAGATCCCAAGGGATTTTAGGGGCAGGACGAGGGCTGCTGTGAGTTCTTGTTGGGAGAGGTCAGCCCGGAGACCCCAGAGTGTTCCCAGGGCCCTGGGATGGAGAGTTGTCACCACCTTCTGCTTCAGGTGGTGGTTCTGGAGGGACCTGGGCTCCTTGGGGCTCTTCCTGCAGCCGAGAACTTGTAGGGAACCTCCTCCAGGTGGCTCCTCCAGGTGTTCCAGGGGCTTGGGGCTCACGGTGAAGCCCTTCCCAGAGTCTGGGCATCCATAGGGGCTCCCCAGTGTGGATCCCCTGGTGTCTGGGGAGGCTGGAGCTCCTATGAAAGCTTTTCCTGCCCTCCTGGCCCCTGTAGGGTCTCTCTCCTCTGAGATGGCACCTCTGGGCAAAGCTTGGGCAGACACAGGACTTCTCCCCCACTTGGATCCTGTGCTGGGAGATCAGCTCCGTGCTCCGGCCAAAGCTCTTCCCACAGGAGATCAGTCCCCTGCAATGATGGCAACTTTGGGCTTCTCCAGAACCCCTCCCACTGCTCTGGAGGTCCCACCCCCCATCTTTCCCCTCCTCCACCCTTTTCCCATCATCCCCCAATCCTCATCCACCAACGGACCCCACGAAGGGGAAGGGTCCCACTCCCTTTTTCCTCCCTCTCTCCGATATCCCCCTCTCCTTTCTCATCCTCCCCCAAAGCCTCCGTGTCCCACGTACCTGGTTTGGGGCTCTCAGTTCCCTCTCCCACTCAGTCTGGGGAGTCCGATCCCCTTTTCACTGCTCTCCCCCTCTTTAAAACGGGTCTCCCTTTCCCCCCCCCCCTCACCCCAGAGCTCCTCGCCCGCGGCCGGGGGGCTCCCAGCACCACCAGTGCCACCAGTGCGGCCCCAGCTGCCCCCACCCGCCCCATGCCCAGCGCCGGGCGCTGCCCACAGCCCCAAAGCAGCCGCGCTGTGCCCTGGGGGGTCCCCAGAGCGGCCCCGCCCCGCACGGCACTGGGAGCACCAGTCCGGACCAGTGCGGAGCGCGGGCGGGCGGCATCAGCCGTGCCCGGGCAGGGCCGGGCCCCGCGGGGCTCCCGCCCGCACTCGGCCCCCGCCGGGACAGCGCGGGGGGGCCCGGCCTGGCCGCCCCCACCTCCCCCTCCCCAAATTCCGCTCCGGGGGGCGCTGGCGGGGGGGGGGCTCAGCTGGGGCCAGAGCTGCCGGAGCCACGTGTCCCCCGCTGCCGGCACCACCCCCTCAGGATTAGGGGTGCCCCAAAACTCCCTCCGAGCTGCCGGATACCCCGCACGCCCCTCAGGAGTGGGGTCCCCCCGGCCTCATCATCCCCAACCTTCGGCTGCCTCAGCCCAGGCCCCATCCCGCCCATCCCCCTCCGCCACACTTCATCCCACCCCCCAATCCACATCCCACCCTTCCCGGGCCCCATCCCGCCCCATCCCATTTCTCCCGGCAGCCGCCACCGGGACCCCAAAAACCCCGCGTGCCGGGGGCTCCCCAATATCCCCCAAGGGGCATTTGCGACTCACATTTGGAGCCCTGCAAGATCCAAACATCCGCCTCCCCCCCCCGCCCCACCAAACCCCCTTCCCCCAGGAACCAACAAAGATATTTGGGGCTCGGTGCTGGAGTCCTCCAAGCTCCAAAAATCCCCTCTCCCAAAAATAACCCCAGTGACCGCCCAAGATATTTGGGGCGAGCTGTCCCTACCCGGTCACCTGCGGGATGGGGGGAGCCGAGAGCTGCGGACACAGAGAGCGATGGATGCACGTGGAGGCTCCTCTTCCTGCCTCCTCTGTCCTGCCTCTTCCTCCCGCTCCTCCCCTTTTATCTCTCCTCTTCCTCCCGCTCCTCCCCTTTTATCTCTCCTCTTCCTCCCGCCCCTCCCCTTTTATCTCTCCTCTTCCTCCCGCCCCTCCCCTTTTATCTCTCCTCTTCCTCCCGCCCCTCCCCTTTTATCTCTCCTCTTCCTGCCGCTCCTGCTCCTCCATCCGCCCTCCCCCCTCGCTCCTCCTCGTCCTCTCCTGCCCCTCCCCCCCCCCTCCCGTTGTTTGTGGCTCCCATCCCGGCTTTGTCTGGCATCAGCCCTGGGGCCGTCCCGTGCTCAGCAGCAGCAGCAGCAGCAGCATCCTGTGCTCTGGCAGCACTCGCTGCTCCTTAGGGAAGGCTTTGGCATTTCTGCCGGGCACAGACACTGAAGCTCACCCCGACCTGCCCCGCTCCCATTGCTGTCCCCTGGGCGCTGGGCAGCTGCTGTACCAGGGCAGCCAGAGGCACAAACGAAGCCAAGTCCAGCCCAGCTGCCCGGGCTGATGCAGACGAGCCCCAGGGCCGAGGTCCTGCAGAGCCCCACGGAGCCCTGGGCTCCTCGCTGGGAACGGGCTGTGCTGCGGCTGCCACAGCGGCCACAGTGAGTCCTGGGGCTCCCCCGGCGCCGCTGCAGCAGCACCCAGGTTCCACCTCCTGTGCCAGGCCCTGGCCAGGGGCCATCAGATCCATGGGCTCCGTGCCGAGGGGGAACACAACAACAGTGGATCGGATGCAGCCCCCAAGGACCTCGAGCAAATCGTGCAGGAACATCCAGACCTGGACCTGACGTTTGCAAAGCTGCAGCCGGCAGAGTTCTGTGGCGCAGGAGAGCCGGCACGGGGAGAGGAGACCTGCAAGGAGCTGCAGGAGAAACACCCTGAGCCTCAAAGGCCGCCACAGCCTGAATCTGTGCTGGGGAAAGTTCTTCCTGTCCGGGAAGAGATCCCGGGATGAGGCAAAAGCCAAGTTCATGGCTGGTGACACGATTGCCGTGCAGGGAGGGCAGAGGAGGGACTGTGGGCAGAGACTGGGAGCCCAAGAAGGAGGGAGGGGTGGGGAAGGTGTTTCTTTAGGATTTGTTTTAGTTCTCCTTGTCCTGGTGTGATTGGTTTGGAAATAAATTCCATTCATTTCCCCAGCTTGGGTCTGTTGTGGCCCTGGCAGTGAGCAGTGAGTGAGCTCTCCCTGCCCCGATCCCAGCCCACGAGCCTTTCCTTCAGTGCTCTGTGTGCTGCAGCTGTGAGCAGAGTGCCAGAGCGGCTTTGGTGGCCCCGGGCACCCGGCCAGGGCCAGCCCAGCGCAGCGGTGCCTGCAATTCATTCCCTCGGCTGCAGCGCTGAGCGGCCGCAGGGCGGGTCCGGCTGCGCGGGCAGGCGGCTCCAGAAGCACCAACTGCGCCCCACGGGACAGGAGGAGGAGGCAGGGGGTGCCGGGGGAATCTCCTTCCTCCGAGCCGGCAGGGCCAGGCGGGAGAGACTGGAGAGAAGGAAACGGAGAGGAGGGACGAGGCTGGAGCTGTGGAGAGCTGCAGGGATCCGGGGCAGCCGGGAATTTTGTTTTCCAAATCTCTGGGGCGAAAGGAAGCGCTGTGAAATCCATCATGGAAAAGAGAGGAGAAATAGCGATTGATGGAAAGCGACACCCCTTGGGACTCAGTTTCTCCCTCTGGACTGCAAAAGCTGACAGACCCCGAGCGCCGATGGACACCCGTCCCCGGCGTCACGGCCCAAGGGATCGGAGCTGCGGCTGGCGGGGCTGGAAGCTCCGTCCAGCAGCTCCGCTGCCGCCCCCAACCCTCGGGCTGGACCGTGGGGTCTGGGACACAGCCCCGTGCTGGGGGGCGGCAGCGGGAGCCGCGGGGCCCGGCCCGTGGGGGCGGCCGGGCTGGAAAAGTGCGCGGGGCCCCAGCGCGGTGTCCCGGTCTTGTTCCTCACCTTAACACAATGTCTTCAACTCCCTGCGTGCCCTTCATTTAATCAGCATTTCCTAAATGCTGACCCATCCCATCATCAGCTCTACCCGGAACAGAATTTCCCAGGCCATTCCAAGTCCTTTATAGTTCTGAAAATACTGGGGCCAAGCCCTACCCGTGATTTCCCCCACCGCCGCCTCCATGCAGACCTTGTTGTCACCCAGCACCAGGATAGTTCCCACTGCCCCAGGTCTGCGTTTAGCAAAGCCAACAGTACTTCTACCACTGCTTTCTGCAAGACCCCAATTGAGTCTTTACATTTCAACATAACCAGATGATGTCTACTTAGCATGAAATGTAGTTCCTGTCCAAGAGTTGCATGTCCCAAGCAATTTCTTTGCAGAATAAATTTTAAATCCTTTGGGTTTCAGTGTTTGGAAATCATCTGCTAGTGTATATAGCAACTTCACTACATTCTTATTTTCATTATCTCTGTAGAGCTAAGGAATTCCGATTATGAAAGGCTCTATTCTGTAAGCTCATTAAAAGTTAATATCCACCACAACACTGTCTATTTTATTGGTTCTTTGCAATTGCTTAGCAAAGAAAATAAGCACCAGGCTTTTAAAGAGAGAGACACACTTTCTTACATAGAAAGACACAATCTTGTTGCCACCAAAGCACTCACACAGGTGAAAGTCACAATTTTCCTGCCTCTTCCTTCCTTTCCAAACCAGTGCAGCATGAGAGAAAGCAGCTGTTTCCCGAGGCCGATGGGTCACAGACAGGTAAGGTGACATTGAGGCTTGTTCCTCAGAGGCAGTCAGCAAGCAGCAGATGATGATCTCAAGGATCCAGGTGACACCATCACCCTCTCAAGGGAGGAATCCTTTAAGCAAGCACATTGCTCATCACTTCCATCCTGCTTTGGTTTAATGAACCAGCTCTTCCTGGCAATGAGCAGCAAGGGGATCTAATTTGACTGTTGCTATCCTTTTACATTTTATTCAATCATTCCATCAGAACAGGCATTTTACTTTTGTTTCAGTTACTCCAGAGGACCTTGGCACAAAGCAAAATGAAGTCAAATGAGAAATAGCTAGCTTAAATTTATATACACCAACAAATCATGCTGTGTTTCAACAAGTGTAAGAGAGACGTGGGACTTTCCTTCCCTCTGAGCAGCTGCAAGCATAAAAAAAGCAATGATGCAACCTTCATTAATAAAACTTTCTTAGAAATCTCTTCTTATGGACAGATTCAACATCTGCAGGAGATACCCAAAACACACTCATTGTGCTGCACTTCCCCTTTTCCATTCACGTGTTATATATACTGAAAATATGTTACCGAGTAGCTATGAACACACCATGCTCCCAGATTTTCCCTAAGTAAAACATGTATCTGTGTATGTTATAAACGATCAAATACAAGGGAGAAAAGCCTGGCACAGATACTGCAGCAAAGGAAATTCATCACATTACAGATCTCCCCTTATACAGAGATTGGCCAGGACTTTGATCAGTGATGGGAAGGAATTTCTCATCTTCCCATTTACAGCACCTGAGGCAAGAGGGACCCAACACCTTAAGCGGTGTCCAAGATAGCACAGAAATTTAAACAGAGCCATTTACAAAGGGCAGCAACTCAGCTGGCCAGTTCACACCTCAGATAACTATCTGCAGAACCCAGAGCAACATAATACTCCAAGGAGCAGTGAGATAGCCAGAAGGTTCTCAGCTCAAGAAAATCAAGCAAGAACAGGATGTTCCTTAGCCTGGCTAACCCAGATAACATCTCCCAGCCATTAGCATGAGATGAAACAGAAAGAGAGAGGCTGAATCACTTGCAGTGTACAGATACTGCCCGAGGGAAATGTGACAGGTGACCTACAACATAAAAAATGCACTTAACTGTAAAAACTAGGAAGTGAAGCTAAAAATGAGAAAAATTAGAAGCTGTTCTTGGATATGCAGTAAAAAGCACACTGACATCATAAACGGGAGAAGGAACACAAAAGCACCCAGCTGTTCAAAAGCTGTGCTATTAAGGTACAAAGAAATCAATGTTTTTTTAAAGAAAAAATCCCTCACAAGGTGAATGAGCTCAGTAACGCTCATACCAATATTATTTGTTAGAAAAATCATCTGCTCCAGTGCCTGAAGCAAAAGGTTTGCCATTTATTCCATCATTCCTTCAAATCCAGGGATTAGTGAGAACTTCTTAACAAATTCCTGCCTTGCCTTATGGTCCTTCAGCTTCACCAGGGCCAAAGCTTGCTGCTCAGAGTCAGTACACGAATCTCTGTGGTGTTACCATCCTCTCTGAGTGAGAAAAGCACTCGAGATGGTGAACAAAGAGATGGGGCAGTTTCCTGATGCCTGAGAAGGATGTTCTTAAGATAAACAAAATTGCCCAATCAAAATTTATAAAGAAATGACATTTATTATGCTACCGAAATATCGGTTTTAAAAGCCACGATCGAGAAAAGCAGCTCCGAGCCCGGGGTCGGAGCTGGGTGAACACGCATAGATCTGATCTCTGTCGCACCAGACCTCCCAAGTTCACGGATGCTGCTTTGGCTGGTCCCTTCTTATACATTTTTTGGGCAGAGTCTGAATTAATTCTATTCTTCTCGTCATTTTAGCATATTCATGAAGTTTTCTTGTCCCAGAGCTGGGCTGCGCAAAGCCTTTCCTGGATCCCAGGAATTGTCCATCCTGGGTGATGAGTGGGCCATTTCTGCTGATGAATGGGCCATCTCTGCTTCCTGGAGCAGTTATTTTTAGTTCCCGGGATGTCCGATTCCTTATCAGATGAGATGTAGATATCAGAAGGTGGCAATCAAGTCGTTATGGTGCAAATGTCCCGGTGATAAGATCTAACCCCACCTGGCTGGAATCCTCACTTATTGTGAGAGAACTTCTTTTAGTGTTGTGAAATTTTTCTCTCAGCCAGGCTGCTGAAGGGATTTTGAAACTCGGTCTCTGTAGGGTCTGATTACACTCCAATTTTATACATAATAGCACGAATTACATACCTTATTTATAACGTTCTCAACTCAGTGGCACAAAGTCTGCTTTTGTTCAGACAGGAATGAAGAGGAAAAATGGCAGAAATTCATAACAGGGACAATGAGGAGAAACATGGGGCTGTGCACACATTCAGTCCAAGCAACATCAATGCCAGGTGTGGTTTAAAATTCACGTTTGTGCTTTATTAAAGCCACGCACTGTATTTATGGCTCTCAGTGAATTCTGTATCCAAAAGGGACACGTTAGCTGATTCAAAATTAGTTGGATTTCTTTCCTTCTCCTGTAGCAGTGCCAGTAGGAGAGGTAACAAAGGCAGTTCCCTGGCCTTCAGACATTGCACAGAAGTGGGATCCATAGATACAAACTCAGGCAGCCAAACTGCAGGTATTTCATTCAGGGCCTAAGACATGAAGCTAGGCTTCTTTTAATAAATCACGGACAGGGATGAGCTCCTGACATTAATATTGCACTCCTCCCTCTTTCTGCTGAGACAGTCTGGCCAACACGAATATCCCTAATACAGATCCAGGGCTCTGGTATAACAGCCACCCCAAAAAGCCATAGTTCCAGCTACCTTTCCTTTCTTTGCATCATACCAGGAGGAATCAAAAGGAATGAAACCTATTTCATTTATTATTACAGGTGAGAACCCCTCTAAGGACATAGGAAGAGAAGTTGTAGTTTGTAACCTTGTTCTCCATCTAGAAGTAAAACAGGGGCTGGTGTGAGGCAACGAGGGCAACAGAGAAAAGAAACTGAGGGATGTGAAGCCAAATTTTCAAGCATTCCAGGCAATCACACCACTCAGGGACAGTCTACAGCTCAGCAAATCACATGCTGGAATGCAGTGGAGTATGGAGTAGGGCAATAGGGAACTGCTGAACAAAATAGGTGCTACAGCCTCTTGTGCTCAGGCTCTTAGCCCAAAGTATGTTCCAGCTCCAACTGAAGGGCATTCTGAACCAGAAGAGCACTGACCTTTTGATTTTGGCAGTTCACAGTTCTCAGACAGCAGAACGTCTGTGGCTCCTCTCATCATTATTTTTGCTGTTTTCACTACTGGCCATCAAGTTTCCTGCAGTAGCCATCCATGAACCCCGGATCACTACTACATTAATAACACAGAACATGGCTCTCAGAGTGCATTAGTGAGGTACCAAGAGAAAACCCAAATGATGATCCTCCTCACTGAAAAGGTAACAGACAAAAAAAATAAAAGTGTGAAAATACTTTTTAAAAGATGGCTGAAATTAGGCAAATTCTTAAAATTAAGTAAATGTCTGAAATGAAATTTAAGCAAATTTAACTGTTGCAAAGTATTCTGAATACACATACAGTACAATATACTAGAGTCCAGAATTAGAAAAATTTCCAGTCATGGAAATATGGGGTAAGGGATATGTTTATTTGGAACAATGAGTTCAGCAGAGGTCTCTTTGCTACAAATATCTTGAATTTAATTCTTCTGCCTTGATACAATCTCCTGAGAAAATAAAAAAATAAAATAAAAATCCTACAGGAAAAACTTGTGTTGGGTGCAATCTCTTCACTCATACCTGATACAAAAGTCTAATTTATTTTCTTGATTTATTGTCTTAAGGCGAATGAATTAATTATTCTTCCACTCAGAAGTCTATGGCATCAATCCTTGAGTTGAATCAGAGAAAATTCAATCTCTCATGAGTTCCCACTCCATTTATTTTTCTTGTAAGTGTTCTGTTTTGTTGAAGTGAAAGCTCCTCTGGACTCAGGCCCAGAGGGAAGCCAAAGCACAGGGGTTGAATTAAAACCTTTGGACAAGCTGAGATACATGAAGTCACACCAAAGTGAAATAGAAATACAGATTTTTTAACCTTTAGTAGAAATATATGCTAAGTGCCTTAAACATTGAAAAGCTGCAGCAGAGACCTTAAACACAGTTCTTACTGCAGCAGGGTTACCTTTTCACAGAATTCTTTACTTTAGACAAAATATGGATAGAATGACACTGTTCACATTTTTTAGATAGAGCATTCACGTAAACAATAAGAGCTGATAGAAACTGCATCCACAAATCTGTGTAATACCTGTGTAACACTGGTGTGAGGCTTACGACTGTTAGAATTAGACCAGGATAGGTTAAGAAAAGGAAAACTGGAATCGTGTGTTACTCTTATTGGTCAATTAACAAATCTAATCCACACTTCTGCAAGAAAAAATGTAGAGTATAGAGCATATAGAGCATATAGAGCATATAGAGCATATAGAAGAAGAAGAAGAAGCTGTTTTTGCCTGTTGTTGCTGTTGCTGCTTGCCTTTATCATGTAACCCCCTTTGAACTCTGCCTTCAAGAAAGCTGTGAGACTATGAAATACAGAACTCAGCAGAACAGCAGCCTCCTCTGCTCTCTCACCCTGGTCCGGGAAGGAAGGGTACCCCATCCAAAGCTCAACAGCGCAGAGCCCCAAGGCTGCTGTGGGCAGCAGGGCCCAGGGGCCGTTCCCACCCGCAGCGCTCCTGTCCTGGGCTGGGCCTGCACAGGGGCTGGGGCACCATGGCTGGGGCAGCGGGGCACAGAGGGGCCACGGAGCCGCTGCCGGGGCTGACAGCAAGGCCAGGGACACACAGGGAATTTCTGGGCATTGCCTGCGCTGGGCAGGGCTGAGTGTGGGGAAGGCAGAGCTCAGCTGGCCTCGGTGGCTGCAGGAAAAGCCGAGAGCCCGAAGAGCCCCCGTGGCTGTGCTGGAGAGCAAGGCTGGAGGAGGGAAATGTGGGGCTGCTGCGGGATGGGGAGGGGGATTGAATTCCAGCAGGCACCGACGGGGGGCTGAGAGACTCAAGGGCTCCTTGGCCTGAGCCTGTCCTGGAAAGGTCTCTCAGCCCTCTGTGCCCATGAAGGGCTCCAAGGAGGAGCAGAGCTCATCTTGGCAGGACCCTCATGGAATCCCTGAGGGACAAATGCCAGTGCCTGCCCAGCCTTCCCAACGTCCCTGACACCAGAGGCCTTTACCACATCCCTCGGTTCCAGGTCAGTGCCCAGAACACAGCACAGCCTGTCCAGGTCCTGGGGGCGATTCCCAAGGGAGGCAGCTGTGATTTCTCCCCACAGACCCACCACTCCGGTGTCTCTCTGTGCAGCCCTTGGCTGTCCTGAGCACTTTCCCTGGAGCCTCCCTGCCCTGGACGTTTGTCTGCATGCAGTTCTCAGCACAGCCCAGCAAAGAATTCAGGTGCTGTGAAAAGTGAGGTTCACTCTCCTGTTAGAATTTAAAGAGTTTAATATAAAGACAATAAGAGACACGTAAAATAAAGCAAAGGGATAACGGCCGGGTGCCTTGGCGCTCTGCCAAGAGCACACCTGATGCCCGAGGTGAGTCTCTTTTATACCATTTTTACTGTCTGTTCTGTATTCATATTAAAACTTTTCCAGGAATTGATCTGCATGGCCACTCCTTGGGTCCGCCTTTTTAGAGCATGCGTAGTCTTCTGCCTTGTGGTTTTATTTCTTTTGATTCTTGGGGTTGGGCCCGCTAGGTAAGAGTCGATGGTGGGGTGGATCTCTTAATTCTCCAGACAGTCAGGGCTGATTGCAGCTTTGGGCCTCTTTGCCCCCCGGGCAGAGCGGTGATAGCAGCTCTCGGACCCTCCTGGCTGCCCGTTCTCCGGGCGGAGCAGCCTTTGGGCCCTTTTGTTCTCTGGACAAAGTGTTGATTAGCAGCTCCTTGGGCCTCATCCTCTGCTCCCTTGGAGGTTATCTTACTTGCTCACACTTGCTAACATTCTTGCTAAAACGAGAGAAAACTACATCCACACAGCAAAAAGCATTTCTAACATTATATAATATCTACTTTAATACTTTGCGAGAAGCCAATACTATAATATATGTTTATAACAGGTGCTTTCCCAGAGGACATTACTCTGGGAGTGAAGTGGCCTCAGGGCACAGTTTGTGCCCCTGGAATTGTGCCAGCCCCGAGTGCTGCTGATGGTGTTTGTGCTCACTCGGGTTCATCTCCCCACACCCACTCGATGCACTGCTGAAGGCTCCTCAGGACACAGCAAACACGGACTGCTGGCCTGGTCACTTGGTGTCCCTCCGTGCAGGGACAAACAACCTCCTGCAGGGGAGGGCAGAGGCCAGTGCTGGGATTGCTGGTGGCAGGGGCTGGTGTGGGACACTTGCCCTGGGCACCATCCCAGGCTGTGCCCGGAACAAAGGCACAGCCCAGGCCCTGCTCTGCTGCTCCCTCAGGTCCATCCCAGGAGCTCTGGCAGTGCCAGGACACTGCTGCCTGCCCCCCCTGCACACTCCCCCCTGCCCCTGGGCACTGGGGTTTGCTTTGCCAGGGCATTCCTGGGGCACATTCCTGGCAGCAGCTCTGGAGGAGAGCAAAGCCTTCCTGCCCTGCCCCCAGGAGATGCCCTTTGCTGATGGAGCTGCTGTGCTGGAGCCCGGCTGTGTCCCAGCAGTGCCCGTGGCCTGTCCCTGCCTGTGCTCACAGCACGGACACGCAGCAGGACAGTGACCGAGCTGCCCGAGCACTCCGGCCTTGCACCCTCAGAAGGGCTGGGAAAGGGAGTGTGGAGCTGGGAAGAGCAGAGGTGGGAAGAGGCTGGGCCATTGTCCCTGGCCGTGCTGCTGTGCTGGGAGTCTCTTCCCTCCAGCTCTGCCCACAGGCACTGCCCCTGCAGAGCCAGAGAAGGGCTGAGGAACAAACCTTGGACACAAAGGTCAGGGCAGCCCCTTGTTTTGATTCAAATGCACAGGGAAGAAGCCTCCTGAAAGTCTTTGTGTTTCAAAAGAAAGGTAGATGTTCATGCAGAAATGCAAGGAGTAGTACTACAGTACTTTATAAAAAGCAGAATAACACCAGAAAAAGAATAAGAAAAAGCACCAATGAAAATATGGACAAAGAGGAAAAAGAGGCCAAGATTGTAAAGAGTTACATTCTGAAGGTTCTGGAGCAGAAAAGAGAGATGCTTCTGAGAAGCATCCTAGTCATAATTTTCCCCGCATGGCAGAAGGAAATAGAAAGATTTTAACTTGTGAAAAGTATCCAGTCCTCACTTTCCTCAGGGCATCCCTGAGCTCCTGGTTCCTCAGGCTGTAGATGAGGGGGTTCAGGGCTGGAGGCACCACCGAGTACAGAACTGACAGGGCCACATCCAGGGATGGGAGGAGATGGAGGGGGGGCTTCAGGTGGGCAAACATAACAGTGCTGAGGAACAGAGAGAGCACGGCCAGGTGAGGGAGGCACGTGGAAAAGGCTTTGTGCCGGCCCTGCTCAGAGGGGATCCTCAGCACAGCCCTGAAGATCTGCACATAGGAGAAAACAATGAACACAAAACAGCCAAACACCAAACAGGCACTGACAGTGATGAGCCCAAGTTCCCTGAGGTGGCAGTGTGAGCAGGAGAGCTTGAGGATGTGTGGGATTTCACAGAAGAACTGGCCCAGGGCATTGCCCTGGCCCAGGGGCAGGGAAAATGTATTGGCCATGTGCAGGAGAGCGTAGAGAAAGGCACTGGCCCAGGCAGCTGCTGCCATGTGGGCACAAGCTCTGCTGCCCAGGAGGGTCCCGTAGTGCAGGGCTTTGCAGATGGACACGTAGCGCTCGTAGCACATGATGGTGAGGAGGAAATCCTCTGCTGAGAGGAAGAAGAGAAAGAAAAACACGTGAGCAGCACATGCTGAGTAGGAGATGTGGCTGGTGCCCCAGAGGGAATTGTGCATGGCCTTGGGGACAGTGGTGCAGATGGAGCCCAGGTCGGTGAGGGCCAGGCTGAGCAGGAAGAAGAACATGGGGCTGTGCAGGTGCTGGCCGCAGGCTCCGGCGCTGATGATGAGGCCGCTGCCCAGGAGGGCAGCCAGGGAGATGCCCAGGAAGAGGCAGAAGTGCAGGAGCTGCAGCTGCCGCGTGTCTGCCAATGCCAGCAGGAGGAAGGGGCTGATGGAGCTGCTGTTGCACATTTTGAGCCTCTGGCCATGGAGTGCTGTTGAAGGACGAGACAGTGAGGAGTCAAGGGAGACTTTGCTGAGCAATGTCCAAGCCCTTTCTCCTGGCCCTGCCCCCCAGTTTTCCTTTTCTCAGAGCCCTTCCCTCAGCCCCGTGCCTGGAGCTCTGCTGGGATCTGGCCCCATTGCTGTGACGAGCAGGGGCTGTGCCCATGGACAGCGAGGAGTCAGCTCTGCTCTGCTTCAGCGGGGACATGGGAATGGGGACAGGGGCCGGTCCTGGGGCTGGACTCCATCAGCCCAAAGTGCTCCTGAGGCAGAGGAGCTGGGCAGCATCTCCTGTGCCAGGGCTAAGGAACGGTGATGGCCAAAGGCACTTTGAGAGGGTTTCCTGCTGTGCCCAGGGAGAGCAGAGAGAGCTGTGCAAGGCAAGAGCATTGGCTGTAACTCAGAGAAGGGTGAGGGGAGCTGCTCTGTCGCTCCATCTGTCCCCAGCTGCCCCTCCTGAGATCGAGGGCAGTCACTGTGTTCCCCTGAAAATCAGCCTGGCACAGCTGAGAGCAGAGGGACCCACAGCAGAGCAAAGTGGCTCAGCCTTTCTCAGAGTCTCAGCCCCACTGCTGGCCAAGGACACTCCCGGCCCCAGTGTCCCCTGGAAGGCAGCTCACAGCTGGGATGGCATCCCGAGGGCACAGCGAGGGTCCTGTCCATGGCCCTGCTGGAGGAGAGCCGGCTCATTGCCAGCCTCCCAGCCCGGCGTGCCCAGAGCTCCCGGGGCACAGGGAGCTGGGACACCCCATTGCTGTGCTCAGCCTGCACAGGAGGAGCCCCAGGGCTGGGCCTGAGCCTGCAGCTGGAGCTGCCATTCCCAGAGAGCCCCTGAGCAGCGCCAGGAGCAGCTGAGCAGGGCAAGGAGAGAGAGCCGGGCCCTGAGGAAAAGCCTTTCCCTGCGCAGCGCTGCCCAGCCCCTCCCGGGCAGCACCAGGGCAGGACAGTCGCCCTCAGGCCCCGGGCAGCAGGAACGGGCCCGCGGCCGCAGAGATGCCCTTCATCTCTGGTGCTGCTCTGCCGGCCCAGGAGGGCACCGAGGGCCCCGAGCCCCCGGGCTGAGGGCCCCGAGCCCCCGGGCTGAGGGCTGTGCTGGCTGCGAGGGGACACCGGGGCTGCGCTGCTCAGCGCGGTGTCTGCACTGCAGGGCAGGCCCGGCAGCTGCCACAGCTCCCCTCAGCAGGGCTGCCCTCAGCGCTGCCTCCCTCCCTCCCTGCCCACGGCTCTGCTGCTGGAGCTGTCCCAGCCGGGAGCTGCTCCTGCGGCCCGGGCTCCGTCCCTGCCGCTGCTGCCGGAGCCCAGCCCAGCCCCTGGGCCAGCCCTGCCCGGCAGCCGCTCGGGGCTGCGGGGATTAAAGAGCAGCTCCCCCGGGCCTGGGCACCATGGAAAGGTGATGCTGGCTGGATCTGGAGGCCGCGGAGGTGCAGGCACTTGCTGAGGCTCCCAGGAATCCTCAGTGGGATGGTTTAAAGAGCCTCAGCCCCTGCTCCACCTGCACAGCTGAGTTTCCATTCCCACCAAGCTGAGCCTGGGAAAAGTGGGAGCACAAACTGAGGAAAGCAGAGACTCAAGCAGGAATCTCCTGCCCTGAATGTGCTCATGAAAATCCCCTCAGGAATGAGCTGGGCATGAGCTGGAGCTCTGAGCAGCCCTGGCCCCCACAGCAGCCTCTCCACAGCAGCAGGACCTGCCCTGCAGGAGTCACTCCTTGCAGCCACAGCTCCCCTGCACCACCCATGGGGAGCTGCCAGGCAGGCTGAGAGCTGCCCCTGGCAGGTGGCAGATGCCCTGGCCTGGCAAAGAGCCCTCAGGGCTGCAGGAGCTGCTCTGCAGGACAGCCCTGGGCACCCCTGGCTGCTGCCCACCTTCACAGCCTGCAGCCGGCCCTGGCAGCAGGAGCCGTCCTGCCCTGTCCCTCTGACGGTGCCCAGGGCAGCCCCGCTCTGCAGCACATCCTCCCCCAAGGCAGGAACGGCAGCAGAGCCATCCTCACAGCCATGGCAGCCGTGCCATGGGCCAGCTCTAGAGGATCCCTGCAGCCAGAGACTCACTGTGTCCCACGCTGGGAAGGTTTCTCCAGGAATGAGTTCAGAGCTGCCCTCCCAGCTGCTTTAGCCAGCTCTCTGCTCACTCCTGCCAGGTACCTGCAGGCAGTGCCCTCAGCCCTGCTGGGCTGGCAGAGGAGCTGCTCCTCAGCAGAGCTGCCTCTTTGAAGCTCTCCTTGGTTGCCAGGAGCTTGAGAGTTCCCTCTGTGCCAGGAGCCCAGCCCAGCTCAGCAGCACAGCAGCAGCACAAGGATTTTAATGACCCTCTCGGGGCTTTGGTGTTGTTCACATCAGACTCAGTCCCTCAGAGTGTCTTCAAAAAACTTCCCAAGAACTCAAAGTCAGATTCGAAGTCCAAAGTTTCTTTAACTTTTAATGGGTCCCAGTGAGGGACACGACTCACGTGAAAGTGTCCCCAGGTTCCAGTGAGAGCAGAACTCTGGAGGCAGCGATGGCGGGGGGGACAAGCAAGGGAAAGGTGTCTCTGGTGCTGAGCAAAGCTGGCTGTGTTCCATGAGTGCAAAGGGCCAAGGCCTGAGCCCCAGCCCCTGGCAAGGCAGATCCTGTCCCTCCCTCAGTGCTCAGGGCTCTTGCCGGGGCACTGGGATGTGGGGATGTGCAGTGCCCAGGGCAGCACCATGGGGCAGCCCCTGCCAGGCTGCTGGGCAGGGACAAGGAGGCCCTGAGGCCCCAGGGCTGCAGGGGTCACTTGTCCCCTCCTGGCCTCAGGGCCAGGGCCAGCAGCCGTGGCCAAAGGGCTGCACAAGTTGCCTCTGTCAGGGCCTTGCAGCTGCTGCCCATCCCTCTGCCCTCTGCAGCCCAGGCTGTCCCACGGTGTCCCTGCCCTGCGCCTCTGTCCCTGCAGGCTGTCCTCATCCCCCCGGCTGCCCCACCTGGCTGGCCCCTTCCTTTGCTGGCAGCTCTGCATCCTGCCTGCCTCTGCCTGGGCACACAAAGCCTTGGGCTGCTCCAGACTCCTTCTGGGGGACGTGTTGCACCCCAGCCCTGCCTGGGAGGGAAATTCCTTTCTCCTGGTGTCCACTCTGGGCCTCCCCAGCTGCCCTGTCACAAAGGCCCCTTGGTTCTTTGGGGCCAGCAGTGCCACAGTGGCCCCTTGGTTCCATGGAACGCCACAGGGTCACAATGGTCCCCTTGGTGCCACCAGCCCTGCAGGGTCACAACGGCCCCTGGGTTCCACGAGGCCACGCAGGGTCACAGTGGTCTCCAGAGGAAGGGCAGCACCGAGCCCCAGGGTTTCAGGGGCAGAGGAGACACAGCCACCAGAGGCCAAGGCCAGCCACATCTGTCTGTCCTGGCAGGTTTGTCTGGGAGCAGCCCTTGGATATTGGGAATTTGGGAGGTGGAATCCCAATTTTGGCCATGGGCACCTTGTTGAGAAGGATGGGTTTATTCCACATGAAAGAAAAGCACAAAGTCCAAGAGTTTTGGAAGAAGATGAGAGGTGGCCACCATGGGCGAGGGCAGCCAGACCTGTCTCTCATGGCAGCTTTTGTCTGGGAGCAATCCTTGGATAGACAGAATTTGGGAGGTAGAATCTCAGTTTTGGCCATGGGAGCCTGGATGGGAAGGATGGTTCTCTACTTTAGGAAGGAAAGCACGGAGCCCCCGGAGCCCCAGGGCTCCTGAGGCAGCCCCTGCTGCCCCGGGAGGGAATTTGGGGAGGGGGCAGAGGGGGTGCGCAGCCCCCGCCGGGGGATGACCCCGGCCCAGCGCCCTTCATTCAGCACCGAGCTGGGCTTGGGGCCGCAGGAGGAAGAGGCCGATGGGAAGCAGATCCTGCAGGGGGGACAGGGCTTGGGCTCAGGGCAAGGTCCTGCCCTGCACACCTGGCTCAGGTGTGAGCCTGCCCCGGGAAGGGAGCGGGACATTGCCATCCCCAGGGATCAGGGCTGGGAGCAGCGCTGGGAGCACGGACATGGAAATCCTGGGAGCCACTGGGACCGCCCTGGGGGGTGAATGATCCCCCCCAGCACCTTTCCAGGCCGCCCTGCGAGCTGAGAAATGCTCGCTGGGCCTCGGCCTTGGCCAAGAGCCCCCGGGCTCAGCTGCTCTGAGCTCAGGCGCTGCCGGCTCCCGCAGCCCGCCCAGGGCCGCCCTGCCCGTGCCGGGGCTGTGCTGGAATTCTCTGCTGCTGCTGGGCCACTCGGGGGCTCTGGCCCAGCAGGAAAGGTGACCCTGAGCCAGGAGCTTTCCTTGGCCGCAGCAAAGCCTCGGCACGGAAAGACCTTCCCAGCGCTGGGCCCTGGGCCGGGAGGGATTGTGCCACCACAGCTGTCCCTCCATTTCTTCTGCCAGGCAGCTTTAGCACAGGAAAAGTGGAGAAGCCAGAGCTGCCTCTCAGCTTTCCGCAGTCCTGCAGAGCAATCCTGTGTGGGAAGCAGCCTGGGAACAGGGTTGAGGTGGCAGGGCAGGGGAATTGAGAGCCCTTTCCTCCGCCGTGGGCCCAGGCTCTGGCCCTTGCCCTTTGCAATGGCCCTGCAGCTGCCAGAGGGGCCTTTTTGGCTCAGCTGAGAGCAGTCCTGCTGCAAGGCTGTCCTCGAGCTGCTTGGGCTGCACATGTGCCCAGGGAATGCTCATTGCTTGCAGTCTCAGGCGCTGTGGGTGTGCAGGTGTAACTACTGCAGGAGGGAACAGCTCTGCTGGGGGCAGTTCTCTTTTTCTTGGTGGTTTTTCTGTTGAAGGAACGTTCCCTGCCAGCTGTGGGCAGAGCTGTGTAGCTGTATGTGCCACTTGTGTGTGGCACTGTGGCTCAGGAGGTGGCCAAGGGGAGCTTGGCCGAGGTGTGGGCAGAGGAATGGCCATCAGGCCAGGCTGGGGGGTCAGCGGCCGGTCAGTTGCGTTGCGTGGCCGCGGCTCTGGAGGCTTGTGTGGGAGCGTGTGCAGGGCTGGAAGGCTGGGGCTGCCGCCGCTGTGTCCCAGAGCCGGGAAGGCCGGGGCTGGCCCGGCCCTGGCCCGGCCCCGCCAGCTCTGGCAGCTGCCGGCGGGGACACAAAGGGCAGCTCCGAGCTGCGGCCGCTGCGCTGCGGCCGCACAAAGGCAGCGCCCGCAGAGCTCCAGGGCAAGGTCCTGGCCCTGGCTCGGGGCTGGGCCGGGGCCAGCGGCAGAAAATCAACTTGCAGCTTGGGCCCCGCAGCAGGGAGGAGCAGCAATTGCTGGCTGAGAGAGACTCTTGCCAAGGGCCTGCGGGGCCGGGCCCCAGGGAACGGCTTCCCGCTGCCCGAGGGCAGGCTGAGATGGGATGTGGGGCAGCAATGGTTCCCTGGCAGGGCGCTCAGGGCCTGGCCCAGGCTGGCCCCAGAAGCTGCGGCTGCCCCCGCATCCCTGCAAGTGTCCCAGGCCGGCTCGGCCATTGGGGCTTCCTGCCCAGGAGGGCTGGGCTGGGCTGGGCTGGGGCTGCTGAGGGCGGGATGGGCTCTGCCTGAGACAGCTGAAGGCTGCGCATGATGAGGCCGGGGGGACCCCGTTCCTCAGTGGGTTCTGGGGTATCCCACATTCCTGAAGGGATCTCAGGGTATGTCCCGGTCCTGAGGCAGTTTTGGGGTCCCCCCAATGCTTTGGGAGGGGTTGTGAGAGGGGGTCTCTGGTGCTTGGAAGGGGGACCTATTGTCAGGGATGTGGGGAGCCCATTTTGGGAAGGATGCTGCTGTTTGTGGCAATGTTGAGAGGTTCTGAATGGGCTGTGGGGCCCTGGCTCTCATTTTGGGACTTGAGGTGAGCCCATGGGCACAGCAAGGCCTGAGGAGAGGTTCCAAGCTCCCATTTGGGATGGAGGGATTGAGCAGGAGCCTCCAATCAACTCAATGCCAGCCCCAATGTGTCGATGGCAGCCCCAAATGGCTCGATCCATCAGCCCCAAGGCCCGGCTGTGGGGAGTCAGGAAGCACAGAAGGGGAATTGGTGTCCAGGAGGGGTGGGATGGGATGGGATGGGATGGGATGGGATGGGATGGGATGGGATGGGATGGGATGGGATGGGATGGGATGGGATGGGGGTGGCATTGTGGGGGTTGGATGAAGTTTAGGAGGGATGGGGTGGTTTGAGCACTTGGAGTGGGGGACTCAAGGGAGGGAAACAGGAGCTGATTTTGGGGAGGCTCCTGGTGCTTTTTCGCAGTTTTGGGGCCTCTAAGTGGCTTCTGGGAGGTTGCAGTGAATTTTGGGAAGGTGCTGTAAACCCCCCACAATTTGGGGGCCTGAAGTGAAGTCCCCACATTTTGGGAGGGTGAGGGGATCCCAATTGGGAGGGGGTCCTGCTGCTTTGCACCCCTTCAGTGGGGTGAGAATTGAGGAAGGAATTCGGAAGGAAGGAATTCGGAATTCGGAAGGAAGGAAGGAATTCGGAAGGAAGGAATTCGGAAGGAAGGAATTCGGAAGGAAGGAAGGAAGGAAGGAATTCGGAAGGAAGGAAGGAAGGAATTCGGAAGGAAGGAAGGAATTCGGAAGGAAGGAAGGAATTCGGAAGGAAGGAAGGAAGGAAGGAAGGAAGGAAGGAAGGAAGGAAGGAAGGAAGGAAGGAAGGAAGGAAGGAAGGAAGGAAGGAAGGAAGGAAGGAAGGAAGGAAGGAAGGAATTCGGAAGGAAGGAAGGAATTTGGAAGGAAGGAATTTGGAAGGAAGGTAGTAAGGAAGAAGGAAGGGAAGGAAGAAAAGTAAAATCGAAGAAAGAAAAGAAGAAAGAAGGAAAGAGGAACAAGAAATAATAAAAAAGAAAAAAAAGAAAGAAAAAAATTAAAAATGAAGGAAGGAAGCAAGAAAGAGATAATAAAAATGAAAAAAAGAAAAGAAGAAAGGAAGATCAAAAGACATATAAAAAAGAAAATGAAAGTGATTAAAAAAGAAAAGAAAAAGAAAGAAAGCAAGACTAAATAACAGGAAACCAACAAGGAAAAAATATTTAAAAAGAAAGAAAAATCATTAAAAAATGTAGGAAGCAAGCAAGCAAAAAGATAATAAAAATGAAAGAAAGGAAGAAAAGAGGAAAGAAAGAAAGTGAAAGAAAAGAAAAATTAACAAGAAAATGAAAAAAGTGAAGAAAATAGAAAAGAAGAAAGAAACAAAGAAATAAACAAAGAAAGCAAGAGTACATAACCTGAAGGCAACAGGAAAATAAAAGAAAAAGAAAAAAAAGAAGAAAGAAAGAAGCAAGGAAGAAAGAAAAAAAGAACAGAAAGACACAAGAAAAAAACAAAAGAAGAACAGAAAGAAAGCCAAAAGAGAAAGAAGGAAGACACAAAGCAACAAAAAAAATTTAAAAGAAAGAAAAAAAGATAAAAGAGTGAAGAATGAAGAAAGTAAGCTAAAAGAAATCAACACGAAAATTTAAAAAGCAAAGGAAAGTAAAAGATAAAGGAAAGACTCAATAATGTGAGACCAGGAAGAAAAATGAAAAAAAAAGAAATGAAGAAGAAAGCAGCACGAAACAATTAAAGAACCAAGAGAAATATTGAAAAATGAAGAAAGAAAGAAAAAAGCAAGAAGGTAATAAAAATGAAAGAAGGAAAGGAAGAAAAAAAGAAAGACTGAAAACATGAAACCAGCAAGAAGATAAATGTTAAGAAAAGTCAAAAAAAGAAGAAAGAAAGAAACAAGGAAGAAAGAAAATGACAGAAAGAAAGACATGAGAAAAAATAAAAGTACAAGAGAACCAAAGAAAGCAGAAGAAGAAAGAAAGATGAAAAACAGAAAGCAACAAAGACAAGAAAAAGAAAAAAGGTAAAAAAATGAAGGAAAGAAAAAAGAAGGAAAGAAAACGAAAAGAAATCAACAAGAAAATTTAAAAAGTGAAGAAAAAGAGAAGAAGAAAGAAAGACTAAGTAATGTGAAACAAAAAAACTTTTTAAAAAAAGAGGAAAGAACCAAAAAAGAAAGAGAAAAAGAAAAAAAAGAAAGACACAAGAAAAAATAAAAGAAAGAAGAAAGCAACAAAAAAAATAGGAAAAAGAAAGAAAAAAGATGAAAGAATGAAGAAAGAAAGCAAGCTAAAAGAAATCCAGGAGAAAATGAAACCCTTGTGCCACTGCGGGACCTTGTGCAGCCAAGGAGAGCATTGTGAGAGTGCGGGGCCATGGAACCAAGGGACCATTGGGACCTTGTGGGGCCTCCTGGACTCAAGGGACCATTGCCACACTGTGGGGCCTCATGGAATGAAGGGTCCATTGTGCCACTGCAGAGCCAAGGACACCATGGTTACACTGCGGGGCCATGGAACCAAGGCACCATTGGGACACCCCGTGGCCTCATCCTCTGGAATTCCAACACATCTGAGGGATGGCAGCACCTGCAGGCAGCACGGAAGGATTCTGGGGAGAGCCTTTGATCCCTGCTCCAAAGGAAATCAGAGAAAGAGCCCTGCTCAGATCAAGGCACCTTTTCCTTTTCCTTTTCCTTTTCCTTTTCCTTTTCCTTTTCCTTTTCCTTTTCCTTTTCCTTTTCCTTTTCCTTTTCCTTTTCCTTTTCCTTTTCCCTTTCCTTTCCCTTTCCCATTTCCTTTCCCTTTCCTGGTGTAAACTGTTGACCTGCCTGTAAGGTGCAGCAAAAGCTTTGCAGGGTTTGGTTCAAGGTCCCCAAGGTGGGAAGAGGGAAGTGTTGGAGTCCCTTCTAAGAGAAGGCTTGGAGTCTTTGTGCCATGACTGCCTGGGATGCATGGAACAAGTGTGTTCTGGCAGACTCTGGGACCTCGAGAGCAATCCCATGCAGGAGCCAGCACTGGCCCTGCACCCTGGTGGGAGCAGCGTGGTGCGGATGGGAAACGGGCAGCTGGGTGTGCAGTGGGAACCTCGAGCCAGGTCCTAGAAGGCCAGGCTTTAGCTTTGAACAGAGCAGCACAAAAAGCAGAATGAATGACCTTGCCTAGAAATCCCTGAAGGACAAAGGGTGACCATATGGACTGATTTGAACTCTGGGTTTGGAATAATACACGCCCAGGGAGCCACATGGAAGGAAAGGGCACAGAGGTCTCCAGTGAGCACAAAAAGAAATCAGTCCCCTACTGCAGAGTGTGCCAAAGCCAAAAGAAGTGGCCCTGCTGCCCTTGTAAAGCCCATGGGTTTGGAGACTCCCCAGGTAATCCAGAGAATCCATTGGCTGACCAAGCAGCTCAAGAGGGTGCTGCAAAAGCTCTCCTTGCACTAATACCTAGCAAAAACTGGAATGTTCTGCAACAACAACCAGATTCCAGTGATCAGGACAGGCAGTCAGCCCCAGCAGCAGCAGCAGCTACGGAAAATCCCAGCAGGTGATTGGTAACCCCGTGTGGGCAGGTAATTGTAGCTCCACAATTAATGTAGAACGGAACTAAAACATCAGGAACCACATGAGGAAATGGAGAATCTGGTGGCCAGTTTACAAAGGCATCTAGTAAGCACCAAAATGGCAAAAAATGATAGATCAGTTGTTGAGAAAGATGGGATTGGTTTTGAAGGAAGAAGGCTGCCTCCAGGGCTGGTTAAATGGGAATCACCAGGTGATTTTGGCCAACTGATTTTGCAGAAGTGCCCAGGCAGAAGAGGGACTGGCACATTTTGGTATTCGTGGATCCTTTTTCTGGAATGGCCAGAAGCTTTCCCATGTGGCACCAAGAAGACAAGGGAAGGCTCAGAAGTTTTGCTGAAATGAATATTTAATAGCCCTGGGACTAACTCTTGTAAGCCTTAAAAGGTGCATGGTTCTCAACAGATCATTGGGGCTGGACTCGCCTGTACATCCTTTCCAACCAGGAGATGCGGTGTGCACCAGAACCTGGAATTTTGGAACAATCCAGCCAAAGTGGAAGGGACCATCTCAAGTCCTCCTGGTAACCTACCCTGCACTCAAGGTAGAAGGAATCCAACTCGGGGTTCATCACATGTGGGTAAAACCAGCGAGCCCACATTAAACACAGCAGAAACAAGACTGACTGACACCGTGGGGTTTGGGGTTTTACATAAATCCTATTGTTTTAGGTATTGAATATGATTTTCTAAGGAGATACTATTTATTGGATCTGGATGAAGATGATCAATCATTGTGTATCTATAATAATAATAGAAACGATGTTCCTGACTTCTGGGAAGGGAAATGCAGTTTTCAAAGTCAGTGCGAGATGTTGGCAGATGACAGAATGTAACCCCTGTAACAGCTTGTTTGCCAACACCAACCTCTGCAGAAAATCCAGTGTCATGGGGAGCTTCAGTCAGCAATTTGACAAAAATCTGGGAACACGTGTGGGAAGGAAATAGCACCCAGGGCACCTAGACAGGGATGGAAGGAGAATATTCCTTACCATGGACACATCAGAACAATAGTGCTGAGAATTGTAACATCTCCAAAGCGGATCTGGAAATTACCTCAGGAAATATTGATCAGCTGACAGATTGCACTGATACCCCCTGGGGCTGTCAAATTCCAGCAGTCTGGAATGGCCCTCAGACAGGACACTGGGAATGTTTTCAGCCAGTTCAGGGGTGTCTGGGCTGGGCAGGGAGCCCAGGCCTCCCACAGGACCCCTTAGAGGTGGGTATAAAATATCCAGATTTAACAAGGTCAAGGCCAAAGGATCCCAGGACCAAGGAAAAGTGGGATTGCCCTGGGACAGACACTTGAGCTGTTTGGAATGCTGAGGTCCAGCGGCTCCTGGCTGTGGCCCAGGCTCTGAGGCTGGGCTGTGTTTGTAGAAATGATTCTGCCTTTCTCAGGGACACGTGGGCTGAGCCAACAAACAAGGAGCCTTGGAGAGGCACAGAGTGTCAGCAGGACACGGTCAGATCCTTAGGAGCCCCAGGATGGGTGGGAAGGGATGGAATTTGGAGCACACGTTTGCCCTGGGAGAATCAGGAGCACCACGGACACTGGGGGTATGAACGTTCCGTCCCTCGTGCAAGGAGTCACCACCGGGAACCCGACTGTGGGGAAAGGTTAAAGGGGATGGAACTGGGAAACATCCCAGTGCGGGAACTCCAGCGGGATGGATTTTAGAATCCATCTCTGCTCCGCAAAGATCTGCCTTTAGGAACAGACCAGCCCCACACCATTGGGCTCTGCCAATGGGAACTTCAGTGAATGCAGCTCCTTTGGGGTTTGCTGAAATAAAGGAACAATTGCCAGCCCCAGCTAAAATGACCTTCCAGAGCAGAGTGGCTTTAGCCCTATTGCTGCTACATGGACAGGGAGTGTGTGGATTCTTGAACTGAAACAGCAACACTTGTTGTGTGCACATTCCAAATGTGATGCTGGATTGGATGATCAGGTAGAGAGGATAAAATTGGTTGCTGCATCCAGCAGGGAATTAAGGGGAGGGTTAGACTGTAACTGTTTGGATAAAATATTTAGAGGACTTGGATTTTCCCTGACTGATGGCTGGTGTCACTTTTGCAAAGTCTAACTGGGATCACAGCACTACTTGTGCTTATGACACTTGCTTTGAGCTGTGTAAAGAACATGGCTGTGAAAGCAGCTGAGAAACTCGTGGGGTGTGAGTAAAGGAGCAGAGTGAGGCTTCTGAAGGCTTGAAGGGAAGAGAAGCTTCACAGCCCTCCAAGGGGGGGAAATTTGCCAGATGAAAAACCGTTTGCACCTGGTGGGTTCATACAATGCTTCTTCTCCAAAAGCCACTGGCCATGGACCCGCCCAAGGCTGATTCTGTGGGCAGCAACCAGCCCAGGTGTGCCAACTTTCACCAGTTCACCGGGCAGTCAGGGCTGGCTTTGGGGTCAGCGACCACCAGGGACCCCCAAAGAGACCCCCAGGGCAGAAGAAGGGATGTGCAAAGGGGTGGGGGAAATCTGCAATGATTTTGGGGCAATGATGATCGTGTGTGTGTTTCTGGTGGGACAATCTGGGAATGTGTCTGTGAAGCACAGTCTGCAAACAGGAACATTCCTGAACTCGGCACCCACGGCTTTGGGAGGGGCTCTCCCCTCGTGCATCTGGCCCAATAAAGAATGCTGCTGCTTCGTGCTGCGCTGGTGCTGAGGAGGTTTTGTTTCACTGAAGTTTTGGTAACACCTCTGTGCCTGTGTCACAGACCCCCAGAGCAGCTGTGATGTCAGAAAGGGGCTGTGTGACATCACAGAGTTGGCTGCGACATCACAGAGTGGGTTGTGACATCACAGGGTGGCTGTATGACATCATAGAGTCTACTGTGACATCATGGAGCACCTTTGTGACATCACAGAGTGGTTCTGTGGCATCACAGAGTGGTGCTGTGGCATCACAGATTGGGCTATGACATCACAGGGCAGAGGTCAGATATCATCTAGCAGACTGACATCACAGAGCACTTGTGACATCACAAAGCAGGTTGTGACATCACAGGGTGCTGGTGTGACATCCCAGAACAGGCTGTGACATCACAGGGTGGCTGTATGACATCATAGAGTCAGCTGTGACATCACAGAGCAGCTGTGTGATATCACAGAGAGGACTGTGACATCACAGGTGGTGTGACATCACAGAGTGGCTATGACATCACAGGGTTGCTATGTGACATCATAGAGTGAGCTGTGACATCGCAGATAAGGCTGTGATATCACTGGGCAGAGGTCTGACATCATAGAGGAGACTATGAAATCACTGAGTGGTTGAGAATGTCCAACACCAAAGCTTCGAGCCAACAACAGCTCCTGGAGGGGATTCTGCCCCCTCTGCCTGTCCTGGGAGCCCAAGGGCAACGCCCCGGGCACAACAGCCCAGAGTGCTGGAGCACAGTGTCCCTGCGCCAGGCCGTGTTCCCTGGCTGTCCCCTGTCCCTCGGCTGTCCCCTGTCCCTCGGCTCTCTGGGGCCGGGGGTGGCAGCAGCCCTGGGGGAGAACAACCCTGAGCCCCGGCTGGGCCAGTTCCACCAGTTCCACCCGGGGTGGGGCCCAGGTCACTCCCAGCATGGGCCCTGGGGCTCCCAGTCACCCCCAGTATGATCCCAGTCACTTTCAATTACAGTATGATCCCAGTCACTCCCAGGATGATCCCACTATGATCCCACCATGGTCCCAGGTGTTCCCATTCACCCGTCTGTGCCCCCCAGATTTCTTCTGCAGCCCCCCCGTCAGAGTGGGGGGTGGGGGCCGAGTGCTGGTGCCCCCCTGCCTGCAGCAGATCCAGCGGTGAGGGGAGTTCAGGGGTCCCTCAGCATTTGGGGTCCCCTGGGATTTGGGGTGAACCCCCCGGGCCCCCCAGGATCTCCCTGAACACGCTGACGCTGCCCGTGCGCAGCGAGAAGGTTCATACCCGGCACGGGGTCCCCAGCTCTGTCACCGGCATCGCCCAGGTACCCCAAAACCTCCCGGGAATCCCCAACACCCCCCGGGGAACCCCAACCTCTCCTGGGACCCCGAAAATATCCCCGGGACTCTCCAAAAACTCCCCAGGACCGCAAAGCCCCATACAGACCCCCCAAAACCCTCTCAGGACACCAAAATTCCCACGGGACCTCCCAACACCCCCCGGACCCTCTTGAGAAAGTTTATACCTGGCACGGGGTCCCCATCTCCATCACCGGCAGGGACCCCAAAACAGCCTTGGGACACCCAAATATTCCCCTTGTGATCGCCCAAACCCCCACTTTGAGACCCCTGAAAACTCCCCTCGGGAACCCCAAAAAACACCGGGACGCCAAAAACCCCCGGGACCCACAAAACCCCCCCAGGAGCCCCTCGCGAATGTTCACACCCAGCACGGGGTCCCCATCGCCATCATCGGCACCACCCAGGTACCGCCAAACCCTGCCGGGACCCACAAACCCTCCCGGGACCCCCAAACCCTGCCGGGACCCCCAAACCCTGCCGGGACCCACAAACCCTCCCGGGACCCCCAAAACCTGCCGGGACCCCCAAACCCTCCCAGGAGCCTCAAACCCTCCCGGGATCCCCAAACCCTGCCGGGACCCCCAAACCCCCCCGGGGCTCCGCTGCCGGAATCAACGGGAGTGGTGTTGCCCTTTTAACGGGAGTTACAGTGGGCACCGACTTTACCGGGGCATCTTAAAGCGCCGATGGTAGAGCGAACCCCAACATTTCACCCGGGGGGCACTCTCCCGTTTGCTGCACTCGGGGGAGCCCCGAACGGCGACGGCTCCTGGGCTGAGCCCCGCACTCAGCCGGGGCTGGGGAGGGAACGGGGAGGGCTGGGACGGGCTTTGGGGGTGCTGGGCTTAACTGGGGGACCCCACTGGAAGCCCTTTGCCGCTGTCCCACCTGCCCGGATCCCCCCTCTCGCACCCCTTTGCCGCTGTTGCCCCAAAGCTCCGCTGCCCCAGCTCGCTCTGGGGTGACCCAGCCCTTTCCCATCGTGGCCCGGCCCGGCCCCGCTGCCCCGAGAGCTCCCGGGCCGCGGCCGCAGGCACGGAGGAAGGGCAGGAGGAGGAGGAGGCGGGCCAGAGGAGGAGGAAGAGGAGGCACGGGGGGAAGAAGGAGGAGCCGGAGCAGGCGGAGGAGGCTCCAGGTGCGGGCAGCGCTCTCTGGATCCGCAGCCGCTCGGGCCGGGAGCATCGCCCGCCCCGCATCCCGCAGGTGCCCGGGGAGGGGGAGCTCGGCCCAAACATGCCGGGCGGTGTTTTTGGAGGGGGGAGGGATATTTGGAGCTCGCAGGGAATCGATTTGGGGCTCGCTGTTTCATGCTGTCTGTCGGGGCGGGCGGCGCGATGTTTGGAGCTTGCGGGGCTCCAAAGGCGAGCCGCAGATGCCCCGGCGGGGGCGGATATCGGGGGGTCCCGGGAGGTGTTTTTGGGGGTGGCGGTGGCGGCAGAGCCCCGGCGGGGGCGGGGGGATGCGGGTCCCCCCGCGGTGGGGGTTGGGCTTCCCGGGCCGGGCCCTCCGAGCTCTGCCGGGGCCCCGTGGGGACGGCGCGGGGCCGGCGGGGGCGGGGGGACACCGGTTTTGGGGAGCCCCGGGAGAGCCGCGGCTTCCCTAAGCGGGACCCCGGAGAGAGGAGAGCCCCAGAAGGCCAAAGCGGGGAGCCCGAGAGGGGGGACCCCTGGGATTGGCGGGACCCCGGCGGGGGGGTCTGGGGGCTGCAGGGGCGGCACGGCCGGGAAAGGGGCTCGGGGGTACCGGGGCCGGAAAGGGGCTCGGGGGTGCCGGGGCTGGGAAAGGGGCTCGGGGGTCCCGGGGCCGGGAAAGGGGCTCGGGGGTCCCGGGGCTGGGAAATGGCTGCTCCCAGTATGAGCGCAGTTCCCTCCCCGAGTGGTTCCAGTTTCCTCCTCAGTCCCAGTATGAGCCCAGTCAGTCCCAGTATGATCCTGGTCACTTCCCCTCACTCCCTGCAGATTCCCTGTTGCACCCAGTATGAACCCAGTCACTCCCAGTCACTCCCCATTATGATGCAATTTGCCCCCAGCACAGTCTCAGTTGCTCCCAGTTCCTCCCACTTTTGTCCAGTGTGTTCTCAGTTCTCCCAGTTGCCCCAGGATAGTCCCAGTCACTCCCAGTATGATGCCAGTCTCTCCCAGCAGGGCCCCAGTCACTCACAATTGCCCCCAGTTTCCCCCAGCATGGTCCCAGTTCTCCCCAGCACATTCCCAGTCACACCCAGTGTGGTCCCAGTTTTCCCCAGCACATTCCCAGTCACACCCAGTGTGGTCCCAGTCACCACCCACATGGTCTCAGGCACTCCCAGTATATCCCAGTTGCCCTGAATATTCTTGTGGTCATTCCCAGGCACTCCCAGTTAGCTCAGCATGGATCAGTTGCCCCCAGATTTATCCCAGTCACTGCCAGTACATCCCAGTTGTCACCAGCATGCATCCTATCATTCCCAGTTCCTCCCAGTGCATCCCAGTGCATCCCCAGTAGGCTCTCAGCATGGGCCTGGTCGCTCCCAGTAACCCCCATTGACACCCACTATAATCCCAGGATGATCCCAGTCACCCCCAGTATGATGCCAGTGGCCCCCAGGGTGTTCCCAGTTGCCCCCCGTCAATGCCAGCATGAGCCCAGTAGCCTCCAGTATGATCCCCGTGACTCCCTGTCTCTCCCAGTATATTCCAGTCACCCCCAGCATGCTCCCACTCCTTCCCAATTCTTCCCAGCTGCTTTCAGCACGATTCCAGTTGCTCACAGCCACTCCCAGTCAATCCCAGTATGATTCCAGTCACCCTCAGTATGATGCCAGTCTCACCCAGCATGGACCCACTGTGATTCCGGTATGATCCCAGTTGCCCCCAGCATAGTTCCAGTTGTTCCCAGTTCCTCCCAGTATGATCCCAGTTGCCCCTTGAATAGTCCCAGTCACGCCCAGTTGCCCCCAGCATAGATCCAGTTGCTCCCAGGTGCCCCCAGCATGGTCTCATTTCCCCCCAGCATGATCCCAGCTGTTCCCAGTGTGGTTCCAGTCACCCCCAGTATGGTTACAGACACTCCCAGTATATCCCAGTTGCCCTCAGCATGCTGGTAGTCATTCCCAGGCACTCCCAGTTGCTCCAGTAAGGTTCCAGTTACCGCAGAATGATCCCAGTCTTTCCCAGTTACTTCCAGGGTCTTCCAGCATGATCCCAGTTTCTTGCAGTTGCCCAAAGTGTAGTCCTAGTTGCTCCCAGTATGATGCCAGTTGTGGTCTCAGTCCCCTCAGCATGGTTCCAGTACCTTCCAGTTGATCCCAGTTGCTCCCAATGTGTCCACATTTTCCTCCCAGCATGGGCCCAACAGCTCCCAGTGACCCCCAGTCAGGTTCCATTCACACCCGCTGTAATCCCAGTGGCTCCCAGGATGATCCCAGTAGGACCCGTAGTCACTGCCAGTATGGTTCCAGTCACTTCCAGTATGGTCCCAGTGTCCCCAAATGTGATCCCAACTGCTCCCTCTCAATGCCAGTATGATTCCGAGTTGCTTCCAGTCATTCCCAGTATGATCCCAGCTGCACCCAGTCACTCCCAGATAACTCCCAGTATTATTCCAGTCATGCCCAGAGTGCCTCCCTGTCACTCCCAGTGTGGGCCCAGTTGCTCCCAGTATGAATCCAGTCACTCCAAGTTCCTCCAAATACGATCCCATTTGCTCCCAGCATGGTCTCTGTTGCTCCCAGTCACCTCCAGTACGGTTCCAGTCATGTCGAGCACCTTTCCAGTCCCTCGCAGTCTGATTCCAGTATGATCACAGTCCCTCTCAGATACTCCCAGTATCATCCCAGTCAGTTCCAGTAGGATCCCAGTATGACCCCAGCATGGGCACAGCTGCTCCCATTATCTTCCAGTGTGGTTCCAGTTGAACCCAGTTGCCCCAGTTCAGACCCAGTCACTCCCCACATGAGGTTGAGCGCTCCCTGAATTCACAGCCCCCACCTGTGGGATCATCGCCCCCCATCCCGCAGGTGCCTGGGGAGGGGGAGCTCGGCCCAGATATCCCCGGGGGGTTCCCTGGGTTGGGTTTTTTGGGGGGATGTTTGGAGAATGAAGAACTCCAAAGGTGAGCAGAAAATGCCCCTTGTGAGGACATTGGGGGTCCCCAGGAGGTGTTTCTGGGGGTCCCGGTGGCGGTGCCAGCAGAGCCCTGGCAGCGGGCAGGGGGATGTGGGGTACGCCCCGTGGTGGGGGTTGGGTCTGCCCGGGTCAGGCACGGCCACCTCCAGCCCGGAGCCAGGGGGCTGCGGGACCCCTTGGGAGAGCCGGAGGGGGAACCTCGGGAGCCCCAGAGTGGGACGAGCAGAGAGGGGCAGTACCGGGAGCAGGGGAGCCCCGGCAGTCTGGAGGAGCGAACCCCTGTGACCCCCAGGGCCCCAAAGTGGGGAGCCCAGAGAGGGGGGAGCGCCGCCATTCGCGGGACCCTCAACAGCCTGGAGAGGGGCAGGGGGGACTCCTTGGACCCCCTGCACCCCGAAGCAGAGAATAAGGGGAGAAGGGACCTGGGGATCCCATAACCCCCAGCGTCCCTAAGTGGGAAGACCAAAGGGGGGAGCTTTTGGATTCCTGGGACTCCCAGCAGCCTGGGGAGGGTGGAGACCAAATAGAGAGGGGGACCCCAATAAAAGAGGGACCCCCAGCAGCTGGGACAGAGGGGACCCCCAAAGACAAAGGGGAGAGACCAGAGACAGGGAACTCCTGAGAGGCTTTTTCAGAGCAGATTTTTATGGACACACAGTGCCCAGTGACTTCTAGAGATGGACTTGGCAGAAGGACCTGTAAAGTCAAAGTGCTCATCCCTAGTTTCTCCCCAGACCAGGATTTCCCATTCCCAACCCTTGGCCAGATGGAGGAGGAGGCTGCGAGGAAGAGGAAGATGCCCCGGGAGCCCCAGGCAGGTGAGGAGGAAGTCAGTGCCCCTTTCCCCTCTCTCCTGCTCCATCTCCCAGCCCAGCATCGCCCCCGGCTGCAGGACAACCCCGCTGCCGACGCCGTCCTGCCAGGGACGGACTGGGGGGATCTCCTTCCCCTTCCCTGTGGCCCGGAGGCAAATCCCATCCTCTCCTTGTCCTTCCTCCCCAGACAAGGAGCTGAGCACGGAGCCCAGGGAGGACAAATCCCCGCAGCAGAACCTGGTGGAAGAGGCTGTTTTGAGCGGCTCCACGGCGCAGGAATCCAACGGGGAGGAAAAGCCCCGGAGATCCCACAGGAGGAGGGGCTGCAAACGCAGCCCAGGGTGCTCTGAGGAGGAAAGACCCACCCTGTGCCGGGAAGGCGTCCGGAGATCCAGCCAGAGGTCAGAGCTGGTGGCTCATGAGCAGCTTCACGATGGGGAGAAGCGCCACAAGTGTGGGGAATGTGGGAAGAGCTTCAGGTACAACTCTGACCTGATCCGCCACCTGCGCATCCACACCGGGGAGAGGCCCTATGAGTGTCCCCAGTGTGGGAAGAGGTTTCAGACCAGCTCCCATCTCCTCCTGCACCAGCGGATTCACACAGAGGGGAGGCCCTTCCGCTGCCCCGAATGCAGGAAGGGCTTCAAGCAAAACTCCCACCTCATCACCCACCAGCGCATCCACACCGGGGAGAGGCCCTACGAGTGTCCTGAGTGTGGGAAGAGGTTTCAGACCAGCTCCACTCTCCTCCGGCACCAGCGGATTCACACAGATGAGAGGCCCTTCCGCTGCCCCGACTGCAGGAAGGGCTTCAAGCGAAACTTCACCCTCGTCAACCACCAGTGCATCCACACCGGGGAGAGGCCCTACAAGTGTCCCCAGTGTGGGAAGAGCTTCTCTCAGAGCTCTCACTTGTTCGTCCACCAGTGCATCCACACTGGGGAGAGGCCCTACGAGTGTCCCCAGTGTGGGAAGAGCTTCTCCAGGAGCTCTCACTTGACCCAACACCAACGGAGGCACCGCTAAGGGAAGCCCTGCAAGTGCCCCGACTGTGGGAAGAGCTTTGTCCTCTGCTCCAACTCCATCTCCCATCAGAGGAGCCACGTTTGGCAGAGCCCTGGTGTCGCTGGTTGGGTTTGTAACCGGGCGGAAACACCAATTTAGTGTAGTGGTTTGGTCCAAAATACTCATTACTGTTTATCTGCTGTGACATAAGAATTAGGGGAAACGCAAAGCAGGCCCCAAACTTGGAAGAATATAAAGAAGTTTATTAACAGACCTAAAAGAGGGAAAAAAAATTACACCATACCTTCAGAACTCTCCTCCTCCCCCCACCTTCCTCCCTTCTCCCACTGACAATGTAAAAAGACAACCCTTGAGATGTTCAGTCTGTTACCACTTCCATAATAACCTTGTTCAGTCCATTTACAAAGAGAAGTCTCTTCTTGCTCGTGCTATGAAAACATTATCACAACGAGCCAGCCGCCCACTTCCAAATATTGTTCAGTCCATTTAGGAAGAGGAGTCTCTCTGCTCGCATGTGAGTCCCTTCCCCCGACTTGCAGCTTTTCCTGCAACTGCTTTCAAGGGTCCACTCTTGAAGTTTTTGGGGTACAATTTTAAGGTTGAGCCATTCAGAAACAAAAAACAGAGGCCCTTCCCCTTCCATGGGAGCAAAGGGTCTTCCTCATCTTCATCGTTAGGACTGTCTCTGGGAGCATTTCTAGGAACTGAGGTTTCTCCTTTCCCGTTTGGAGCAAAAGTCCTCATCTGGTCCATCTCTCCCTGTCCAAACTTCTCATGAAATTACAGCCGCGTCAGCATCTGCCTATCTCGGCGCAGGTGCTTTTGCTTACGAGCTGAACACTCCACCCCCCATATCTTCATGAAACAGGATACTCTTATATATCATAGCTTCACAACAGAATTTCAGCTTTAAGCATCTCCTCTCTCTCTTCCCTCAGGTTTTCAGCTCTTCACAGCAATAAAAGGGTTAATCTCACCTTGGCCTTGCAGCTTTGCAGCTGGAATGTTGAATTTTTCTTATCGCAGTGGAGAGGGGGGAGAGCCGAGCCGCTCAGGCTGCCCACGGCAAGGCAGTGGGGGGGGTTCCACGGCTGGAACAGGTCCATGGCTTCAGGATGGCCGTGGCCCGGCCCGGCCTGGCCCAAGCAGGGCCTGGCTGGGCCCGCTGGCCCCCACACGGGGCCTGCAGCCACCTGTGCCAGCGCCGGAAACAAGAGAGAGCTTGGAGGGGGAGTTTGCCTATTCTTAAATGTGGATCACAGAGGTGTTCACAACTTTAAGTGGTTTAGAGAATTGTCCATATTCAAACTGGCCGCTGATAGGTTCTGTCAGTTCCCAGAGGAAACTGTAAGCACCCCTTAGCAAGGACGTCCCTTCCGGGACTATGCTTGCTAACCTATGACACCCAGTCACTCAGGCTGCAGATAAACCAGACAGCAAGCCCAAACTAGATGGAGAGTCAAAGCCAATGACAGTGGCTCCTGTCACAAGGAAAAAGCACACAACCAAAACTGATCGCCCAGTGAAAGATGATGATGATGCAGGGGAAGGGACCTCAAAAGATGCAGGGGAAGGAACCTCAAAACCACCAATGGACTCAGGCACAGAAACCATTACTGAGTCCATGTCCATAAAGGACCTTCACAGCCTAAGAAAGGATTACACCCAACGGTCCGATGAATCCATAATCAGTTGGATGGTCCGTATTTGGGATGCTGCAGGTGATGATGTGATGCTGGACGGTGCTGAAGTGAGGCATTTGGGATCCCTGTCACATGATCCAGTGATCGACCAAGTGATGAAAAGGGGGGCTGACTCTACCAGTCTTTGGACAGGCGTAACTGAAAGATATATGTGCGGAGATGATCTCTACATGCAGCAAACCCAGTGGAAGACCATAGAACAAGGGATCCAGCGCCTGAGAGAACTAGGGGTGGTAGAGGTTGTCTTCACAAATGACCCAGGATTGAGAAGTCCAGACCGGGCCAGAGTTATTCCATACATGTGGCGAAAACTCATACAGCTTGGGCCACCAGAATACGCTTCTGCTTTAGCAATAATGAAACCGGACTACGGTGCAAATGAGACCGTGCAGGATATGGCAGTGAAGCTCCGAGCATATGCAGACTCTGTGCATGGCCCAACACATGCAAGAATCGCAGCTGTGGAAACACATATGCAGAAAATGGAAGATAAGATGGAAAGGAATCACCAGGAGATTAAAGAGTCCCTTCTCTGCGGACGTTCCCCAGAGAGAAGGTACATCCCACGAAGTGAGCTGTGGAATTTCCTGTGTGACAGTGGGGAAAACATGAGGAAGTGGGGTGGACAACCCACTTCTGCTCTGGCAGCACGAGTGAGTGAATTGAAGGAGCGCAAGTCTCAGAAAGGAGGATCTACCAAAAAGGAAGTAGCTCCAGTTGCCTGTAGCCAAACTGCCGGAAATGATGGAAAAGACGATGGCATGTCCAATTCCCATGAAGGAACCTTTAAGATACAGGCCCAGGGAAAGAAGGATAACCAGGCATAGAGGGGCCCTGCCTCTAACCAGATAGAGGTCAGGGAAAACCGTGTTTTTTGGACTGTGTGGATTCGTTGGCCTGGTACATCAGAACCACAAAGATATGATGCCTTGGTTGACACTGGTGCACAGTGTACAATAATCCCATCGCAGCATGTGGGGGTAGAATCTGTTTCTATTTCTGGTGTAACAGGTGGATCACAAAATTTGACCTTGGTGGAAGCTGAGGTGAGCCTGACTGGACATGAGTGGAAGAGACATCTCATTGTGACTGGCCCAGAGGCCCCGTGCATTTTGGTCATAGACTTCCTCCGGAAAGGGTATTTTAGAGACCCAAAGGGATTCAGGTGGGCTTTTGGAATAGCTGCCGTGGGGACAGAGGGCATTAAGCAATTGAACACTTTGCCTGGGCTATCAGAGAACCCGTCTGCAGTCGGCCTTCTGAAGGTGGAAGAACAAAGAGGACCAATTGCCACCTCGACAGTGCATCGCCGACAGTACCGGACAACTCGAGATGCTGTGATTCCCATCCACAAGATGATCCGTGAGCTGGAGAGCCAAGGGGTGGTCAGCAAGACCCACTCACCCTTCAACAGCCCCATCTGGCCAGTGCACAAATCTGAAGGAGAATGGAGATTGACTGTGGACTATCGTGCCCTGAATGAAGTGACTCCACCGCTGAGCGCTGCCGTGCCAGACATGTTGGAGCTCCAGTACGAGCTGGAGTCCAAAGCAGCGAAGTGCTACACCACTATTGACATTGCCAATGCATTTTTCTCCATCCCTCTGTGTACTAGTTTGAAAACAAACCAGTGGGAGGCACCAAGTCAGAATAACAATTTAATGGGGAAGTTAAAGAAAAGGAAAGAAAAAAAAAACTAAAAGAAAAACACTGGTTCAAACTGACAGAGTCAAGATACAACCTGAGTCCCTGTTAGGCAGGGTGGTGGTAGCAGTCTGCTAGAATGGTGGCTGCAGTCCTCTGAAGTGGTGATCCTGTAGAAAAGAGGGTCTGCTCTTCCTCAGAAGGTCCAGTGGTGGCTGTGTAGCTCCTGTCCTCTGGAAATCCAGTGGAAAGGTCCCCTCTCTGGTGTTCAACCTCAGCTTATATCCACGCTGGGATGCTTGGTTCCTCCCTCTGGGTGGAGCATCTCACAATGGGGTAATGAGTCATAAGGCCAGGTGTTGATTGGGCTCATTAACAGATGATAGTCCAGAGGGAGTTATCTCTGAGTCATGCGGCAGGACAATGATGGGCCATTAACAGCAAGATAGTCTGGGGGGAGGAGGCAAGGAAACACTGCCCCACCTGATTTCAACGGCTGATGGGGATGGTAATAGAATACACTGCAATCCAGGACACTCTGGCAGCAGAGTGCAGGCCCCAGTTTGCTTTCACCTGGAGGGGCGTGCAGTACACCTGGAACCGACTGCCCCAGGGCTGGAAGCACAGTCCCACCATCTGTCATGGACTGATCCAGACTGCACTAGAAAAGGGTGAGGCTCCAGAACATTTGCAGTACATTGATGACATCATTGTGTGGGGGAACACGGCAACAGAAGTGTTTGAGAAAGGAGAGAAAGTTATCCGGATTCTCCTGGAAGCTGGTTTCGCCATCAAGAAGAGCAAAGTCAAGGGACCTGCCTGAGAGATCCAGTTCCTGGGAGTGAAATGGCAAGATGGACGGTGTCAGATTCCCACTGAGGTCATCAATAAGATCACTGCAATGTCTCCACCAACCAACAAGAAGGAAACACAAGCTTTCCTAGGCGCCATAGGCTTTTGGAGTGTAGCGGTTTGGTCCAAAATACTCATTACTGTTTATCTGCTGTGAGATAAGAATTAGGAGAAATGCAAAGCAGGCACCAAACTTGAAAGAATATAAAGAAGTTTATTAACAACTCTAAAAGAGGGAAGAAAAAAAAATTATACCACCTTCAGAACTCTCCTCCTCCCCCCACCTTCCTCCCTTCTCCCACTGACAATGTGAAAAAACAACCCTTGAGATGTTCAGTCTGTTTACCACTTCCATGATAACCTTGTTCAGTCCATTTAGAAAGAGAAGTCTCTTCTTGCTCGTGCTATGAAAACATTATCACAACGAGACAGCCGCCCACTTCCAAATATTGTTCAGTCCATTTAGGAAGAGGAGTCTCTCTGCCTGCGTGTGAGTCCTTTCCCCCGACTTGCAGCTTTTCCCGCAACTGCTTTCGAGGGTCCACTCTTGAAGTTTTTGGGGTACAATTTTAAGGTTGAGCTGTTCAGAAACAAAAACAGAGGCCCTTCTCCTTCCATGGGAGCAAAGGGTCTTCATCATCTTCATTGTTAAGACTATCTCTGGGAGCATCTCTAGGTACTGAGGTTTTCTCCTTTCCCGTTTGGAGCAAAAGTCCTCATCTGGTTCATCTCTCCTTGTTCAAACTTCTCATGAAATTACAGCTGCGTCAGCATCTGCCTATCTCGGCGCAGGTGCTTTTGCTTACGAGTTGAACACTCCACCCCCCATATCTTCATGAATTACAACAGGATACTCTGATATATCATAGCTTCACAACAGAATTTCAGCTTTAAGCATCTCCTCTCTCTCTCTTCCCTCAGGTTTTCAGCTCTTCACAGCAGTAAAAGGGTTAATCTCACCTCGGCCTTGCAGCTTTGCAGCTGGAATGTTGAATTTTCCTTATCGCAGTGGAGAGGGGGGAGAGCCGAGCCGCTCCGGCTGCCCACAGCAAGGCAGTGGTGGGGGTTCCACAGCTGGAACAGGTCCATGGCTCCAGGATGGCCGTGGCCCGGCCCGGCCTGGCCCAAGCAGGGCCTGGCCGGGCCCGCTGGCCCCCACACGGGGCCCGCAGCCACCTGTGCCAGCGCCGGAAACGAGAGAGAGCTTGGAGGGGGAGTTTGCCAATTCTTAAATGTGGATCACAGAGGTGTTCACAACTTTAAGTGGCTTAGAGAATTGTCCATATTCAAACTGGCCAGCTGATAGGTTCTATCAGTTCGCAGAGGAAACTGTAAGCACCCCTTAGCAAGGACGTCCCTTCCGGGACTATGCTTGCTAACCTATGACATGGAGGATGCATATTCCTGAGTACAGCCAGATCGTGAGTCCTCTCTACCTGGTTACCCACAAGAAGAACGATTTCCATTGGGGCCCTGAACAGCAACAAGCCTTAGCCCAAATCAAGCAGGAAATCGCTCACGCCGTAGCCCTTGGCCCAGTTAGGACAGGATCCGAAGTGAAGAACGTGCTCTACTCTGCAGCCGGGAGCCATGGCCTGTCCTGGAACCTTTGGCAGAAGATGTCTGGTGAGACTCGAGGTCGACCACTGGGATTTTGGAGCTGAAGCTACAGAGGGTCTGAAGCCAACTACACCCCAACAGAGAAGGAAATCTTGGCAGCCTATGAAGGAATCCAAGCCGTCTCAGAGGTAATTGACACTGAGGCATAACTCCTCCTGGCACCCCGACTACCAGTGCTGGGGTGGATGTTCAAAGCAGAGGTTCCCTCTACCCACCACGCCACCAATGCCACATGGAGCAAATGGATCGCTCTTATCACACAGCGCGCCCGTATCGGAAAACTGAATCGCCCTGGGATTTTGGAAATAATTACAAACTGGCCTGAAGGTGAAAACTTTGGTCTCACTGATGAAGAAGAACAAGTGATACATGCTGAAGAAGCTCCACCGTACAACCAACTGCCATCAGAAGACACACGCTACGCTCTTTTCACCGACGGCTCTTGTCGCATCGTAAGGATGAAACGAAAGTGGAAAGCAGCCATATGGAGTCCCACACCATGGGTTGCAGAAGCTACTGAAGGAGAAGGTGGATCAAGCCAACTCGCTGAACTCAAAGCTGTTCAATTAGCTCTGGACATAGCTGAAAGAGAGAAGTGGCCAAAGCTCTACCTCTACACTGATTCATGGATGGTAGCCAATGCTCTGTGGGGATGGTTAGAAAAGTGGGAAAAAGCTAATTGGCAGCGTAGGGGAAAACCAATCTGGGCTGCTGAAGAGTGGAAAAACATCGCTGCCCGAGTCAGAAAGCTGGTTGTGAAAGTCTGCCATGTAGATGCCCATGTCCCCAAGAGGAGGGCTAATGAAGAACACCAAAACAACAAGCAGGTAGATCAGGCTGCAAAGATAGGAGTGTCACAGGTAGACTTGGACTGGAAACACAAGGGAGAGTTGTTCCTAGCTCGATGGGCCCATGATGCCTCAGGCCATCAGGGCAGAGATGCCACCTATAAGTGGGCACGAGACCGAGGGGTGGATCTGACCATGGACAGTATCTCCCAGGTGATCCATGACTGTGAGACATGCGCTGCGATCAAGCAGGCCAAGCGGGTGAAGCCCCTGTGGTACGGTGGGCGATGGTCCAAATACAAGTATGGGGAGGCCTGGCAGATTGATTACATCACACTGCCTCAAACCCGCCAAGGCAAGCGCTGTGTGCTCACAATGGTAGAAGGCACCACAGGATGGCTGGAGACCTACCCTGTGCCTCATGCTACTGCCCAGAACACCATCCTGGGCCTGGAAAAGCAAGTCCTTTGGAGGCATGGCACCCCTGAGAGAATCGAGTCTGACAATGGGACTCATTTTAAGAACAGCCTTATAAACACCTGGGCTAGAGAACATGGCACTGAGTGGGTGTACCACATCCCTTACCATGCACCAGCTGCAGGCAAAGTGGAACGGTGCCATGGATTGTTGAAAACCACCTTGAAGGCACTGGGTGGAGGAACTTTCAAAAATTGGGAACAGAATCTGGCAAAGGCCACCTGGTTAGTTAAAACCTGAGGTTCCACCAATAGAGCTGGTCCAGCCCAGTCTGAATCCCTGCATACAGCAGATGGAGATAAGGCCCCAGTAGTGCATGTCAGAGGTCTGTTAGGAAAGACTGTGGGGATGAATTCTGCCTCGAGTACAGACCAACCCATCCGTGGGGTTGTCTTTGCTCAGGGACCTGGTTGCACATGGTGGGTAATGCAGAAAGATGGAAGAACACGTTGTGTACCACAGGGAGATCTGATTGTTGGGTGAAAACCATCTGTAATGTGGAATGCCTGGGTACCCCTGCTTGCTGAGGGTCACTGTCACTGTTCGTACATAGCTGTATATATATATGTATATGTATATGTATTGATGTGTGTGTGTAGAGTTAGAATATCTTAGTTTGGGCATTGAGCCAATGATATGGGATAAGGGGTGGAATGTCTTGGGGTGACCTTATGATGTGTATCCCATATCGCTGCCTATGCCCAGAAATTAATTTTTGTGCTTTTCTGTGCCTCTAAACTGAGCCTGAGAGGGGGAAGGAAAAACTGAGCAAAACTTTCTCAAAGCAGTTTTTGCTTGTTCAAGGTCACACACAGACAGCAATTGGTTTTCCCCACTGCGGCAGGGGAGGGAGGAAGCACCCGGCTTGCTGCTCCCAGGACAGTTTTTTTTGGCCAGTGGTTCAGCTGCTTTGTTCTCCGGAGAGAGACTGAGAGTTGAATTTTTCCTTCCCTGGAATTTTGGATTTTCTCCCTTTTCTACTGGACTGCTTGATTGCTTTAACATCAGAGCACATCAGGAGGACTTTCCACCAGGCACAGAGGGCCTGGCCCCGGCCCAAGCCCCAGCTCCGAGGAGACCAAAGGGAGGACTCAAACACTTTCCCAGGTTTTTCCTCTACAGCGAAAGATTTTACCAGTTAACATTGTTTTCCTTTCCCGTGTGTTTGTTAAATAAATAGTTTTATCTTCTTCACTTTTCTTCAAGGAAAATTTATTTTTTTCCCGAACCTGGTGGGGGAGGAGTGGTTGTGCCTTCTCTCAGAGGATATATTTCTAAATTTGGCCAAACCGGAACAGTTTATATACACTTCAACATCCAGAAATTTCTCATATCCCCCCAACAGCCTGTCCTACATGTCACATCTCTGAAGTCAATATCTTGCTTCACAGCGCTACTCTTTCATGGAGCAGGGCTGTCCTTTTCAGGTAATTCTGTGTAGGGAGTCTCTTCACTTCTTCATTATCTTCATCTTTGTCATTCTGTCCTCCAGCTGACCTGTTCAGGCTGGCTGCTCGTTGTGACACATGAAGAGATCAGGGACACCACCAACAAAAATGCGGGTTAATCTAGGATTTTATTCGGAAGCACTCAGTGTATATACCTCTAAACCTAAAGGCTAATTTTAGCTACAGCTTGCAGGCTTAATCACAGTGCTACAATAAATCTGTCCTATAGGAGAAGGGTTCACAAAGGATGTCTGGACTTCAGGCAGCTCTCTTGAAAGCTGTTTATTGCCTAGGTGAAGTTACAGCAGCTCAGGGAGTGGGTATCCAGAGCCAGCCCTACAGCTGCCAGCTCCAGCTGTAGGCATACCTGAAGCCGCTTGCTGCTCAAGTTACAAAGCATCAGATACTTTTCTTTGCTGAGTATCTTAATACATAACAACCCATAAGCACCACACACAATACCTTTACATTTGCCTATAGCCTATCATAGCTACTACCATCACCATATTATAGTCATTATTATCCAATCACAAGAATAAGTAAGTTACAATTTAAGCTTACAGTGGAAAATTCTCAGACCTCTCTTCTTCTTGCTACATCAACATTTCTTGTTTGCCTGCCATATCTTTCTTTTTGGTAAAAACCTGTTTTCTATTTACTTATGCTCTTCTTGAGACTCATTTACTTGGTGAAAAACATGTCTTTGTTTGTAGTCACATACCTTTGTCCTATTTATAAAAATCTCCTTCCAACTCATCTCCAACCTTTGCCTTCTCAGCTATTCAGTGATCACTGTTTCAGCAAAACATCTTTTACTCTATATCAAAACTTGCTTTCATTTCTATCTCATCCTCAGTTTCTACATTCAGAGATCTTTCTGCCAAGCCTACATACCTGTGAAACTTTCTTACCAAACTTTCATCCTCTCCAACAAGAGAAAAAGAGAGAGAAAGAGAAAAGAAAAAAAAAAAGGCAACAAGAGAAAAGGAGGGAGGAAGGGAGGGACATGGCAGGACATCCTCCTGCCAGGGCTGACGCTCCTCACGGCCCCTCTCAGCCCCTCACGGCCCCTCTCAGCCCCTCACAGCCCCAGGCACGGGGCTCCTCCCAAGGAGAAGGGGTCAGGCCCTGCTTGTTCTCCTTTTATTTCGGGCACTTCACAGCAACGAGCACAGAAAGGCTGAACCGGAGCCTTTCCGCAGCGTTTCCCTCGGGGTTAATGCCGAGGCCGAAGCTCTGTGCCGGCGCTGGCCCGAGCGCGAACATCCCTGCAGCCCCCGAGCCTTTGCTGTCCCCCGGGCCCGTTCCCTGTCCCCGAGTCCCGCCCGGCTCTGGCAGCAGCAGGAGCCGCAGCGCAGCGGGCGCCGGCCCGGCCCGGCCGGGGCTGCCGGGCACGAGCAGCAGCAGCGCCGGCCCTTCCCGCCCGCTCCCGCCTCGGCTTCCCAAGGGCTTTTTCCAGGGGAGTTCTGGAGCAGAGCAACCATCACCCCCAAACAGCCCCGATTCCTCAGGGCCCGGCTGTGCTGCCCTGAGCCAGCCTTCAGAGAAAAAAGGAAGGATCGGCTTCCAGCGCTGCTCTCAGCACGGTTTTACTCCCCCTGAGCTGACAGCACGGGGCTGTTGTTGCCTTTGCCTTGGGAACTGGAGATCGCGGCTGCTCTTGCCCCTCTTCTGGTTGCCACCTGAATTTTATCAGAAAACCGCAATTGCCTCTTTCGATCAGCGCTACCCACGGTGCTTTCGTGACAGTGAACTCAGTATTTTTGTCACAGGCATCATGATTAGCAGAGATTGAAATGCTCAGAAGCCTGGAGCCCTGGGCACGGCCGCCAATTGCGGGGCAGCGGCGCAGAGGGAACGTCCTGCGGCCCAAACCTCCTGCTCCTCCCACACAGCGCCCATCCCATCGCTCTCCCCCTCCTGCTCTCCCAGCACGGCACAAATTCCAGCTGGGAGGAGGCTTCCCAAGAAAGGGCTCGGCTCCTGTTACAGCCTGAGTGTCCCTGCAGAAGAACAGGGCATCTTTCAGGCACTTCCACAAGCTCAGGGTTCTCATTTGATCTGGGATGCAAATGGCCTTGTTAGGAAGGATAAAAGCAGAGGAAATGGATTAGAAATTATTAGAAAAAAATCACCCTTCTTCCAGACAAAGTTCACAAAATCATTCCCTGCATTTCTCCTTTTCAGATTATTTCAGTGTCTGAGAGGTCCAGCTTGCATGAACTGATTGTGCTCTTGATTTATAGCAGTGCAAGAGATGTAGACTGATCTAAACTGAACACAGAAACAAAGTACCTCTGTCAGCCCATTTTCATGTTCTAGATCACTTTCCAGATGTCCACGGAGATGTGGGAATGATTATCACACAGCTCTCCATTTCTGGCTGCAGGCTCTGGGGATTCTTTCTCTGAGTTCAGCCAGGGTTGCAGTGCCTAACAATTCCTGGTTCCACCTCCTGATTTCTTAGGTTAGAACAGCCACGATGAAAACCTCACCAATGGCACAACTGCCCAGCCCACAGGGAAAAGAAAGGACAATTTGTAAACTTCTCCCAACATTTGTCCTGCTTTGCTGCAGCACTCGTGCTGCACTCACAGTGTGGGAAGCCAAGAGAAGCTGCAGTTGGTGGCACATCTTGTGACAGGAGCTGCACCTCATTCTCCCAGAAAGATTCTTGAAAAGAGCAGACAGGACTGCAGAGAAGATTCCCAGAAAACTGAAACAGCTTTCCAGAAGTGAAATGAAAATGGAAAGAAACAATCCGAGGTGTTTTCCTCTCTATTTCTGTGCTCCCCTTTTTCATGTTGCACTGCTTCTCCATCCCATGCATTCCAAATGGATCTCACCTCTAAGATCTGTGCCTTAGCAAGTTTTAGACACTCTGAAGTACCGTGAGCTGCACACAGTTTGCCTTCCCCTGTTTTTATTGGAAAGCAATGCTGGAGACAAAAGTGCAGAGCTTGGGTGGGGCACGAATTCTACAGGCAGGGAATGTGGCCCGGCAGTGTCTGACCCTCAGCAGGGACAAGGCACAGCAGCAGCCGAGGGGATTCCTCTGCCACCGTGCAGGAGCCAGGACTCTGGATCCGGGCTGGACACGGCAAAGTTCCCGTGTTTGCACAGACTCAGGGGCTGCCCCCGGGGCGAGCGGGGCTCGGCCGTGGGGAGCGTGGGGCGAGCGGGGAACGGACACGCGGACACTCGGACACGCGGACACTCGGACACGCGGACACTCGGACAAACGGCCCCGGCGCTTCAGTTGCAGCGGCAGCAGCGGCAGCAGCGGCAGCAGCGGCAGCAGCGGCAGCAGCGGCAGCAGCGATCACAAGCGACTCTACACTCTCTCCGTTTCTTGCTCTTGCTCCTCCTCTCCCTCTGTTCCGCACCTTCCCCGCGCCTCCCGTTCCCGGTGTCCCCCTCCTCTCTCGGTGTCCCTTTCCCGGTGTCCCCCTCCTCTCCCGGTCTCTCCCCCTCCCCCTGCCGGGCCGGGCCATGCCCCAGGCCCGCCCCAGGCCCCGGGCGGGGCCGCCCCCTCCCCGGCCCCGGGCGTCCCGCCGCGGTCTCGCCTCCGCCCGGCTCTCGCTGTGGCTGTGGCGCTGCCGGACGGGCATCGGTGCCCGGGGCTGGGGCGGCATCGCCACCCTTTGGCTCCGCCTGTCCCGAGCCCGGCCCCGGCCCCGGCCCCGACGCGGAGTCCGGCTCCGCCCTCGGCTCCGCCCTCGGCGCCGGCCCCGGCTCCTCCCGGGGCCCGCGGAGGACACACGGGGCGCGGCCGCTCCCGCCGCCTCCGCTGCGGCTTCCCCGGCCCGAGCTCCGCCGCTCGGCAGCGCGGCCGCCGGCCCCGAGCCGCCGGTGTTCCGTTCGGATGGGGATGCCCGGGCCGGGGCGGTCGGGGGGCGGTCGGGAGCCGTGTCTGGCCCCGGGCCGAGCGCTGACGGCCGCGTGTCGCCCGCAGGGAAGGCGCAGGAGGCCCTGCAGGAGCGGTACCGGGTGGGTTCGCTGCTGGGCAGCGGCGGCTTCGGCAGCGTCTTCTCGGGCACGCGGCTCGCGGACGGCGCCCCGGTGAGTGGCGGGGCCGGCGGAGGAGGAGGAGGGTGCAGGAGGAGAAGGAGGGTGCAGGAGGAGGGAGGAGGAGGAGAAGGCCGGGGTGCGGCGGGGCGGGCGGTGAGCTCAGCCCGCTGCTGCCCCTTGCTCGCAGGTGGCCATCAAATGCGTGCCGCGGGACCGCGTCCGGCACTGGGGCGAGCTGGTGAGTGAGCGGGGCCAGCGGCAGAGCCGGGGCGTGCCGGGCGGCGAGGAGCCGGGGCCCGGCGGGGTGGGAGCCGCCGGGAGCCCCGGAGGGAGAGCGGGCGGGGGCTGAGCGGGGGGCGCAGAGCGTCCCGGGCTGGGTGAGGGGTCCCAGAGCCCTGGCACGGCCTCAGCCCCGCTGACGGCACCGTGCTCCTCCCGCAGCCCGACGGCGCCCGTGCGCCCCTGGAGATCGTGCTGCTGGACAAGGTGTCCACTGGGTTCCGTGGTGTCATCCGGCTCCTGGAGTGGGTTGAGCTGCCCAGCAGCTTCTTGCTGGTGCTGGAGCGTCCGGAGCGGTGTCAGGACCTGTCGGGTTTGCTGGCGGAGCGGAGGTTCCTGCCCGAGGAGGAGGCGCGGGGGCTGTTCGGCCAGGTGCTGGAGGCCGTGCGGCACTGCACCAGCTGCGGGGTCCTGCACCGGGACATCAAGCCCGAGAACATCGTGCTCGACCTGGCCACCGGGCAGCTGAAACTGATCGACTTTGGCTGCGGCGCCTTCCTCCAGGACACAGCCTACACTCAGTTTGCAGGTGAGCCCTCCCAGGGGATGCTCCTGGGCATCTCATGGCCCAGCCTGGGTGTGGCACCGGGGCTTCCCCTCATTGTTGCCGGGATGGGATTAATTCTTAAGCCAAGTTGCTTTTGGGTGGGGCTGGGAGGGGGCAGTTCCCAGCCCTGCTGCCAGCCTTCAGCACCCACTCTGCCCTGGGCTGGGGCTGGAGCGGGGGCAGCCAGCCCAACAAAATCTCCCGTGGGGGTAGCAGAGAGGGGGGTCAGACCCCGTGCACCGGCCGGTTTGGTGTGCAGGCGAGGAAGGGCCTGGACTGTTCTGCTGCCCTGGTTTGCCTTGGCTTATTGATGTTTCTTGGGGCGCTGGAGGCAGGGAGGAGAGTGGGGTTTCGCCACCACTGGGTGGGTTTTTCATTTGCATGTCATGGTTGGGCCTCCCCAGGGCTTCCACTGCCCTTTTCCAACACCAGCGGCCTCTTTTCCAACCCCAAGTTTGTACACAAGTCACAGGTGCTGGCAGGAGGGCAGCGGGTCACCCCATGTGCCACTGGTGCAGCCCCTGCGTGCCCAGGGATGCTGGGGCGAGGCTCTGGGAGCAGCAGCATCCCCTGATGGACTCGGTCTGTGTTCCACAGGAACCCTGTTGTACAGCCCACCCGAGTGGATCCACCACCAACGCTACCACGGCGAGGCAGCGACGATCTGGTCCCTGGGCCTCCTGCTGTACCACCTGGTGGTGGGGAAGCACCCGTTCAGGAGGGGCCAGGAGATCATCTGGGGGCGGATCCTGTTCCCACGACGGCTCTCTCCAGGTGGCTACCTCATCTCTGCGGCACGGGGGGAATAGCAGTGCTGGGAGGCAGCAGCGGGCTCAGGAGCATCCCGCTCTGGCAGCTCTGAGCAGGTGGCACATGTCCTGCTCTCCTGCTGCCTCCAAAGCACAGAATGCATGGGCAAGTTTAGGCACAGCTCTGGTCACAGCCAGCATGGCCTGGGCACGGGAACGGGGGGCAAAGCGGGCAGGATCCTTCTGCAGCTGACTGGTGGTTTCTGCTTTCTGTGCCCAGAGTGCCAGGATGTTCTGAAGAGGTGCTTGTCCATGCAGCCCTTGGCCAGGCCGTCCTTGGAAGAGCTCTTCAGTGACCCTTGGCTGCAGGGTGTTCATGTGCCCTAGAGGATGGCAGAGAGCCACGGGCACAGTGTGATCCAGGGGCCTGGCAGGGAACAGCCCCACCCATCTCTTGGCAATCAGTGGCAAAGCAAAGCAGACTCTTTTGTCCTGCCTGTAGCTGTGAGCAGGGAGCATCAGAAGGGAACATGCAGCTCTTGGGCTGCAGCTGAGCTGGAGGCCTGCTCTGGCAAGCCCTGGTGGCCACCATCCCCTCTGGTTTTGCTTGTCTGGTTCATTGATTGTCTGCTGGGGCCCTGGGCAGAACGCTGAGAGCCTGGTGTGGCCCCGGGGAAGGAGAAGGAGCCCCTGGAGAAGCTGTAGCAGGTGGGGCTGCTGCTGCTGGAGCCACCAAGGCCGAGCTCAAGGCCGACAACCTCTTCCTGGAGCTGGCCAGTGGCAGCTGAAGATGATGGCCTTTGATTGTGGCACCTTCTCCAAAGACACGCTCCACGGCCAGTGTGCAGGTGAGTCCAGAGCCAGGGGGATGCTGCCAGAGCTGGGCATGGCACGGCCTGGCCGGGCACCAAAGGTTCCCCCTTTGCTGGGGCGGCTGCAGGGAATTCTTCAGTGGCTGCCAAGCTGCTTTTGGGCTCTGGGCAGCTGCTGAGGAGGTGGCTGTGCCATGGCTGGCTGCAGGCTGGGCACATGTCCTGCCCTGCTGCTCTGCTCCCAAAGGCAGCAATGCTGGGCAGCTTTGGGCCCAGCTCTGAGCACGGCCAGCACGGCCTGGGCACTGCAGGCGGCTGGGACAAGGGGACAGGAGGCTTCAGCTGACGGGTGGGTTCTGCTTTCTCTCCTCACAGCCGGGCTCTGCCGATGCTGAGGCTGCTCTGGGCTCCGCCAGGGCTCTGCTGGGGCTCAGCCCCGGGCACGGCTGGGCCCGCTCTCCCCTCACAGGGCTCTGACAGCTTTGCATCAGACGAGCCCCTTGCGAGCACAGCGACGGAGCTTTCTGCTTTTGCAGGTGAGTGAGACTCTGGTGCAGGCCAAGAGATTGCAGGCAGGGACACACATCCCACTGGCAAGAACCCAAACTCTGCACAGTCCCAGCTGAACGCCTGGATCTGCACAGGGTGTTCTGTCTGTCCCACTCTTCCTTCCTTTTGGGCTGGAATTGTGCCATTGCACTTTCTTCCTCCTCTGGAAGTGCCACGAGTGGGCCCAACCTGGCGAGTGGGCCGTGTTCCTGAGGCAGTGCAGTCTGGAGCTGATGGATGAAGAATCGCCCTTCTCCACGACCAAAGCAGAGCAAAAAGCCCTGAGTGGGACTTGGTGTCTTTAAGAACCCCCTGACAATTTCCAAGGGAATGTGCAGCTCATTGCAGGGTGAGAAGGAAGGGCATCTTCTCCATGAGTTGGGGTGGGACAGAGTTTAGATTGCCACTCCTGCTCAGAGCTGGCAGGGCACAAGCAATTTCCTATTGCTTCAACCACAATTTAAAATAACAATGTTGGAAACAAAGCCCAAAATCTTTAACAAAGGACTGCTGAGGTCAGTAAGATGGATCAATGCCCTCAGCATATTTACAAATACCTGAGTTGTCTTTTTGAAAAGATCAGTTACCTCTTAATTTAGAGTTACAAAAGACTTTTCACTCCACATTTGGGTTTTGGTTTTATGTTTCATAATATTTTCTGGGTTTTTTCTTTTTTGTTTTTCTAATTATTTAAACAGAAAACATATCCTGAATGATGGAGCAGCACTGCTGAACATGGGGACATGCAGAGGGAGCAGAAGCAGCTGCCTTTGTCCCCCTGCAGCTCCAAGGCCCAATCTCTGAGCAGACAGGGCTGGCAGAGACTCGCAGGCTCCCTGTTTGCTGTGCTGCCCCACTTGTGAGCGGCCCAGCTCTGCGTGAGGCACAGGGAGAACAAGGGGCAGCTCCCTGCCAGCCCCGCAGCCCAGGCACCCCTCGGGCCCCGGGGCTTGGGGCACTGTCAGCACCCGCTGCTCCAGCGCCCGCTCCTGCTGGCACTGACAGCAACACCCAAACTGTGCCTGATCCCGAGGGAGCAGCAGCAGGGCCTGGATCTGATCCTTGGCTCTGGGGCAGGGCTGGACAAATGACCCCCACAGCAGCAGCAGCAGCAGCAAATGGAGCTGACTTTCAGCACAGCCCCTGCCACTGTTCCCTCCCGTTGGCAGCGGTGTCACAGCAGCCTGGGGCACCTGGGAGCCCTCAGTGCCAGCAGGGACTGCAGATGGCAGCCCTGGGCTCCTGGAGGGTGTGCAAGGAGCAGAGGTGGGCACTCCCTGTCCATGTGGAGCTTCCAGGTGGAAAAGGCTGCTGTGAGCAGGCAGCTCCGAGGGCAGAGAAAGGAGGGTCTCGAGCACTGGATCTGTGCCAGTGCCACAGCCCTGGGCAGCAGCCACCGAGCCCTGGGGGCACAGAGGGCACAGCAAGAAGGACAAAAGCAGCCAAGGGCAGAGACTGGGAAGGGCGAGAGCTGGGAGCAGGAACAGCTGCTCCATTGCACTCTTGGAGAAAGCTCTTGGCTGTTTCAAAGCGCTGAAAGGCGTGAAGGGCACAGAGGAGGCCACAGCAAACAATGCTCCTGTTTTCACAGCCTCCCCTCTCCGTGTGCCAGAAGGAATTGGATGAACTGTATTCTTCTCTCCGAGTCATCTCGTTCAGCATGAGCAGCTCAGCACCAGGAGCTGAAGGAGCTGAAGCCTTAGGCCACAAGAGCTGAGCAAGAGGAGACTTTTGACCAAAGTAATGCTGGTGCCATGGACCTGGCTGAATGCAGCAGACAGAATCCTGGAATGACAGAATCCTTCCTGTTGGAAAAGACCTCTGAGCTCATCGAGTCCAACCATTAACCCAGCACTGTCAAGCCCAGCACTAAACCACATCCCTGAAGTGCCAAGGCCTGGACAAGAGGCCCTGAGCCAAAAGTGACCTCTGGATGAACCTTCCAACCAAAGGTTATCTTTGTATCTGCTCATTACCGAAATATGCATGATCATTAGCGTTGTGATTGATGTATCCTCTCATTAGTGAAACATGTATTGACCTTTCTGTGTTTAGACACCAGACAAGGCCATGAAATCCCACATCTGGCCTTGTCTGGGGCTGTATGGTCAAAGGCAGCTGCCTTGGCTCCTCCTTGAGCCCTGGCCAGGCTTAGGAGGAAGGCAAGAGGAGGATGAAAGCAGATGTTCCTGCACTAGAAGTGCTGTCAGTTTGTTTCTCCAGCACTGTCAAAGCTGGGCCCTCTCCCAGCGGGGTTGGAGCCTCAGCTGTGGCTGGAGGCAGCTGCAGGAATTCCCAGTGTCCGCGAGTGGCTCTCCAGTCCTTGGCTGGGACAGCTTCCCCCAGCTGATGGGTGGCTCTGGGTGATGCTAAAGTCTGAGGGGAACTGAGGCTGCATCTTGGTTAATCACTGCAGGCAATCTTTGGCAGGGATGATTGGGGGCATTGCTGAGCTGCTCCTGCTGTGATTCTTTGCTGCTTTGAGCTGTAGCAAATGACACAGTTCCTTCAGTTGGTGTCTGTGTCTTTGGTGCTGGCCCTGCCCACTGGTACAACAAAACTGGCGTAGTCTGGCCGGATCGCACCAAAATGTCACTTTTTAAATGTAAATGTAAGGAATCAGTCCTGTCCGAAATCCCAGATGGGAAGAGCTTCCCTGGAGTTCGCTGGCTCTGGAGTGGGCTGCGGTCGGAGCACCGTGCGAGCAGTGGGGCAGTTGGTTAAAAGGAGCTGAAGCGCTGGATGCCTTAAAATGCATCCCAAAATTGGATATGGAAAAAGGAAAAGAGCTTGTGGGTTTGGGAAGAGGAGGATGGATTTTGTTAACAGCGTATTGGAAACAGCACCAACAGAAGGAACAATTGTTGTTGGAATGCTCCCACATGGAGCAATAGAAGAAGTTTTTAATCTTGAGCTCAAATGTCTTTGTGCAAGTGAACTAATAATAATATCCTAGTTGATATATATATAAAAGAATATTTATATTGTATATAAATAATAATGTGAAATAGTGCTGACAATACGAATTCTTTAGATGTAACACTATTATTATTATATAATACTACTATATAATTAGATGTAACACTAAATACCCTCCAGAAAATGGTTGGCCAGGACCCAAAGGTTACTGGTAAACTCTGTGAGATTGCATACAATGAATAAAGGAGGAAGGGATGGAATTGGCTGTTTTTATAGGGTTTGCTGATACTGTGATCTGGAATGCTTTGTCTGTTCCTGTGAAAAAGAGAGTGATGAAGACTGCTGGGTTTTTCATATCCCAGGCTATGCACAAGCTGCAGGATTGGTTGAGCAGATGAAGGGGTTGTTAAAAGAGCAGCTGAAAAAATGCGGAGATGGGAACCCGTCCTGATGGAGAACCCATCTCCCAGATGTGCTCCATAGCCTTAACAATGGGCCCGCTGGGGAAATGGAAACCCCTGGGTGTGCCCGGCTGCACCCAGTCTGCAAATCCACCCATGGACAGGGAGACTTGGACTTCCTGGGAAATCGTTCTGGGTGCGATGGGCCCTGACAGGGCCACCCCAGAGGCTGCAGGGCTGGGCCTTCCTGCATTAGGATTAATTGGGATAAATCAGGAGCAAGGGAGAGTTATCAATGCAGGAATAGGAATTCAGATTCCTCCGGGACACTTTGGTTTGATAACTGCTTGCTGGAGCTTGGCCTTGCAAAGTGTTCATGTCATGGGAGGAGGAATTGATGCAGATTATCAAGGAGAAATCAAAGGAATTCTGGTAAACAATAGTGAACAAGATTGGATTATTTAACTCCATGACAGGCCGGCACAATTACTGATACTGCAGGTTTATAAACAATTGTGAAAAAAGGAGATCCACCTCAAATGACCACTGTTGGTGGAGAGAAAGGGTTTGGATCCAGCAGTCCTAATAATGGAGCCCGAGTGTGGGTCCAGAGGCCCAATGGCCCTCCCGAGGCAGCTGAAGGAACAGCTCCGAGGAAAGACAGCACTGTTTGAACCCTGGAACCCGGGCAGGAACGATGGGAATGTGTCCCTGCAGCCAAGTGTTCTGTGTGAGAACAAGGAGATGTTACAGGATATTGTTTCACAGATCCTGCCAGACCCAGTCTCCCTGTTTGCCCCCACGGCCCCTCTGGAAAATGCTCTGATCCACGGGGCTCCATGTGAAGGCTGATGTGACTCTGAGTGACTTCCACACGGATTCCAGCCAGGAGCCTGGGTGCCCCTCAGGGACTGGGACCCGGCACCTCTCCAGCCGAAGGGGAAAGGACCCCACCAAGCCTTGTTACCCCCAGACACGGCGGTAAAGCTGAACAGCAAAGGACCTTGGGGGCATTATTCTGGAATTAAAAAGGTGCCAGCTCCATGGACAATGGAATTATTGTTCCTAACCCCAGTGAGACTGAGGAAAAAGAGTGATGCCTCCCTTTAGGGTGCTTCAGCAACAACTGCAAGGAAGAGTTATATGTTAAGAGAACATTTTCCACCCAAAGAGTGCCTTGGATTTCAGAAAGCCAAAGATTCTGGTTCACCCTGTGCCCCACATGCGCTGCCTCGTCCTGTGGAGTTCACATTAACGAGCTGAATCGATTATTAGAAGAAGCAGCAAATGATACTGTTAAAATATCCAACAGCACATCCTGTGAGCTCCAACAAACACGAACGGGGGCTCTGCAGACCCGCATGGCCTTGGATTATCTGCCTGCTGGCCAAGGAGGAGCCTGGGCTATTCTAGGACAGGAATGCTGCACTGTTATCAGTGATGGGTTTGAAGTCCAACAGTCAGGAATCACCTTGATGGGAAGAGCAGTAGAAGAGTGGCAGAAAGAAGAAAATTCTCCTTGCTGGGATTGGCTTTGGGGCTGCCAAACTGGAGGCTGCTGCGAAATGTATTTGTGGCAGTCACTGTAATCACTGCAGTGTGAGCACTTGGTGTGTTATGATTCCATGTTAGAGCTGTTGTGACACTTTGTGCTGGGAAATGGAGCACTGAGACTTGTCTAAAAAGAGACACAGTCTCACGAAAAAGGGGGATTTGATAAAGAACAGAGAATAGCAACTAATGAGGCATGTTTTAAAAGGAATGTGAATTATAGCTCTGAGTGATGACCTTGAGCAGCACTTAATTGGAGAACAAGAGGTGATGCCTTTATGCCTGATACCTAAATCTAAGACTCCATTATTAGAAGAATTGTTATGAAGGTTGCAGTTCATGTCTAGGTCAAAGCACTGATTGAAATTCCAAGGCCTGAACACCAGGCCCTGAGTGAGGCCTGAACAACAGGCCCTGGGCCACAGCTGACCTCCTGATGAACATTCGAACCAAATGTTATATTTGTATCCCACTCATTAACTCATTAACAAAGTACTTTTAACAATATGTTCTATGTAACCAGGCATTGGTGAAACACAGATTTACCTTTCTGTATTTAGAAACCGGACAAGGCCACATCTGGCCTTGTTTGGGGCTGTATGGTCAAAGGCAGCTGCCTTGGCTCCTCCTTGAGCCCTGGCCAGGCTTAGGAGGAAGCCAAGAGGAGGATGAAAGCAGATGTTCCTGCACTAGAAGTGCTGTCAGTTTGTTTCTCCAGCACTGTCAAAGCTGGGCCCTCTCCCAGCGGGGTTGGAGCCTCAGCTGTGGCTGGAGGCAGCTGCAGGAATTCCCAGTGTCCGCGAGTGGCTCTCCAGTCCTTGGCTGGGACAGCTTCCCCCAGCTGATGGGTGGCTCTGGGTGATGCTAAAGTCTGAGGGGAACTGGGGCTGCATCTTGGTTAATCACTGCAGGCAATCTTTGGCAGGGATGATTGGGGGCATTGCTGAGCTGCTCCTGCTGTGATTCTTTGCTAATGATTATGTGCTTTGCTGAGCTTATGCTTTTGTGACTTTTTGCAGATTTGCATTTTATAAATGGCACAACCCCTTCAGTTGGTGTCTGTGTCTTTGGTGCTGACCCTGCCCACCAGCAAAACAGGGCCCCATCCTGCCTGAGTGTTACCTGGGAAGAGAAAACCCCTCACTCCAAATGTCCCCCCTTCCTCCTTGTTCCCCCCACTTTATACACTGGCCATGATGTCCTGTGGTCTGGGATATGCCTGGGGTCAGTTGGGGTCAGCTGTCCTGGCTGTGACCCCTGCCAAGCTGCCCCGCACCCCCAGCCCCTCGCCAGCGTGGCCGGACGAGGGGCAGGAAAGGCCTTGGCTCTGTGCAAGCTGAGCAAGAACAAAACCATCTCAGTGTGAGCAACGCTGTGCTCAGCACAGAGCCCAACACAGCCCCAGAGAAAGGCCTGGCAAGGAAATTCCCTGTGGCCCAGCCCACAGCAGCACCCCATGGCCACCCAGCATCACCACGGCTCCACGGGTTCCTTTCCATGGCCCCGGCCCTGGCCACGGGACCTTGGGCTGGTGGCCACGGCAGCCGCCTGTGGCCCAGGGCTGCGTGCCCGTGTCCATGGCAGCAGTGCCCGGCCACGGGCCCTGAGTGCAGGTGACCGTGCCAATGCCCATGGCAGCGGGGCCAAGCGTTGGTGTCCGTGGCACCAAAGTGAGGAACGGGTCCCTGTGGCTGCTGCCGTGGCACCTGAGGGCATCAGCGAGTGTCACTGCAATTGTAGCTGGCACCAGCCCGGCACCGCTCTGTCCTGAGGGCTGCCATGGCAGCCGAGGGCAGCCACAGCTCTGCGGGCAAGTGGCCACGGAGCCTGACTGCAGCAATGGGGCCTGGGGGGGTTTCCAAGGGCACTGGAACTGCTGAGGGTTGCCATGGCATCCAACCCCCTGGGATGTCACACAGCCACCCTGGGATGTCACAACCACTCTGTGATGTCACATAGCCACCCTATGATGTCATAGCCACTCTGTGATGTCACACCACCCATCTGTGATGTCACAGTGCTCTCTGTGATATCACTGTGATAGCTCTGTGATGTCACAGCTGACTACGATGTCACACAGCCACCCTGTGATGTCACACGACCACTCTGGGATGTAACACAAGCGCCCTGTGATGTCACAGTCGTATCTGTGATGTCACAACTCTGCACTGTGCTGTCACACCAGCACCCTGTGATGTCACAGCCGTCTCTGTGATGTCATAGTCTGCCCAGTGATGTCACAGCCCAAGCTGTTATGTCACAGCACCACTCTGTGATGTCACGTAGCTGTTCCATGATGTCACAGTAGACTCTATGATGTCATACAGCCACCCTGTGATGTCACAACCCACTCTGTGATGTCACACAGCCCCTTCCTGACATCACAGCTGCTCTGTGGGTCTGTGACACAGGCACAGAGGTGTTCCCAAAACTTCAGTGAAACAAAACCTCCTCAGCACCAGCGCAGCACGAAGCAGCAGCATTCTTTATTGGGCCGGATGCACGAGGGGAGAGCCCCTCCCAAAGCCGTGTGTGCCGAGTTCAGGAATGTTCCTGTTTGCAGACTGTGCTTCACAGACACATTCCCAGATTGTCCCACCAGAAACACACACACGATCATCATTGCCCCAAAATCATTGCAGATTTCCCCCACCCCTTTGCACATCCCTTCTTCTGCCCTGGGGGTCTCTTTGGGGGTCCCTGGTGGTCGCTGACCCCAAAGCCAGCCCTGACTGCCCGGTGAACTGGTGAAAGTTGGCACACCTGGGCTGGTTGCTGCCCACAGAATCAGCCTTGGGCGGGTCCATGGCCAGTGGCTTTTGGAGAAGAAGCATTGTATGAACCCACCAGGTGCAAACGGTTTTTCATCTGGCAAATTTCCCCCCCTTGGAGGGCTGTGAAGCTTCTCTTCCCTTCAAGCCTTCAGAAGCCTCGCTCTGCTCCTTTACTCACATCCCACGAGTTCCTCAGCTGCTTTCACAGCCATGTTCTTTACACAGCTCAAAGCAAGTGTCATAAGCACAAGTAGTGCCGTGATCCCAGTTAGACTTGCAAAAGTGAGGCCAACCATCAGTCAGGGAAAATCCAAGTCCTCTAAATATTTTATCCAAACAGTTACAGTCTAACCTTCCACTTAATTCCCTGCTGGATGCAGCAGCCGATTTTATCCTCTCTACCTGATCATCCAATCCAGCATCACATTTGGAATGTGCACACAACAAGTGTTGCTGTTTGTCCTGGGTTGCAGTGTATTCTATTACCATCCCCATCAGCCGTTGAAATCAGGTGGGGCAGTGTTTCCTTGCCTCCTCCCCCCAGACTATCTTGCTGTTAATGGCCCATCATTGTCCTGCCGCATGACTCAGAGATAACTCCCTCTGGACTATCATCTGTTAATGAGCCCAATCAACACCTGGCCTTATGACTCATTACCCCATTGTGAGATGCTCCACCCAGAGGGAGGGACCAAGCATCCCAGCGTGGATATAAGCTGAGGCTGAACACCAGAGAGGGGACCTTTCCACTGGATTTTCAGAGGACAGGGGCTACACAGCCACCACTGGACCTTCTGAGGAGGAGCAGACCCTTCTTTTTTTCTACAGGATTGCCACTTCAGGAGGACTGCAGCCACCATTCTACCAGACCACCACCACCACCCTGACTAACAGGGTGCCAGGTTGTATCTTAACTCTGTCAGTTTAACCCAGTGTTATCTGCTTTTGTTGTTTTTTTGTTTTTCTTTCCTCCTCCTTTTATTTCCCTATTAAATTGTTATTCTGACTTGGTGTCTCCCACTAGTTTGTTTTCAAACTAGTACACTGTTTCAGTTCAAGAATCCACACACTCCCTGTCCATGTAGCAGCAATGGGGCTAAAGCCAATCTGCTCTGGAAGGTCATTTTAGCTGGGGCTGGCAATTGTTCCTTTATTTCAGCAAACCCCAAAGGAGCTGCATTCACTGAAGTTCCCATTTGCAGAGCCCAATGGTGTGGGGCTGGTCTGTTCCTAAAGGCAGATCTTTGCGGAGCAGAGATGGATTCTAAAATCCATCCCGCTGGAGTTCCCGCACTGGGATGTTTCCCAGTTCCATCCCCTTTAACCTTTCCCCACAGTCGGGTTCCCAGTGGTGACTCCTTGCACGAGGGACGGAACGTTCATACCCCCAGTGTCCGTGGTGCTCCTGATTCTCCCAGGGGCAAACGTGTGCTCCAAATTCCATCCCTTCCCACCCATCCTGGGGCTCCTAAGGATCTGACCGTGTCCTGCTGACACTCTGTGCCTCTCCAAGGCTCCTTGTTTGTTGGCTCAGCCCACGTGTCCCTGAGAAAGGCAGAATCATTTCTACAAACACAGCCCAGCCTCAGAGCCTGGGCCACAGCCAGGAGCCGCTGGACCTCAGCATTCCAAACAGCTCAAGTGTCTGTCCCAGGGCAATCCCACTTTTCCTTGGTCCTGGGATCCTTTGGCCTTGACCTTGTTAAATCTGGATATTTTATACCCACCTCTAAGGGGTCCTGTGGGAGGCCTGGGCTCCCTGCCCAGCCCAGACACCCCTGAACTGGCTGCAAACATTCCCAGTGTCCTGTCTGAGGGCCATTCCATACTGCTGGAATTTGACAGCCCCAGGGGGTATCAGTGCAATCTGTCAGCTGATCAATATTTCCTGAGGTAATTTCCAGATCCGCTTTGGAAATGTTACAATTCTCAGCAGTATTGGTCTGATGTGTCCATGGTAAGGAATATTCTCCTTCCATCCCTGTCCAGGTGCCCTGGGTGCTATTTCCTTCCCACACGTGTTCCCAGATTTTTGTCAAATTGCTGACTGAAGCTCCCCGTGGAACTGGATTTTCTGCAGAGGTTGGTGCTGGCAAACAAGCTGTTACAGGGGTTACATTCTGTCATCTGCCAACATCTTGCAGTGACTTTGAAAACCGCATTTCCCTTCCCAGAAGTCGGGAGCATCGTTTCTATTATTATTATAGATACACAATGATTGATCATCTCCATCTAGATCCAATAAATAGTATCCCCTTAGAAAATCATATTCAATACCTCAAACAATAGGATTTATGTAAAACCCCAAACCCCACGGTGTCAGTCAGTCTTGTTTCTGCTGTGTTTAATGTGGGCTCGCTGGTTTTACCCACATGTGATGAACCCCAAGTTGGATTCCTTCTACCTTGAGTGCAGGGTAGGTTACCAGGAGGACTTGAGATGGTCCCTTCCACTTTGGTTGGATTGTTCCAGAATTCCAGGTTCTGGTGCACACCGCATCTCCTGGTTGGAAAGGATGTACAGGCGAGTCCAGCCCCAATGATCTGTTGAGAACCATGCACCTTTTAAGGCTTACAAGAGTTAGTCCCAGTGCTATTAAATATTCATTTCTGCAAAACTTCTGAGCCTTCCCTTGTCTTGTTGGTGCCACATGGGAAAGCTTCTGGCCATCCAGAAAAAGGATCCATCAATGCCAAAATGTGTCAGTCCCCTTCTGCCTGGGCACTTCTGCAAAATCAGTTGGCCAAAATCACCTGGTGATTCCCATTTAACCAGCCCTGCAGGCAGCCTTCTTCCTTCAAAACCAATCCCATCTTTCTCAACAACTGATCTATCATTTTTTGCCATTTTGGTGCTTACTAGATGCCTTTGTAAACTGGCCACCAGATTCTCCATTTCCTCCTGTGTTTGCTGATGTTTTAGTTCCGTTCTACATGAATTGTGGAGCTACAATTACCTGCCCACACGGGGTTACCAATCACCTGCTGGGATTTTCCGTAGCTGCTGCTGCTGCTGGGGCTGACTGCCTGTCCTGATCACTGGAATCTGGTTGTTGTTGCAGAACATTCCCGTTTTTGCTAGGTATTAGTGCAAGGAGAGCTTTTGCAGCACCCTCTTGAGCTGCTTGGTCAGCCAATGGATTCCCTGGATTACCTGGGGAGTCTCCAAACCCATGGGCTTTACAAGGGCATCAGGGCCACTTCTTTTGGCTTTGGCACACTCTGCAGTAGGGGACTGATTTCTTTTTGTGCTCACTGGAGACCTCTGTGCCCTTTCCTTCCATGTGGCTCCCTGGGCGTGTATTATTCCAAACCCAGAGTTCAAATCAGTCCATATGGTCACCCTTTGTCCTTCAGGGATTTCTAGGCAAGGTCATTCATTCTGCTTTTTGTGCTGCTCTGTTCAAAGCTAAAGCCTGGCCTTCTAGGACCTGGCTCGAGGTTCCCACTGCACACCCAGCTGCCCATTTCCCATCCGCACCACGCTGCTCCCACCAGGGTGCAGGGCCAGTGCTGGCTCCTGCATGGGATTGCTCTCGAGGTCCCAGAGTCTGCCAGAACACACTTGTTCCATGGATGCCAGGCAGTCATGGCACAAAGACTCCAAGCCTTCTCTTAGAAGGGACTCCAACACTTCCCTGTTCCCACCTTGGGGACCTTGAACCAAACCCTGCAAAGCTTTTGCTGCACCTTACAGGCAGGTCAACAGTTTACACCAGGAAAGGAAAAGGGAAAGGAAAAGGAAAAGGTGCCTTGATCTGACGAGAGCTCTTTCTCTGATTTCCTTTGGAGCAGGGATCAAAGGCTCTCCCCAGAATCCTTCCATGCTGCCTGCAGGTGCTGCCATCCCTCAGATGTGTTGGAATTCCAGAGGATGAGGCCACGGGGTGTCCCAATGGTGCCTTGGTTCCATGGCCCCGCAGTGTAACCATGGTGTCCTTGGCTCTGCAGTGGCACAATGGACCCTTCATTCCATGAGGCCCCACAGTGTGGCAATGGTCCCTTGAGTCCAGGAGGCCCCACAAGGTCCCAATGGTCCCTTGGTTCCATGGCCCCGCACTCTCACAATGCTCTCCTTGGCTGCACAAGGTCCCGCAGTGGCACAAGGGTTTCATTTTCTCCTGGATTTCTTTTAGCTTGCTTTCTTTCTTCATTCTTTCCTCTTTTTTCTTTCTTTTTCCTATTTTTTTTGTTGCTTTCTTCTTTCTTTTATTTTTTCTTGTGTCTTTCTTTTTTTCTTTTTCTCTTTCTTTTTTGGTTCTTTCCTCTTTTTTTAAAAAGTTTTTTTGTTTCACATTACTTAGTCTTTCTTTCTTCTTCTCTTTTTCTTCACTTTTAAAATTTTCTGGTTGATTTCTTTTCGTTTTCTTTCCTTCTTTTTTCTTTCCTTCATTTTTTTACCTTTTTTCTTTTTCTTGTCTTTGTTGCTTTCTGTTTTTCATCTTTCTTTCTTTTTCTGCTTTCTTTGGTTCTCTTGTTCTTTTATTTTTTTCTCATGTCTTTCTTTCTGTCATTTTCTTTCTTCCTTGTTTCTTTCTTCTTTTTTTGACTTTTCTTAACATTTATTTTCTTGTTGGTTTCATGTTTTCAGTCTTTCTTTTTTTCTTCCTTTCCTTCTTTCATTTTTATTACCTTCTTGCTTTTTTCTTTATTTCTTCATTTTTCAATATTTCTCTTGGTTCTTTAATTGTTTCTTGCTGCTTTCTTCATTTTATTTTTTCATTTTTCTTCTTGGTCTCACATTATTGAGTCTTTCCTTTATCTTTTACTTTCCTTTGCTTTTTAAATTTTCGTGTTGATTTCTTTTAGCTTGCTTTCTTCATACTTCACTCTTTTATCTTTTTTTCTTTCTTTTAAAGTTTTTTTGTTGCTTTTTGTTTTCCTTCATTCTCTTTTGGCTTTCTTTCTGTTCTTCTTTTGTTTTTTTCTTGTGTCTTTCTGTTCTTTTTTTCTTTCTTCCTTGCTTCTTTCTTTCTTCTTTTTTTTTCTTTTCCTTTTATTTTTCTGTTGGTTTCATGTTATGTACTCTTGCTTTCTTTGTTTATTTCTTTGTTTCTTTCTTCTTTTCTAATTTCTTCACTTTTTTTCATTTTCTTGTTAATTTTTCTTTTCTTTCACTTTCTTTCTTTCCTCTTTTCTTCCTTTCTTTCATTTTTATTATCTTTTTGCTTCCTTGCTTCATTTTTTTAATGATTTTTCTTTTAATTTTAAATAATTTTTCCTTGTTGGTTTCATGTTATTTAGTCTTGCTTTCTTTCTAATTCTTTTCATTTTTAATCAATTTCATTTCCTTTTTTATATGTCTTTTGATCTTTTTCCTTTCTTCTTTTCTTTTTTTTTCATTTTTATTATATCTTTCTTGCTTCCTTCCTTCATTTTTAATTTTTTTCTTTTTTTTTTCTATTTTATTATTTCTTGTTGCTCTCTTTCCTTCTTTCTTTTTTTCTTTCTTCTATTTTTCTTTTCTTCCTTCCTTTCCTTGTTCTTTCCTTCCTTCCTTGCCCAATTCTCACCCCACTTAAGGGATGCAAAGCAGCAGGATCCCCTCCCAATTGGGATCCCCTCACCCTCCCAAAATGTGGGGACTTCACCTCAGCCCCCCAAATTGCGGGGGGTTTCGGCACCTTCCCCAAATTCACTGCAACCTCCCAGAAGCCACCTAGAGGCCCCAAAATTGTCAAAAAGCAGCAGGAGCCTCCCCAAAAGCAGCTCCTTCTTTCCCTTCCTGAAATGCCCCACTCCAAGTGCCCAAACCACCCCATCAATCCCAAACTTCATCCCACCCCCACAATGCCATCCCCCATCCCCCATCCCCCATCCCCCATCCCCCATCCCCCATCCCCCATCCCCCATCCCCCATCCCCCATCCCCCATCCCCCATCCCCCATCCCCCATCCCCCATCCCCATCCCCCCCCTCCTGGACACCAATTCCCCTTCTGTGCTTCCTGACTCCCCACAGCCGGGCCTTGGGGCTGACGGATCGAGCCATTTGGGGCTGCCATCGACACATTGGGGCTGGCTTTGAGTTGATTGGAGGCACCCGCTCAATCCCTCCATCCCAAATGGGAGCTTGGAACCTCTCCTCAGGCCTTGCTGTGCCCATGGGCTCACCTCAAGTCCCAAAATGAGAGCCAGGGCCCCACAGCCCATTCAGAACCTCTCAACATTGCCACAAACAGCAGCATCCTTCCCAAAATGGGCTCCCCGGCTCCCTGACAATAGGTCCCCCTTCCAAGTACCAGAGCCCCCCTCTCAGAACCTCTCCCGAAGCATTGGGGGCACCCCAAAACTGCCTCAGGAACGGGACATACCCTGAGATCCCTTCAGGAATGTGGGATACCCCAGAACCCACTGAGGAACGGGGTCCCCCCGGCCTCATCATGCGCAGCCTTCAGCTGTCTCAGGCAGAGCCCATCCCGCCCTCAGCAGCCCCAGCCCAGCCCAGCCCTCCTGGGCAGGAAGCCCCAATGGCCGAGCCGGCCTGGGACACTTGCAGGGATGCGGGGGCAGCCGCAGCTTCTGGGGCCAGCCTGGGCCAAGCCCTGAGCGCCCTGCCAGGGAACCATTGCTGCCCCACATCCCATCTCAGCCTGCCCTCGGGCAGCGGGAAGCCGTTCCCTGGGGCCCGGCCCCGCAGGCCCTTGGCAAGAGTCTCTCTCAGCCAGCAATTGCTGCTCCTCCCTGCTGCGGGGCCCAAGCTGCAAGTTGATTTTCTGCCGCTGGCCCCGGCCCAGCCCCGAGCCAGGGCCAGGACCTTGCCCTGGAGCTCTGCGGGCACTGTGGAAAGCTGAGAGGCAGCTCTGGCTTCTCCACTTTTCATGTGCTAAAGCTGCCTGGCAGAAGAAATGGAGGGACAGCTGTGGTGGCACAATCCCTCCCGGCCCAGGGCCCAGCGCTGGGAAGGTCTTTCCGTGCCGAGGCTTTGCTGCGGCCAAGGAAAGCTCCTGGCTCAGGGTCACCTTTCCTGCTGGGCCAGAGCCCCCGAGTGGCCCAGCAGCAGCAGAGAATTCCAGCACAGCCCCGGCACGGGCAGGGTGGCCCTGGGCGGGCTGCGGGAGCCGGCAGCGCCTGAGCTCAGAGCAGCTGAGCCCGGGGGCTCTTGGCCAAGGCCGAGGCCCAGCGAGCATTTCTCAGCTCGCAGGGCGGCCTGGAAAGGTGCTGGGGGGGATCATTCACCCCCCAGGGCGGTCCCAGTGGCTCCCAGGATTTTCATGTCCGTGCTCCCAGCGCTGCTCCCAGCCCTGATCCGTGGGGATGGCAATGTCCCGCTCCCTTCCCGGGGCAGGCTCACACCTGAGCCAGGTGTGCAGGGCAGGACCTTGCCCTGAGCCCAAGCCCTGTCCCCCCTGCAGGATCTGCTTCCCATCGGCCTCTTCCTCCTGCGGCCCCAAGCCCAGCTCGGTGCTGAACGAAGGGCGCTGGGCCGGGGTCATCCCCCGGCGGGGGCTGCGCACCCCCTCTGCCCCCTCCCCAAATTCCCTCCCGGGGCAGCAGGGGCTGCCTCAGGAGCCCTGGGGCTCCTGGGGCTCCGTGCTTTCCTTCCTAAAGAAGAGAACCGTCCTTCCCATCCAGGCTCCCATGGCCAAAACTGAGATTTACCTCCCAAATTCTGTCTATCCAAGGATTGCTCCCAGACAAAAGCTGCCATGAGAGACAGGTCTGGCTGCCCTCGCCCATGGTGGCCACCTCTCATCTTCTTCCAAAACTCTTGGACTTTGTGCTTTTCTTTCATGTGGAATAAACCCATCCTTCTCAACAATGTGCCCATGGCCAAAATTGGGATTCCACCTCCCAAATTCCCAATATCCAAGGGCTGCTCCCAGACAAACCTGCCAGGACAGAAAGATGTGGCTGGCCTTGGCCTCTGGTGGCTGTGTCTCATCTGCCCCTGAAACCCTGGGGCTCGGTGCTGCCCTTCCTCTGGAGACCACTGTGACCCTGCGTGGCCTCGTGGAACCCAGGGGCCGTTGTGACCCTGCAGGGCTGGTGGCACCAAGGGGACCATTGTGACCCTGTGGCGTTCCATGGAACCAAGGGGCCACTGTGGCACTGCTGGCCCCAAAGAACCGAGGGGCCTTTGTGACAGGGCAGCTGGGGAGGCCCAGAGTGGACACCAGGAGAAAGGAATTTCCCTCCCAGGCAGGGCTGGGGTGCAACACGTCCCCCAGAAGGAGTCTGGAGCAGCCCAAGGCTTTGTGTGCCCAGGCAGAGGCAGGCAGGACGCAGAGCTGCCAGCAAAGGAAGGGGCCAGCCAGGTGGGGCAGCCGGGGGGATGAGGACAGCCTGCAGGGACAGAGGCGCAGGGCAGGGACACCGTGGGACAGCCTGGGCTGCAGAGGGCAGAGGGATGGGCAGCAGCTGCAAGGCCCTGACAGAGCCAACTTGTGCAGCCCTTTGGCCACGGCTGCTGGCCCTGGCCCTGAGGCCAGGAGGGGACAAGTGACCCCTGCAGCCCTGGGGCCTCAGGGCCTCCTTGTCCCTGCCCAGCAGCCTGGCAGGGGCTGCCCCATGGTGCTGCCCTGGGCACTGCCCATCCCCACATCCCAGTGCCCCGGCAAGAGCCCTGAGCACTGAGGGAGGGACAGGATCTGCCTTGCCAGGGGCTGGGGCTCAGGCCTTGGCCCTTTGCACTCATGGAACACAGCCAGCTTTGCTCAGCACCAGAGACACCTTTCCCTTGCTTGTCCCCTCCTGCCATCGCTGCCTCCAGAGTTCTGCTCTCACTGGAACCTGGGGACACTTTCACGTGAGTCGTGTCCCTCACTGGGACCCATTAAAAGTTAAAGAAACTTTGGACTTCGAATCTGACTTTGAGTTCTTGGGAAGTTTTTTGAAGACACTCTGAGGGACTGAGTCTGATGTGAACAACACCAAAGCCCCGAGAGGGTCATTAAAATCCTTGTGCTGCTGCTGTGCTGCTGAGCTGGGCTGGGCTCCTGGCACAGAGGGAACTCTCAAGCTCCTGGCAACCAAGGAGAGCTTCAAAGAGGCAGCTCTGCTGAGGAGCAGCTCCTCTGCCAGCCCAGCAGGGCTGAGGGCACTGCCTGCAGGTAGTGAGGAGTGAGGAGGAGTGAGCAGAGAGCTGGCTAAAGCAGCTGGGAGGGCAGCTCTGAACTCATTCCTGGAGAAACCTTCCCAGCGTGGGACACAGTGAGTCTCTGGCTGCAGGGATCCTCTAGAGCTGGCCCATGGCACGGCTGCCATGGCTGTGAGGATGGCTCTGCTGCCGTTCCTGCCTTGGGGGAGGATGTGCTGCAGAGCGGGGCTGCCCTGGGCACCGTCAGAGGGACAGGGCAGGACGGCTCCTGCTGCCAGGGCCGGCTGCAGGCTGTGAAGGTGGGCAGCAGCCAGGGGTGCCCAGGGCTGTCCTGCAGAGCAGCTCCTGCAGCCCTGAGGGCTCTTTGCCAGGCCAGGGCATCTGCCACCTGCCAGGGGCAGCTCTCAGCCTGCCTGGCAGCTCCCCATGGGTGGTGCAGGGGAGCTGTGGCTGCAAGGAGTGACTCCTGCAGGGCAGGTCCTGCTGCTGTGGAGAGGCTGCTGTGGGGGCCAGGGCTGCTCAGAGCTCCAGCTCATGCCCAGCTCATTCCTGAGGGGATTTTCATGAGCACATTCAGGGCAGGAGATTCCTGCTTGAGTCTCTGCTTTCCTCAGTTTGTGCTCCCACTTTTCCCAGGCTCAGCTTGGTGGGAATGGAAACTCAGCTGTGCAGGTGGAGCAGGGGCTGAGGCTCTTAAACCATCCCACTGAGGATTCCTGGGAGCCTCAGCAAGTGCCTGCACCTCCGCGGCCTCCAGATCCAGCCAGCATCACCTTTCCATGGTGCCCAGGCCCGGGGGAGCTGCTCTTTAATCCCCGCAGCCCCGAGCGGCTGCCGGGCAGGGCTGGCCCAGGGGCTGGGCTGGGCTCCGGCAGCAGCGGCAGGGACGGAGCCCGGGCCGCAGGAGCAGCTCCCGGCTGGGACAGCTCCAGCAGCAGAGCCGTGGGCAGGGAGGGAGGGAGGCAGCGCTGAGGGCAGCCCTGCTGAGGGGAGCTGTGGCAGCTGCCGGGCCTGCCCTGCAGTGCAGACACCGCGCTGAGCAGCGCAGCCCCGGTGTCCCCTCGCAGCCAGCACAGCCCTCAGCCCGGGGGCTCGGGGCCCTCAGCCCGGGGGCTCGGGGCCCTCGGTGCCCTCCTGGGCCGGCAGAGCAGCACCAGAGATGAAGGGCATCTCTGCGGCCGCGGGCCCGTTCCTGCTGCCCGGGGCCTGAGGGCGACTGTCCTGCCCTGGTGCTGCCCGGGAGGGGCTGGGCAGCGCTGCGCAGGGAAAGGCTTTTCCTCAGGGCCCGGCTCTCTCTCCTTGCCCTGCTCAGCTGCTCCTGGCGCTGCTCAGGGGCTCTCTGGGAATGGCAGCTCCAGCTGCAGGCTCAGGCCCAGCCCTGGGGCTCCTCCTGTGCAGGCTGAGCACAGCAATGGGGTGTCCCAGCTCCCTGTGCCCCGGGAGCTCTGGGCACGCCGGGCTGGGAGGCTGGCAATGAGCCGGCTCTCCTCCAGCAGGGCCATGGACAGGACCCTCGCTGTGCCCTCGGGATGCCATCCCAGCTGTGAGCTGCCTTCCAGGGGACACTGGGGCCGGGAGTGTCCTTGGCCAGCAGTGGGGCTGAGACTCTGAGAAAGGCTGAGCCACTTTGCTCTGCTGTGGGTCCCTCTGCTCTCAGCTGTGCCAGGCTGATTTTCAGGGGAACACAGTGACTGCCCTCGATCTCAGGAGGGGCAGCTGGGGACAGATGGAGCGACAGAGCAGCTCCCCTCACCCTTCTCTGAGTTACAGCCAATGCTCTTGCCTTGCACAGCTCTCTCTGCTCTCCCTGGGCACAGCAGGAAACCCTCTCAAAGTGCCTTTGGCCGTCACCGTTCCTTAGCCCTGGCACAGGAGATGCTGCCCAGCTCCTCTGCCTCAGGAGCACTTTGGGCTGATGGAGTCCAGCCCCAGGACCGGCCCCTGTCCCCATTCCCATGTCCCCGCTGAAGCAGAGCAGAGCTGACTCCTCGCTGTCCATGGGCACAGCCCCTGCTCGTCTCAGCAACGGGGCCAGATCCCAGCAGAGCTCCAGGCACGGGGCTGAGGGAAGGGCTCTGAGAAAAGGAAAACTGGGGGGCAGGGCCAGGAGAAAGGGCTTGGACATTGCTCAGCAAAGTCTCCCCTGACTCCTCACTGTCTCGTCCTTCAACAGCACTCCATGGCCAGAGGCTCAAAATGTGCAACAGCAGCTCCATCAGCCCCTTCCTCCTGCTGGCATTGGCAGACACGCGGCAGCTGCAGCTCCTGCACTTCTGCCTCTTCCTGGGCATCTCCCTGGCTGCCCTCCTGGGCAGCGGCCTCATCATCAGCGCCGGAGCCTGCGGCCAGCACCTGCACAGCCCCATGTTCTTCTTCCTGCTCAGCCTGGCCCTCACCGACCTGGGCTCCATCTGCACCACTGTCCCCAAGGCCATGCACAATTCCCTCTGGGGCACCAGCCACATCTCCTACTCAGCATGTGCTGCTCACGTGTTTTTCTTTCTCTTCTTCCTCTCAGCAGAGGATTTCCTCCTCACCATCATGTGCTACGAGCGCTACGTGTCCATCTGCAAAGCCCTGCACTACGGGACCCTCCTGGGCAGCAAAGCTTGTGCCCACATGGCAGCAGCTGCCTGGGCCAGTGCCTTTCTCTACGCTCTCCTGCACATGGCCAATACATTTTCCCTGCCCCTGGGCCAGGGCAATGCCCTGGGCCAGTTCTTCTGTGAAATCCCACACATCCTCAAGCTCTCCTGCTCACACTGCCACCTCAGGGAACTTGGGCTCATCACTGTCAGTGCCTGTTTGGTGTTTGGCTGTTTTGTGTTCATTGTTTTCTCCTATGTGCAGATCTTCAGGGCTGTGCTGAGGATCCCCTCTGAGCAGGGCCGGCACAAAGCCTTTTCCACGTGCCTCCCTCACCTGGCCGTGCTCTCTCTGTTCCTCAGCACTGTTATGTTTGCCCACCTGAAGCCCCCCTCCATCTCCTCCCATCCCTGGATGTGGCCTGTCAGTTCTGTACTTGGTGGTGCCTCCAGCCCTGAACCCCCTCATCTACAGCCTGAGGAACCAGGAGCTCAGGGATGCCCTGAGGAAAGTGAGGACTGGATACTTTTCACAAGTTAAAATCTTTCTATTTCCTTCTGCCATGCGAGGAAAATTATGACTAGGATGCTTCTCAGAAGCAATAAACTCTCTCTTTTCTGCTCCAGAACCTTCAGAATGTAACTCTTTACAATCTTGGCCTCTTTTTCCTCTTTGTCCATATTTTCATTGGTGCTTTTTCTTATTCTTTTTCTGGTGTTATTCTGCTTCTTATAAAGTACTGTAGTACTACTCCTTGCATTTCTGCATGAACATCTACCTTTCTTTTGAAACACAAAGACTTTCAGGAGGCTTCTTCTCTGTGCCTTTGAATCAAAACAAGGGGCTGTCCTGACCTTTGTGTCCAAGGTTTGTTCCTCAGCCCTTCTCTGGCTCTGCAGGGGCAGTGCCTGTGGGCAGAGCTGGAGGGAAGAGACTCCCAGCACAGCAGCACGGCCAGGGACAATGGCCCAGCCTCTTCCCACCTCTGCTCTTCCCAGCTCCACACTCCCTTTCCCAGCCCTTCTGAGGGTGCAAGGCCGGAGTGCTCGGGCAGCTCGGTCACTGTCCTGCTGCGTGTCCGTGCTGTGAGCACAGGCAGGGACAGGCCACGGGCACTGCTGGGACACAGCCGGGCTCCAGCACAGCAGCTCCATCAGCAAAGGGCATCTCCTGGGGGCAGGGCAGGAAGGCTTTGCTCTCCTCCAGAGCTGCTGCCAGGAATGTGCCCCAGGAATGCCCTGGAAAAGCAAACCCCAGTGCCCAGGGGCAGGGGGGAGTGTGCAGGGGGGGCAGGCAGCAGTGTCCTGGCACTGCCAGAGCTCCTGGGATGGACCTGAGGGAGCAGCAGAGCAGGGCCTGGGCTGTGCCTTTGTTCCAGGCACAGCCTGGGAAGGTGCCCAGGGCAAGTGTCCCACACCAGCCCCTGCCACCAGCAATCCCAGCACTGGCCTCTGCCCTCCCCTGCAGGAGGTTGTTTGTCCCTGCACGGAGGGACACCAAGTGACCAGGCCAGCAGTCCGTGTTTGCTGTGTCCTGAGGAGCCTTCAGCAGTGCATCGAGTGGGTGTGGGGAGATGAACCCGAGTGAGCACAAACACCATCAGCAGCACTCGGGGCTGGCACAATTCCAGGGGCACAAACTGTGCCCTGAGGCCACTTCACTGCCAGAGTAATGTCCTCTGGGAAAGCACCTGAATTCTTTGCTGGGCTGTGCTGAGAACTGCATGGAGACAAACGTCCAGGGCAGGGAGGCTCCAGGGAAAGTGCTCAGGACAGCCAAGGGCTGCACAGAGAGACACCGGAGTGGTGGGTCTGTGGGGAGAAATCACAGCTGCCTCCCTTGGGAATCGCCCCCAGGACCTGGACAGGCTGTGCTGTGTTCTGGGCACTGACCTGGAACCGAGGGATGTGGAAAAGGCCTCTGGTGTCAGGGACATTGGGAAGGCTGGGCAGGCACTGGCATTTGTCCCTCAGGGATTCCATGAGGGTCCTGCCAAGATGAGCTCTGCTCCTCCTTGGAGCCCTTCATGGGCACAGAGGGCTGAGAGACCTTTCCAGGACAGGCTCAGGCCAAGGAGCCCTTGAGTCTCTCAGCCCCCCGTCGGTGCCTGCTGGAATTCAATCCCCCTCCCCATCCCGCAGCAGCCCTGCATTTCCCTCCTCCAGCCTTGGTCTCCAGCACAGCCACGGGGGCTCTTCGGGCTCTCGGCTTTTCCTGCAGCCACCGAGGCCAGCTGAGCTCTGCCTTCCCCACACTCAGCCCTGCCCAGCGCAGGCAATGCCCAGAAATTCCCTGTGTGTCCCTGGCCTTGCTGTCAGCCCCGGCAGCGGCTCCGTGGCCCCTCTGTGCCCCGCTGCCCCAGCCATGGTGCCCCAGCCCCTGTGCAGGCCCAGCCCAGGACAGGAGCGCTGCGGGTGGGAACGGCCCCTGGGCCCTGCTGCCCACAGCAGCCTTGGGGCTCTGCGCTGTTGAGCTTTGGACGGGGTACCCTTCCTTCCCGGACCAGGGTGAGAGAGCAGAGGAGGCTGCTGTTCTGCTGAGTTCTGTATTTCATAGTCTCACAGCTTTCTTGAAGGCAGAGTTCAAAGGGGGTTACATGATAAAGGCAAGCAGCAACAGCAACAACAGGCAAAAACAGCTTCTTCTTCTTCTTCTGTATGCTCTATATGCTTTATATGCTCTATATGCTCTATACTCTATATTTTTTCTTGCCGAAGTGTGGATTATATTTGTTAATTGACCAATAAGATTAACACACGATTCCAGTTTTCCTTTTCTTAACCGATCCTGGTCTAATTCTAACAGTCGTAAGCCTCACACCAGTGTTACACAGGTATTACACAGATTTGCGGATGCAGTTTCTATCAGCTCTTATTGTTTACGTGAATGCTCTATCTAAAAAATGTGAACAGTGTCATTCTATCCATATTTTGTCTAAAGTAAAGAATTCTGTGAAAAGGTAACACTGCTGCAGTAAGAACTGTGTTTAAGGTCTCTGCTGCAGCTTTTCAATGTTTAAGGCACTTAGCATATATTTCTACTAAAGGTTAAAAAATCTGTATTTCTATTTCACTTTGGTGTGACTTCATGTATCTCAGCTTGTCCAAAGGTTTTAATTCAACCCCTGTGCTTTGGCTTCCCTCTGGGCCTGAGTCCAGAGGAGCTTTCACTTCAACAAAACAGAACACTTACAAGAAAAGTAAATGGAGTGGGAACTCATGAGAGATTGAATTTTCTCTGATTCAACTCAAGGATTGATGCCATAGACTTCTGAGTGGAAGAATAATTAATTCATTCTCCTTAAGACAATAAATCAAGAGAATAAATTAGACTTTTGTATCAGGTATGAGTGAATAGATTGCATCCAACACAAGTTTTTCCTGTAGGATTTTTATTTTATTTTTTTATTTTCTCAGGAGATTGTATCAAGGCAGAAGAATTAAATTCAAGATATTTGTAGCAAAGAGATCTCTGCTGAGCTGATTGTTCCAAATAAACATATCCCTTACCCCATATTTCCATGACCAGAAGTTTTTCTAATTTTGGACTCTAGTATATTGTACTGTATGTGTATTCAGAATACTTTGCAACAGTTAAATTTGCTTAAATTTCATTTCAGACATTTACTTAATTTTAAGAATTTGCCTCATTTCAGCCATCTTTTAAAAAGTATTTTCACACTTTTATTTTTTTTGTCTGTTACCTTTTCAGTGAGGAGGATCATCATTTGGGTTTTCTCTTGGTACCTCACTAATGCACTCTGAGAGCCATGTTCTGTGTTATTAATGTAGTAGTGATCCGGGGTTCATGGATGGCTACTGCAGAAAGCTTGATGGCCAGTAGTGAAAACAGCAAAAATAATGATGAGAGGAGCCACAGACATTCTGCTGTCTGAGAACTGTGAACTGCCAAAATCAAAAGGTCAGTGCTCTTCTGGTTCAGAATGCCCTTCAGTTGGAGCTGGAACATACTTTGGGCTAAGAGCCTGAGCACAAGAGGCTGTAGCACCTATTTTGTTCAGCAGTTCCCTATTGCCCTACTCCATACTCCACTGAATTCCAGCATGTGATTTGCTGAGCTGTAGACTGTCCCTGAGTGGTGTGATTGCCTGGAATGCTTGAAAATTTGGCTTCACATTCCTCAGTTTCTTTTCAGCATTTTCTCTGTTCCCCTCGTTGCCTGACACCAGCCCCTGTTTTACTTCTAGATGGAGAACAAGGTTACAAACTACAACTTCTCTTCCTATGTACTTAGAGGGGTTCTCACCTGTAATAATAAATGAAATAGGTTTCATTCCTTTTGATTCCTCCTGGTATGATGCAAAGAAAGGAAAGGTAGCTGGAACTATGGCTTTTTGGGGTGGCTGTTATACCAGAGCCCTGGATCTGTATTAGGGATATTCGTGTTGGCCAGACTGTCTCAGCAGAAAGAGGGAGGAGTGCAATATTAATGTCGGAGCTCATCCCTGTCCGTGATTTATTAAAAGAAGCCTAGCTTCATGTCTTAGGCCCTGAATGAAATACCTGCAGTTTGGCTGCCTGAGTTTGTATCAATGGATCCCACTTCTGTGCAATGTCTGAAGGCCAGGGAACTGCCTTTGTTACCTCTCCTACTGGCACTGCTACAGGAGAAGGAAAGAAATCCAACTAATTTTGAATCAGCTAACGTGTCCCTTTTGGATACAGAATTCACTGAGAGCCATAAATACAGTGCGTGGCTTTAATAAAGCACAAACGTGAATTTTAGACCACACCTGGCATTGATGTTGCTTGGACTGAATGTGTGCACAGCCCAATGTTTCTCCTCATTGTCCCTGTTATGAATTTCTGCCATTTTTCCTCTTCATTCCTGTCTGAACAAAAGCAGACTTTGTGCCACTGAGTTGAGAACGTTATAAATAAGGTATGTGATTCGTGCTATTATGTATAAAATTGGAGTGTAATCAGACCCTACAGAGACCGAGTTTCAAAATCCCTTCAGCAGCCTGGCTGAGAGAAAAATTTCACAACACTAAAAGAAGTTCTCTCACAATAAGTGAGGATTCCACCCAGGTGGGGTTAGATCTTATCACCGGGACATTTGCACCATAACGACTTGATTGCCACCTTCTGATATCTACATCTCATCTGATAAGGAATCGGACATCCCGGGAACTAAAAATAACTGTTCCAGGAAGCAGAGATGGCCCATTCATCAGCAGAAATGGCCCACTCATCACCCAGGATGGACAATTCCTGGGATCCAGGAAAGGCTTTGTGCAGCCCAACTCCGGGACAAGAAAACTTCATGAATATGCTAAAATGACGAGAAGAATAGAATTAATTCGGACTCTGCCCAAAAAATGTATAAGAAGGGACCAGCCAAAGCAGCATCCGTGAACTTGGGAGGTCTGGTGCGACAGAGATCAGATCTATGCGTGTTCACCCAGCTCCGACCCCGGGCTCGGAGCTGCTTTTCTCCATCGTGGCTTTTAAAACCGATATTTCGGTAGCATAATAAATGTCATTTCTTTATAAATTTTGATTGGGCAATTTTGTTTATCTTAAGAACATCCTTCTCAGGCATCAGGAAACTGCCCCATCTCTTTGTTCACCATCTCGAGTGCTTTTCTCACTCAGAGAGGATGGTAACACCACAGGGATTCCTGTACTGACTCTGAGCAGCAAGCTTTGGCCCTGGTGAAGCTGAAGGACCATAAGGCAAGGCAGGAATTTGTTAAGAAGTTCTCACTAATCCCTGGATTTGAAGGAATGATGGAATAAATGGCAAACCTTTTGCTTCAGGCACTGGAGCAGATGATTTTTCTAACAAATAATATTGGTTTGAGCGTTACTGAGCTCATTCACCTTGTGAGGGATTTTTTCTTTAAAAAAACATTGATTTCTTTGTACCTTAACTGCACAGCTTTTGAACAGCTGGGTGCTTTTGTGTTCCTTCTCCCGTTTATGATGTCAGTGTGCTTTTTACTGCATATCCAAGAACAGCTTTTAATTTTTCTCATTTTTAGCTTCACTTCCTAGTTTTTACAGTTAAGTGCATTTTTTATGTTGTAGGTCACCTGTCACATTTCCCTCGGGCAGTATCTGTACACTGCAAGTGATTCAGCCTCTCTCTTTCTGTTCCATCTCATGCTAATGGCTGGGAGATGTTATCTGGGTTAGCCAGGCTAAGGAACATCCTGTTCTTGCTTGATTTTCTTGAGCTGAGAACCTTCTGGCTATCTCACTGCTCCTTGGAGTATTATGTTGCTCTGGGTTCTGCAGATAGTTATCTGAGGTGTGAACTGGCCAGCTGAGTTGCTGCCCTTTGTAAATGGCTCTGTTTAAATTTCTGTGCTATCTTGGACACCGCTTAAGGTGTTGGGTCCCTCTTGCCTCAGGTGCTGTAAATGGGAAGATGAGAAATTCCTTCCTATCACTGATCAAAGTCCTGGCCAATCTCTGTATAAGGGGAGATCTGTAATGTGATGAATTTCCTTTGCTGCAGTGTCTGTGCCAGACTTTTCTCCCTTGTGTTTGATCGTTTATAACATACACAGATACATGTTTTACTTAGGGAAAATCTGGGAGCATGGTGTGTTCATAGCTACTCGGTAACATATTTTCAGTATATATAACACGTGAATGGAAAAGGGGAAGTGCAGCACAATGAGTGTGTTTTGGGTATCTCCTGCAGATGTTGAATCTGGCCATAAGAAGAGATTTCTAAGAAAGTTTTATTAATGAACGTTGCATCATTGTTTTTTTTATGCTTGCAGCTGCTCAGAGGGAAGGAAAGTCCCACGTCTCTCTTACACTTGTTGAAACACAGCATGATTTGTTGGTGTATATAAATTTAAGCTAGCTATTTCTCATTTGACTTCATTTTGCTTTGTGCCAAGGTCCTCTGGAGTAACTGAAACAAAAGTAAAATGCCTGTTCTGATGGAATGATTGAATAAAATGTAAAAGGATAGCAACAGTCAAATTAGATCCCCTTGCTGCTCATTGCCAGGAAGAGCTGGTTCATTAAACCAAAGCAGGATGGAAGTGATGAGCAATGTGCTTGCTTAAAGGATTCCTCCCTTGAGAGGGTGATGGTGTCACCTGGATCCTTGAGATCATCATCTGCTGCTTGCTGACTGCCTCTGAGGAACAAGCCTCAATGTCATCTTACCTGTCTGTGACCCATCGGCCTCGGGAAACAGCTGCTTTCTCTCATGCTGCACTGGTTTGGAAAGGAAGGAAGAGGCAGGAAAATTGTGACTTTCACCTGTGTGAGTGCTTTGGTGGCAACAAGATTGTGTCTTTCTATGTAAGAAAGTGTGTGTGTGTCTCTCTTAAAAAGTCTGGTGCTTGTTATCTTTGCTAAGCAATTGCAAAGAACCAATGAAATAGAGAGACAGTGTTGTGGTGGATATTAACTTTTAATGAGCTTACAGAATAGAGCCTTTCATAATCGGAATTCCTTAGCTCTACAGAGATAATGAAAATAAGAATGCAGTGAAGTTGCTATATACGCTAGCAGATGATTTCCAAACACTGAAACCCAAAGGATTTAAAATTTATTCTGCTAAGAAATTGCTTGGGACATGCAACTCTTGGACAGGAACTACATTTCATGCTAAGTAGACATCATCTGGTTATGTTGAAATGTAAAGACTCAATTGGGGTCTTGCAGAAAGCAGTGGTAGAAGTACTGTTGGCTTTGCTAAACGCAGACCTGGGGCAGTGGGAACTATCCTGGTGCTGGCAGACAACAAGGTCTGCATGGAGGCGGGGGTGGGGGAAATCACAGGTAGGGCTTGGCCCCAGTATTTTCAGAACTATAAAGGACTTGGAATGGCCTGGGAAATTCTGTTCCGGGTAGAGCTGATGATGGGATGGGTCAGCATTTAGGAAATGCTGATTAAATGAAGGGCACGCAGGGAGTTGAAGACATTGTGTTAAGGTGAGGAACAAGACCGGGACACCGCGCTGGGGCCCCGCGCACTTTTCCAGCCCGGCCGCCCCCACGGGCCGGGCCCCGCGGCTCCCGCTGCCGCCCCCCAGCACGGGGCTGTGTCCCAGACCCCACGGTCCAGCCCGAGGGTTGGGGGCGGCAGCGGAGCTGCTGGACGGAGCTTCCAGCCCCGCCAGCCGCAGCTCCGATCCCTTGGGCCGTGACGCCGGGGACGGGTGTCCATCGGCGCTCGGGGTCTGTCAGCTTTTGCAGTCCAGAGGGAGAAACTGAGTCCCAAGGGGTGTCGCTTTCCATCAATCGCTATTTCTCCTCTCTTTTCCATGATGGATTTCACAGCGCTTCCTTTCGCCCCAGAGATTTGGAAAACAAAATTCCCGGCTGCCCCGGCATCCCTGCAGCTCTCCACAGCTCCAGCCTCGTCCCTCCTCTCCGTTTCCTTCTCTCCAGTCTCTCCCGCCTGGCCCTGCCGGCTCGGAGGAAGGAGATTCCCCCGGCACCCCCTGCCTCCTCCTCCTGTCCCGTGGGGCGCAGTTGGTGCTTCTGGAGCCGCCTGCCCGCGCAGCCGGACCCGCCCTGCGGCCGCTCAGCGCTGCAGCCGAGGGAATGAATTGCAGGCACCGCTGCGCTGGGCTGGCCCTGGCCGGGTGCCCGGGGCCACCAAAGCCGCTCTGGCACTCTGCTCACAGCTGCAGCACACAGAGCACAGAAGGAAAGGCTCGTGGGCTGGGATCAGGGCAGGGAGAGCTCACTCACTGCTCACTGCCAGGGCCACAACAGACCCAAACTGGGGAAATTAATGGAATTTATTTCCAAACCAATCACACCAGGACAAGGAGAACTAAAACAAATCCTAAAGAAACACCTTCCCCACCCCTCCCTCCTTCTCGGGCTCCCAGTCTCCGCCCGCAGTCCCTCCTCTGCCCTCCCTGCACGGCAATCGTGTCACCAGCCATGAACTTGGCTTTTGCCTCATCCCGGGATCTCTTCCCGGATAGGAAGAGCTTTCCCCAGCACAGATTCAGGCTGTGGCGGCCTTTGAGGCTCAGGGCGTTTCTCCTGCAGCTCCCTGCAGGTCTCCTCTCCCCGTGCCGGCTCTCCTGCGCCACAGAACTCTGCCGGCTGCAGCTTTGCAAACGTCAGGTCCAGGTCTGGATGTTCCTGCACGATTTGCTCGAGGTCCTTGGGGGCTGCATCCGATCCACTGTTGTTGTGTTCCCCCTCGGCACAGAGCCCATGGATCTGATGGCCCCTGGCCAGGGCCTGGCACAGGAGGTGGAACCTGGGTGCTGCTGCAGCGGCGCCGGGGGAGCCCCAGGACTCGCTGTGGCCGCTGTGGCAGCCGCAGCACAGCCCGTTCCCAGCGAGGAGCCCAGGGCTCCGTGGGGCTCTGCAGGACCTCGGCCCTGGGGCTCGTCTGCATCAGCCCGGGCAGCTGGGCTGGACTTGGCTTCCTTTGTGCCTCTGGCTGCCCTGGCACAGCAGCTGCCCAGCGCCCAGGGGACAGCAATGGGAGCGGGGCAGGTCGGGGTGAGCTTCAGTGTCTGTGCCCGGCAGAAATGCCAAAGCCTTCCCTAAGGAGCAGCGAGTGCTGCCAGAGCACAGGATGCTGCTGCTGCTGCTGCTGCTGCTGAGCACGGGACGGCCCCAGGGCTGATGCCAGACAAAGCCGGGATGGGAGCCACAAACAACGGGAGGAGGGGGGGAGGGGCAGGAGAGGACGAGGAAGAGCGAGGGGGGAGGGCGGATGGAGGAGCAGGAGCGGGAGGAAGAGGAGAGATAAAAGGGGAGGAGCGGGAGGAAGAGGAGAGATAAAAGGGGAGGGGCGGGAGGAAGAGAGGAGAGATAAAAGGGGAGGGGCGGGAGGAAGAGGAGAGATAAAAGGGGAGGAGCGGGAGGAAGAGGCAGGACAGAGGAGGCAGGAAGAGGAGTTTCCACGTGCATCCATCGCTCTCTGTGTCCGCAGCTCTCGGCTCCCCCCATCCCGCAGGTGACCGGGAAGGGACAGCTCGCCCCAAATATCTTGGGTGGTCACTGGGGTTATTTTTGGGAGAGGGGATTTTTGGAGCTTGGAGGACTCCAGCACCGAGCCCCAAATATCTTTGTTGGTTCCTGGGGGAAGGGGGTTTGGTGGGGCGGGGGGGGAGGCGGATGTTTGGATCTTACAGGGCTCCAAATGTGAGTCGGAAATGCCCCTTGGGGGATTTTGGGGAGCCCCCGGCACGCGGGGTTTTTGGGGTCCCGGTGGCGGCTGCCGGGAGAAATGGGATGGGGCGGGATGGGGCCCGGGAAGGGTGGGATGTGGATTGGGGGGTGGGATGAAGTGTGGCGGAGGGGGATGGGCGGGATGGGGCCTGGGCTGAGGCAGCCGAAGGTTGGGGATGATGAGGCCGGGGGGACCCCACTCCTGAGGGGCGTGCGGGGTATCCGGCAGCTCGGAGGGAGTTTTGGGGCACCCCTAATCCTGAGGGGGTGGTGCCGGCAGCGGGGGACACGTGGCTCCGGCAGCTCTGGCCCCAGCTGAGCCCCCCCCGCCGCCAGCGCCCCCCGGAGCGGAATTTGGGGAGGGGGAGGTGGGGGCGGCCAGGCCGGGCCCCCCCGCGCTGTCCCGGCGGGGGCCGAGTGCGGGCGGGAGCCCCGCGGGGCCCGGCCCTGCCCGGGCACGGCTGATGCCGCCCGCCCGCGCTCCGCACTGGTCCGGACTGGTGCTCCCAGTGCCGTGCGGGGCGGGGCCGCTCTGGGGACCCCCCAGGGCACAGCGCGGCTGCTTTGGGGCTGTGGGCAGCGCCCGGCGCTGGGCATGGGGCGTGTGGGGGCAGCTGGGGCCGCACTGGTGGCACTGGTGGTGCTGGGAGCCCCCCGGCCGCGGGCGAGGAGCTCTGGGGTGAGGGGCGGGGGGGGGAAAGGGAGACCCGTTTTAAAGAGGGGAAGAGCAGTGAAAAGGGGATCGGACTCCCCAGACTGAGTGGGAGAGGGAACTGAGAGCCCCAAACCAGGTACGTGGGACACGGAGGCTTTGGGGGAGGATGAGAAAGGAGAGGGGGATATCAGAGAGAGGGAGGAAAAAGGGAGTGGGACCCTTCCCCTTCGTGGGGTCCGTTGGTGGATGAGGATTGGGGGATGATGGGAAAAGGGTGGAGGAGGGGAAAGATGGGGGATGGGACCTCCAGAGGAGTGGGAGGGGTTCTGGAGAAGCCCAAAGTTGCCATCATTGCAGGGGACTGATCTCCTGTGGGAAGAGCTTTGGCCGGAGCACGGAGCTGATCTCCCAGCACAGGATCCAAGTGGGGGAGAAGTCCTGTGTCTGCCCAAGCTTTGCCCAGAGGTGCCATCTCAGAGGAGAGAGACCCTACAGGGGCCAGGAGGGCAGGAAAAGCTTTCATAGGAGCTCCAGCCTCCCCAGACACCAGGGGATCCACACTGGGGAGCCCCTATGGATGCCCAGACTCTGGGAAGGGCTTCACCGTGAGCCCCAAGCCCCTGGAACACCTGTAGGAGCCACCTGGAGGAGGGTCCCTACAAGTTCTCGGCTGCAGGAAGAGCCCCAAGGAGCCCAGGTCCCTCCAGAACCACCACCTGAAGCAGAAGGTGGTGACAACTCTCCATCCCAGGGCCCTGGGAACACTCTGGGGTCTCCGGGCTGACCTCTCCCAACAAGAACTCACAGCAGCCCTCATCCTGCCCCTAAAATCCCTTGGGATCTCCCATCAGTCTCTGCATTCCCCGCTCCCCTCTCCATCCTGACATGAGACCAGAGGGGTGGAAGTCCCCACCCAGGGTGACCACAACACCAAGTTTTTATCTCCACCCACCAATTTTGCATCTTTTCCCTTGGCCAGGTTACCCCAGGGTGTGGGAGCAGCCCAGAGCCCTGCACTGCCCATCCCGACCTGTCCTGGCTCCATTCCCATTCCTCCCGTGGGATGTGAGGGGCTTGGGGAACAGGGGAGGAGGGATGGAAGAGAAGAACGGGGGAAGAAGAAGCAGGAGAAAGGATGGAGAGAGGAGGAGCAGGAGGTGGGATTAGGGAGAAGGAGGAGGACGGATGAAGGTAGACGAGAAGAAGGTGGAGGAAGAGGAGGGAGCTCATGGGTCCAGCGGTCCCAGAATTTGCAGGCCCCTCACCCCAAGGAGCATCGACCCCCCCATCCCACAGGTGATGGGGAGGGGGAGCTTGGCCCAAATATCCTGGGGAGTCCCTGGGCCGGTGTTTGTGGGGGGGATGTTTGGATCTTGCAGGAGTCCAGAGCTGAGCTGTAGGTGCCCCTTGAGGGGATACTGGGGGGTCCCCAGGCGGTGTTTTTGGGGGGTCCCTGTGCTGGCTGCTGGCAGAGCCTCAGTGGGGGGTGGTGGGATGTCAGGTCCACCCCATGCTGGTGGGTCAGGCACGGCCACCTCCAGCCCGGAGCCAGGGGGCTGCGGGACCCCTTGGGAGAGCCGGAGGGGGAACCTCGGGAGCCCCAGAGTGGGACGAGCAGAGAGGGGCAGTACCGGGAGCAGGGGAGCCCCGGCAGTCTGGAGGAGCGAACCCCTGTGACCCCCAGGGCCCCAAAGTGGGGAGCCCAGAGAGGGGGGAGCGCCGCCATTCGCGGGACCCTCAACAGCCTGGAGAGGGGCAGGGGGGACTCCTTGGACCCCCTGCACCCCGAAGCAGAGAATAAGGGGAGAAGGGACCTGGGGACCCCATAACCCCCAGCGTCCCTAAGTGGGGAGACCAAAGGGGGGAGCTTTTGGATTCCTGGACTCCCAGCAGCCTGGGGAGGGTGGAGACCAAGGAGAGAGGAGGACTCCCAATGAAAGAGGGACCCCAGCAGCTGGGACAGGGGGAAACCCCCAAACACCAAAGGGGAGAGACCAGAGACAGGGAACTCCTGAGAGGCTTTTTCAGAGCAGATTTTTATGGACACACTGTGCCCAGTGACTTCTAGAGATGGACTTGGGCAGAGGGACCTTAAACTCAATGTGCTCATCCCTTGTTCTCCCCAAACCAGGATTTCCCATTCCCAACCCTTGGCCAGATGGAGGAGGAGGCTGTGAGGAAGAGGAAGATGCCCCGGGAGCCCCAGGCAGGTGAGGAGGAAGTCAGTGCCCCTTTCCCCTCTCTCCTGCTCCATCTCCCAGCCCAGCATCGCCCCCGGCTGCAGGACAACCCCGCTGCCGACGCCGTCCTGCCGGGGACGGACTGGGGGGATCTCCTTCCCCTTCCCTGTGGCACGGAGGCAAATCTCATCCTCTCCTTGTCCTTCCTCCCCAGACAAGGAGCTGAGCATGGAGCCCAGGGAGGACAAATCCCCGCAGCAGTACCTGGTGGAAGAGGCCGTTTTGAGCGGCTCCACAGCGCTGGAATCCAACGGGGAGGAAAAGCCCCAGAGATCCCGCAGGAGGAGGGGCTGCAAACGCAGCCCAGGGTGCTCTGAGGAGGAAAGACCCACCCTGTGCGGGGAAGGCGGCCGGAGATGCAGCCAGAGGTCAGAGCTGGTGGTTCATGAGCAGCTTCACAATGGGGAGAAGCCCCACAAGTGTGGGGAATGTGGGAAGAGCTTCAGGTACAGCTCTCACCTGATCCGCCACCAGCGCATCCACACCGGGGAGAGGCCCTACGAGTGTGGGGAGTGTGGGAAGAGGTTTCACACCAGCTCCAATCTCCTCCTGCACCAGCGGATTCACACGGATGAGAGGCCCTTCCGCTGCCCCAACTGCAGGAAGGGCTTCAGGTACAATTCCCACCTCATCACCCACCAGCGCATCCACACCGGGGAGAGGCCCTACGAGTGTCCCGAGTGTGGGAAGAGGTTTCAGACCAGCTCCACTCTCCTCCTGCACCAGCGGATTCACACGGATGAGAGGCCCTTCCGCTGCCCCGAATGCAGGGAGGGCTTCAAGCGAAACTCCCACCTCGTCACCCACCGGCGCATCCACACAGGGGAGAGGCCCTATGAGTGTCCCCAGTGTGGGAAGAGCTTCTCACAGAGCTCCACCTTGGTCGTCCACCAGCGCATCCACACCGGGGAGAGGCCCTACGAGTGTCCCCAGTGTGGGAAGAGCTTCTCAGACAGCTCTCACTTGACCAAACACCAACGGAGGCACCGCTAAGGGAAGCCCTGCGAGTGCCCCGACTGCGGGAAGAGCTTTGTCCTCTGCTCCAACTTCATCCCCCATCAGAGGAGCCACATTGGGAAGAGCCCTGGTGACCCACATTCCCTGTGATCCAGGTTGGGAAGAGCCCTGGCTGGTGCTCTCCACATTCTCCTGGATCCCTGTAGACACCTGGGTGAACGCAGGGGCAGGAACATCCATCGGGACTCTGATTGAAATCAGAAATTCATTGGGAAGAGCTGATTTTTTACTTTTACACCCTAAAATTTTCATCTGTTCTGTCCAGTTGTTTTTTCTGGTGGTATCAAGCCATCCTGGATGATCTTGGAGATCTTCTGCAGCCTAAGTAACTTCTGTGTTAATCCTACTGAAACAACCAAAATTGGAGTAAAAATAAAGAAATTAAGCAAAGAGATCTAAAGCGGCACCATTTTACCGGAATTTGGGGGTGAATTTGGGGTTCAGGGGAATATTCGGGAGGATCTGAGTGTTGTGGAGCTGCGAAGCCAGGCAGATTGGGGCCACAGTCTCGTAGTTGTGCTGGCAGAACATGTCCACCTGAGCCAGTCTGTTCTCCAGGAATTCCGGTTGTCTGTCCCAGTCCCTGGCCTGGGTCTCCCCCTTTGGGGTGTGACCTCCCAAGTGCCCAAATCGCTGCTGAAGTGCCCAAGCTGCTCCGGGCTGTGGATGTTCCTGTGCCCCAGCCTGTCCTGGTCAGTGCCATGGGGGGTAGGAGGGGGTCTGGGGGCTCCTTGGGGGACTGGGATGGGCTTTTGTGTCTCTTGAGGGCATTGGTGGTGCTTGGAGGGGCCTTTTGGGGTGGTCTCTGAGAGAGTTTTGGTGATCTTGGCTGGGCTGTGTAGCTTGAAGAGAATTTTGTGGTTCTTGGGGTCATTTATGATGCAGGGAGTGGTTGGGGAAGGATTCCTGGCCAGGAGCTGTGGGGTGGTTTGAGGGGTCTGGGAGTGGCTGTGGGGCTGGGAGGGGGTTTTAGGGCAGTTGTGCTCTCTCCCGCAGACCCCCAAAGCTGCCACCAGACCCCACCCCCAAGATGCTGCTGGGGGTCGGGGGCTTCATGTTGGGGTTCATCTTCCTGGTGCTGCGGGAGAAGGTGGGGGAGCGTCCCCAGGGGCCGTGTGTGTCCCCCCAGAGCGTGTGTGACCCCCCCATCCCGGTGTCACCCCCGTTTCCCTGCCCACAGGGCTCCTGAGGCAGCCCCTGCTGCCCCGGGAGGGAATTTGGGGAGGGGGCAGAGGGGGTGCGCAGCCCCCGCCGGGGGATGACCCCGGCCCAGCGCCCTTCGTTCAGCACCGAGCTGGGCTTGGGGCCGCAGGAGGAAGAGGCCGATGGGAAGCAGATCCTGCAGGGGGGACAGGGCTTGGGCTCAGGGCAAGGTCCTGCCCTGCACACCTGGCTCAGGTGTGAGCCTGCCCCGGGAAGGGAGCGGGACATTGCCATCCCCACGGATCAGGGCTGGGAGCAGCGCTGGGAGCACGGACATGGAAATCCTGGGAGCCACTGGGACCGCCCTGGGGGGTGAATGATCCCCCCCAGCACCTTTCCAGGCCGCCCTGCGAGCTGAGAAATGCTCGCTGGGCCTCGGCCTTGGCCAAGAGCCCCCGGGCTCAGCTGCTCTGAGCTCAGGCGCTGCCGGCTCCCGCAGCCCGCCCAGGGCCGCCCTGCCCGTGCCGGGGCTGTGCTGGAATTCTCTGCTGCTGCTGGGCCACTCGGGGGCTCTGGCCCAGCAGGAAAGGTGACCCTGAGCCAGGAGCTTTCCTTGGCCGCAGCAAAGCCTCGGCACGGAAAGACCTTCCCAGCGCTGGGCCCTGGGCCGGGAGGGATTGTGCCACCACAGCTGTCCCTCCATTTCTTCTGCCAGGCAGCTTTAGCACATGGAAAGTGGAGAAGCCAGAGCTGCCTCTCAGCTTTCCACAGTGCCCGCAGAGCTCCAGGGCAAGGTCCTGGCCATGGCTCGGGGCTGGGCTGGGGCCAGCGGCAGAAAATCAACTTGCAGCTTGGGCCCCGCAGCAGGGAGGAGCAGCAATTGCTGGCTGAGAGAGACTCTTGCCAAGGGCCTGCGGGGCCGGGCCCCAGGGAACGGCTTCCCGCTGCCCGAGGGCAGGCTGAGATGGGATGTGGGGCAGCAATGGTTCCCTGGCAGGGCGCTCAGGGCCTGGCCCAGGCTGGCCCCAGAAGCTGCGGCTGCCCCCGCATCCCTGCAAGTGTCCCAGGCCGGCTCGGCCATTGGGGCTTCCTGCCCAGGAGGACTGGGCTGGGCTGGGCTGGGGCTGCTGAGGGCGGGATGGGCTCTGCCTGAGACAGCTGAAGGCTGCGCATGATGAGGCTGAGGGGACCCCGTTCCTCAGTGGGTTCTGGGGTATCCCACATTCCTGAAGGGATCTCAGGGTATGTCCCGTTCCTGAGGCAGTTTTGGGGTCCCCCCAATGCTTTGGGAGGGGTTGTGAGAGGGGGTCTCTGGTGCTTGGAATGGGGACCTATTGTCAGGGATGTGGGGAGCCCATTTTGGGAAGGATGCTGCTGTTTGTGGCAATGTTGAGAGGTTCTGAATGGGCTGTGGGGCCCTGGCTCTCATTTTGGGACTTGAGGTGAGCCCATGGGCACAGCAAGGGCTGAGGAGATGGAGGGATTGAGCGGGTGCCTCCAATCAACTCAATGCCAGCCCCAATGTGTCGATGGCAGCCCCAAATGGCTCGATCCGTCAGCCCCAAGGCCCGGCTGTGGGGAGTCAGGAAGCACAGAAGGGGAATTGGTGTCCAGGAGGGGGGGGATGGGGATGGGGATGGGGATGGGGATGGGGGATGGGGGATGGGGGATGGGGGATGGGGGATGGGGATGGCATTGTGGGGGTGGGATGAAGTCCCCACCCAGGGTGACCACAACACCAAGTTTTTATCTCCACCCACCAATTTTGCATCTTTTCCCTTGGCCAGGTTACCCCAGGGCGTGGGAGCAGCCCAGAGCCCTGCACTGCCCATCCCGACCTGTCCTGGCTCCATTCCCATTCCTCCCGTGGGATGTGAGGGGCTTGGGGAACAGGGGAGGAGGGATGGAAGAGAAGAACGGGGGAAGAAGAAGCAGGAGAAAGGATGGAGAGAGGAGGAGCAGGAGGTGGGATTAGGGAGAAGGAGGAGGACGGATGAAGGTAGACGAGAAGAAGGTGGAGGAAGAGGAGGGAGCTCATGGGTCCAGCGGTCCCAGAATTTGCAGGCCCCTCACCCCAAGGAGCATCGACCCCCCCATCCCACAGGTGATGGGGAGGGGGAGCTTGGCCCAAATATCCTGGGGAGTCCCTGGGCCAGTGTTTGTGGGGGGGATGTTTGGATCTTGCAGGAGTCCAGAGCTGAGCTGTAGGTGCCCCTTGAGGGGATACTGGGGGGTCCCCAGGCGGTGTTTTTGGGGGGTCCCTGTGCTGGCTGCTGGCAGAGCCTCAGTGGGGGGTGGTGGGATGTCAGGTCCACCCCATGCTGGTGGGTCAGGCACGGCCACCTCCAGCCCGGAGCCAGGGGGCTGCGGGACCCCTTGGGAGAGCCGGAGGGGGAACCTCGGGAGCCCCAGAGTGGGACGAGCAGAGAGGGGCAGTACCGGGAGCAGGGGAGCCCCGGCAGTCTGGAGGAGCGAACCCCTGTGACCCCCAGGGCCCCAAAGTGGGGAGCCCAGAGAGGGGGGAGCGCCGCCATTCGCGGGACCCTCAACAGCCTGGAGAGGGGCAGGGGGGACTCCTTGGACCCCCTGCACCCCGAAGCAGAGAATAAGGGGAGAAGGGACCTGGGGACCCCATAACCCCCAGCATCCCTAAGTGGGGAGACCAAAGGGGGGAGCTTTTGGATTCCTGGGACTCCCAGCAGCCTGGGGAGGGTGGAGACCAAGGAGAGAGGAGGACTCCCAATGAAAGAGGGACCCCAGCAGCTGGGACAGGGGGAAACCCCCAAACACCAAAGGGGAGAGACCAGAGACAGGGAACTCCTGAGAGGCTTTTTCAGAGCAGATTTTTATGGACACACTGTGCCCAGTGACTTCTAGAGATGGACTTGGGCAGAGGGACCTTAAACTCAATGTGCTCATCCCTTGTTCTCCCCAAACCAGGATTTCCCATTCCCAACCCTTGGCCAGATGGAGGAGGAGGCTGTGAGGAAGAGGAAGATGCCCCGGGAGCCCCAGGCAGGTGAGGAGGAAGTCAGTGCCCCTTTCCCCTCTCTCCTGCTCCATCTCCCAGCCCAGCATCGCCCCCGGCTGCAGGACAACCCCGCTGCCGACGCCGTCCTGCCGGGGACGGACTGGGGGGATCTCCTTCCCCTTCCCTGTGGCACGGAGGCAAATCTCATCCTCTCCTTGTCCTTCCTCCCCAGACAAGGAGCTGAGCATGGAGCCCAGGGAGGACAAATCCCCGCAGCAGTACCTGGTGGAAGAGGCCGTTTTGAGCGGCTCCACAGCGCTGGAATCCAACGGGGAGGAAAAGCCCCAGAGATCCCGCAGGAGGAGGGGCTGCAAACGCAGCCCAGGGTGCTCTGAGGAGGAAAGACCCACCCTGTGCGGGGAAGGCGGCCGGAGATGCAGCCAGAGGTCAGAGCTGGTGGTTCATGAGCAGCTTCACAATGGGGAGAAGCCCCACAAGTGTGGGGAATGTGGGAAGAGCTTCAGGTACAGCTCTCACCTGATCCGCCACCAGCGCATCCACACCGGGGAGAGGCCCTACGAGTGTGGGGAGTGTGGGAAGAGGTTTCACACCAGCTCCAATCTCCTCCTGCACCAGCGGATTCACACGGATGAGAGGCCCTTCCGCTGCCCCGAATGCAGGAAGGGCTTCAGGTACAATTCCCACCTCATCACCCACCAGCGCATCCACACCGGGGAGAGGCCCTACGAGTGTCCCGAGTGTGGGAAGAGGTTTCAGACCAGCTCCACTCTCCTCCTGCACCAGCGGATTCACACGGATGAGAGGCCCTTCCGCTGCCCCGAATGCAGGGAGGGCTTCAAGCGAAACTCCCACCTCGTCACCCACCGGCGCATCCACACAGGGGAGAGGCCCTATGAGTGTCCCCAGTGTGGGAAGAGCTTCTCACAGAGCTCCACCTTGGTCGTCCACCAGCGCATCCACACCGGGGAGAGGCCCTACGAGTGTCCCCAGTGTGGGAAGAGCTTCTCAGACAGCTCTCACTTGACCAAACACCAACGGAGGCACCGCTAAGGGAAGCCCTGCGAGTGCCCCGACTGCGGGAAGAGCTTTGTCCTCTGCTCCAACTTCATCCCCCATCAGAGGAGCCACATTGGGAAGAGCCCTGGTGACCCACATTCCCTGTGATCCAGGTTGGGAAGAGCCCTGGCTGGTGCTCTCCACATTCTCCTGGATCCCTGTAGACACCTGGGTGAACGCAGGGGCAGGAACATCCATCGGGACTCTGATTGAAATCAGAAATTCATTGGGAAGAGCTGATTTTTTACTTTTACACCCTAAAATTTTCATCTGTTCTGTCCAGTTGTTTTTTCTGGTGGTATCAAGCCATCCTGGATGATCTTGGAGATCTTCTGCAGCCTAAGTAACTTCTGTGTTAATCCTACTGAAACAACCAAAATTGGAGTAAAAATAAAGAAATTAAGCAAAGAGATCTAAAGCGGCACCATTTTACCGGAATTTGGGGGTGAATTTGGGGTTCAGGGGAATATTCGGGAGGATCTGAGTGTTGTGGAGCTGCGAAGCCAGGCAGATTGGGGCCACAGTCTCGTAGTTGTGCTGGCAGAACATGTCCACCTGAGCCAGTCTGTTCTCCAGGAATTCCGGTTGTCTGTCCCAGTCCCTGGCCTGGGTCTCCCCCTTTGGGGTGTGACCTCCCAAGTGCCCAAATCGCTGCTGAAGTGCCCAAGCTGCTCCGGGCTGTGGATGTTCCTGTGCCCCAGCCTGTCCTGGTCAGTGCCATGGGGGGTAGGAGGGGGTCTGGGGGCTCCTTGGGGGACTGGGATGGGCTTTTGTGTCTCTTGAGGGCATTGGTGGTGCTTGGAGGGGCCTTTTGGGGTGGTCTCTGAGAGAGTTTTGGTGATCTTGGCTGGGCTGTGTAGCTTGAAGAGAATTTTGTGGTTCTTGGGGTCATTTATGATGCAGGGAGTGGTTGGGGAAGGATTCCTGGCCAGGAGCTGTGGGGTGGTTTGAGGGGTCTGGGAGTGGCTGTGGGGCTGGGAGGGGGTTTTAGGGCAGTTGTGCTCTCTCCCGCAGACCCCCAAAGCTGCCACCAGACCCCACCCCCAAGATGCTGCTGGGGGTCGGGGGCTTCATGTTGGGGTTCATCTTCCTGGTGCTGCGGGAGAAGGTGGGGGAGCGTCCCCAGGGGCCGTGTGTGTCCCCCCAGAGCGTGTGTGACCCCCCCATCCCGGTGTCACCCCCGTTTCCCTGCCCACAGGGCTCCTGAGGCAGCCCCTGCTGCCCCGGGAGGGAATTTGGGGAGGGGGCAGAGGGGGTGCGCAGCCCCCGCCGGGGGATGACCCCGGCCCAGCGCCCTTCGTTCAGCACCGAGCTGGGCTTGGGGCCGCAGGAGGAAGAGGCCGATGGGAAGCAGATCCTGCAGGGGGGACAGGGCTTGGGCTCAGGGCAAGGTCCTGCCCTGCACACCTGGCTCAGGTGTGAGCCTGCCCCGGGAAGGGAGCGGGACATTGCCATCCCCACGGATCAGGGCTGGGAGCAGCGCTGGGAGCACGGACATGGAAATCCTGGGAGCCACTGGGACCGCCCTGGGGGGTGAATGATCCCCCCCAGCACCTTTCCAGGCCGCCCTGCGAGCTGAGAAATGCTCGCTGGGCCTTGGCCTTGGCCAAGAGCCCCCGGGCTCAGCTGCTCTGAGCTCAGGCGCTGCCGGCTCCCGCAGCCCGCCCAGGGCCGCCCTGCCCGTGCCGGGGCTGTGCTGGAATTCTCTGCTGCTGCTGGGCCACTCGGGGGCTCTGGCCCAGCAGGAAAGGTGACCCTGAGCCAGGAGCTTTCCTTGGCCGCAGCAAAGCCTCGGCACGGAAAGACCTTCCCAGCGCTGGGCCCTGGGCCGGGAGGGATTGTGCCACCACAGCTGTCCCTCCATTTCTTCTGCCAGGCAGCTTTAGCACATGGAAAGTGGAGAAGCCAGAGCTGCCTCTCAGCTTTCCACAGTGCCCGCAGAGCTCCAGGGCAAGGTCCTGGCCATGGCTCGGGGCTGGGCTGGGGCCAGCGGCAGAAAATCAACTTGCAGCTTGGGCCCCGCAGCAGGGAGGAGCAGCAATTGCTGGCTGAGAGAGACTCTTGCCAAGGGCCTGCGGGGCCGGGCCCCAGGGAACGGCTTCCCGCTGCCCGAGGGCAGGCTGAGATGGGATGTGGGGCAGCAATGGTTCCCTGGCAGGGCGCTCAGGGCCTGGCCCAGGCTGGCCCCAGAAGCTGCGGCTGCCCCCGCATCCCTGCAAGTGTCCCAGGCCGGCTCGGCCATTGGGGCTTCCTGCCCAGGAGGACTGGGCTGGGCTGGGCTGGGGCTGCTGAGGGCGGGATGGGCTCTGCCTGAGACAGCTGAAGGCTGCGCATGATGAGGCTGAGGGGACCCCGTTCCTCAGTGGGTTCTGGGGTATCCCACATTCCTGAAGGGATCTCAGGGTATGTCCCGTTCCTGAGGCAGTTTTGGGGTCCCCCCAATGCTTTGGGAGGGGTTGTGAGAGGGGGTCTCTGGTGCTTGGAATGGGGACCTATTGTCAGGGATGTGGGGAGCCCATTTTGGGAAGGATGCTGCTGTTTGTGGCAATGTTGAGAGGTTCTGAATGGGCTGTGGGGCCCTGGCTCTCATTTTGGGACTTGAGGTGAGCCCATGGGCACAGCAAGGGCTGAGGAGATGGAGGGATTGAGCGGGTGCCTCCAATCAACTCAATGCCAGCCCCAATGTGTCGATGGCAGCCCCAAATGGCTCGATCCGTCAGCCCCAAGGCCCGGCTGTGGGGAGTCAGGAAGCACAGAAGGGGAATTGGTGTCCAGGAGGGGTGGGATGGGATGGGATGGGATGGGATGGGATGGGATGGGATGGGGGTGGCATTGTGGGGGTGGGATGAAGTTTGGGATTGATGGGGTGGTTTGGGCACTTGGAGTGGGGCATTTCAGGAAGGGAAAGAAGGAGCTGCTTTTGGGGAGGCTGCCGGTGCTTTTTGACAATTTTGGGGCCTCTAAGTGGCTTCTGGGAGGTTGCAGTGAATTTGGGGAAGGTGCCGAAACCCCCCGCAATTTGGGGGGCTGAGGTGAAGTCCCCACATTTTGGGAGGGTGAGGGGATCCCAATTGGGAGGGGGTCCTGCTGCTTTGCACCCCTTAAGTGGGGTGAGAATTGGGCAAGGAAGGAAGGAAGGAAGGAACAAGGAAAGGAAGCAAGAAAAGAAAAATAGAAGAAAGAAAAAAAGAAAGAAGGAAAGAGAGCAACAAGAAATAATAAAAAAGAAAAAAGAAGAAAAAAATTAAAAATGAAGGAAGGAAGCAAGAAAGATATAATAAAAATGAAAAAAAAGAAAAGAAGAAAGGAAGAAGATCAAAAGACATATAAAAAAGGAAATGAAAGTGATTAAAAAAGAAAAGAATTAGAAAGAAAGCAAGACTAAATAACATGAAACCAAAAAGGAAAAAATATTTAAAAAGAAAAGAAAAATCATTAAAAAAATGAAGCAAGGAAGCAAAAAGATAATAAAAATGAAAGGAAGAAAAGAGGAAAGAAAGAAAGTGAAAGAAAAGAAAAATTAACAAGAAAATGAAAAAAGTGAAGAAATTAGAAAAGAAGAAAGAAACAAAGAAATAAACAAAGAAAGCAAGAGTACATAACATGAAACCAACAGAAAAATAAAAGGAAAAGAAAAAAAAAGAAGAAAGAAAGAAGCAAGGAAGAAAGAAAAAAAGAACAGAAAAACACAAGAAAAAAACAAAAGAAGAACAGAAAGAAAGCCAAAAGAGAAAGAAGGAAGACACAAAGCAACAAAAAAAAATTTAAAAGAAAGAAAAAAAGATAAAAGAGTGAAGTATGAAGAAAGCAAGCTAAAAGAAATCAACACGAAAATTTAAAAAGCAAAGGAAAGTAAAAGATAAAGGAAAGACTCAATAATGTGAGACCAGGAAGAAAAATGAAAAAATAAAATGAAGAAAGCAGCAAGAAACAATTAAAGAACCAAGAGAAATATTGAAAAATGAAGAAATAAAGAAAAAAGCAAGAAGGTAATAAAAATGAAAGAAGGAAAGGAAGAAAAAAAAGAAAGACTGAAAACATGAAACCAGCAATAAAATAAATGTTAAGAAAAGTCAAAAAAAGAAGAAAGAAACAAGGAAGAAAGAAAATGACAGAAAGAAAGACATGAGAAAAAAATAAAAGAACAAGAGAACCAAAGAAAGCAGAAAAAGAAAGAAAGATGAAAAACAGAAAGCAACAAAGACAAGAAAAAGAAAAAAGGTAAAAAAATGAAGGAAAGAAAAAAGAAGGAAAGAAAACGCAAAGAAATCAACCAGAAAATTTTAAAAGTGAAGAAAAAGAGAAGAAGAAAGACTAAGTAATGTGAAACAAAAAAACTTTAAAAAAAAAAGAGGAAAGAAGCAAAAAAGAAAGAGAAAAGAAAAAAAAGAAAGACACAAGAAAAAATAAAAGAAAGAAGAAAGAAAAGAAAGAAAGAAAGAAAGAAGAAAGAAAGAAAGAAAGAAAGAAAGAAAGAAAGAAAGAAAGAAAGAAAGAAAGAAAGAAAGAAAGAAAGAAAAAGAAAGAAGAAAGCAACGAAAAAATAGGAAAAAAAAGAAAAAAGATGAAAGAATGAAGAAAGAAAGCAAGCTAAAAGAAATCCAGGAGAAAATGAAACCCTTGTGCCACTGCGGGACCTTGTGCAGCCAAGGAGAGCATTGTGAGAGTGCGGGGCCACGGAACCAAGGGACCATTGGGACCTTGTGGGGCCTCCTGGACTCAAGGGACCATTGCCACACTGTGGGGCCTCATGGAATGAAGGGTCCATTGTGCCACTGCAGAGCCAAGGACACCATGGTTACACTGCGGGGCCATGGAACCAAGGCACCATTGGGACACCCCGTGGCCTCATCCTCTGGAATTCCAACACATCTGAGGGATGGCAGCACCTGCAGGCAGCACGGAAGGATTCTGGGGAGAGCCTTTGATCCCTGCTCCAAAGGACATCAGAGAGAGAGCCCTGGTCAGATCAAGGCACCTTTTCCTTTTCCTTTTCCTTTCCCTTTTCCTTTTCCTTTTCCTTTTCCTTTCCCTTTTCCTTTCAAGGTGTAAACTGTTGACCTGCCTGTAAGGTGCAGCAAAAGCTTTGCACGGTTTGGTTCAAGGTCCCCAAGGTTGGAAGAGGGAAGTGTTCAAGTCCCTTCTAAGAGAAGGCTTGGAGTCTTTGTGCCATGACTGCCTGGGATGCATGGAACAAGTGTGTTCTGGCAGACTCTGGGACCTCGAGAGCAATCCCATGCAGGAGCCAGCACTGGCCCTGCACCCTGGTGGGAGCAGCGTGGTGCGGATGGGAAACGGGCAGCTGGGTGTGCAGTGGGAACCTCGAGCCAGGTCCTAGAAGGCCAGGCTTTAGCTTTGAACAGAGCAGCACAAAAAGAATGAATGACCTTGCCTAGAAATCCCTGAAGGACAAAGGGTGACCATATGGACTGATTTGAACTCTGGGTTTGGAATAATACACGCCCAGGGAGCCACATGGAAGGAAAGGGCACAGAGGTCTCCAGTGAGCACAAAAAGAAATCAGTCCCCTACTGCAGAGTGTGCCAAAGCCAAAAGAAGTGGCCTTGATGCCCTTGTAAAGCCCATGGGTTTGGAGACTCCCCAGGTAATCCAGGGAATCCATTGGCTGACCAAGCAGCTCAAGAGGGTGCTGCAAAAGCTCTCCTTGCACTAATACCTAGCAAAAACGGGAATGTTCTGCAACAACAACCAGATTCCAGTGATCAGGACAGGCAGTCAGCCCCAGCAGCAGCAGCAGCTACGGAAAATCCCAGCAGGTGATTGGTAACCCCGTGTGGGCAGGTAATTGTAGCTCCACAATTCATGTAGAACGGAACTAAAACATCAGCAAACACAGGAGGAAATGGAGAATCTGGTGGCCAGTTTACAAAGGCATCTAGTAAGCACCAAAATAGCAAAAAATAATAGATCAGTTGTTGAGAAAGATGGGATTGGTTTTGAAGGAAGAAGGCTGCCTGCAGGGCTGGTTAAATGGGAATCACCAGGTGATTTTGGCCAACTGATTTTGCAGAAGTGCCCAGGCAGAAGGGGACTGACACATTTTGGCATTGATGGATCCTTTTTCTGGATGGCCAGAAGCTTTCCCATGTGGCACCAACAAGACAAGGGAAGGCTCAGAAGTTTTGCAGAAATGAATATTTAATAGCACTGGGACTAACTCTTGTAAGCCTTAAAAGGTGCATGGTTCTCAACAGATCATTGGGGCTGGACTTGCCTGTACATCCTTTCCAACCAGGAGATGCGGTGTGCACCAGAACCTGGAATTTTGGAACAATCCAGCCAAAGTGGAAGGGACCATCTCAAGTCCTCCTGGTAACCTACCCTGCACTCAAGGTAGAAGGAATCCAACTCGGGGTTCATCACATGTGGGTAAAACCAGCGAGCACACATTAAACACAGCAGAAACAAGACTGACTGACACCGTGGGGTTTGGGGTTTTACATAAATCCTATTGTTTTAGGTATTGAATATGATTTTCTAAGGGGATACTATTTATTGGATCTAGATGGAGATGATCAATAATTGTGTATTTATAATAATAATCGAAATGATGTTCCTGACTTCTGGGAAGGGAAATGTGGTTTTCAAAGTCAGTGCAAGATGTTGGCAGATGACAGAATGTAACCCCTGTAACAGCTTGTTTGCCAACACCAACCTCTGCAGAAAATCCAGTTCCACGGGGAGCTTCAGTCAGCAATTTGACAAAAATCTGGGAACGCGTGTGGGAAGGAAATAGCACCCAGGGCACCTGGACAGGGATGGAAGGAGAATATTCCTTACCATGGACACATCAGAACAATAATGCTGAGAATTGTAACATTTCCAAAGCGGATCTGGAAATTACCTCAGGAAATATTGATCAGCTGACAGATTGCACTGATACCCCCTGGGGCTGTCAAATTCCAGCAGTATGGAATGGCCCTCAGACAGGACACTGGGAATGTTTGCAGCCAGTTCAGGGGTGTCTGGGCTGGGCAGGGAGCCCAGGCCTCCCACAGGACCCCTTAGAGGTGGGTATAAAATATCCAGATTTAACAAGGTCAAGGCCAAAGGATCCCAGGACCAAGGAAAAGTGGGATTGCCCTGGGACAGACACTTGAGCTGTTTGGAATGCTGAGGTCCAGCGGCTCCTGGCTGTGGCCCAGGCTCTGAGGCTGGGCTGTGTTTGTAGAAATGATTCTGCCTTTCTCAGGGACACGTGGGCTGAGCCAACAAACAAGGAGCCTTGGAGAGACACAGAGTGTCAGCAGGACACGGTCAGATCCTTAGGAGCCCCAGGATGGGTGGGAAGGGATGGAATTTGGAGCACACGTTTGCCCTGGGAGAATCAGGAGCACCACGGACACTGGGGGTATGAACGTTCCGTCCCTCGTGCAAGGAGTCACCACCGGGAACCCGACTGTGGGGAAAGGTTAAAGGGGATGGAACTGGGAAACATCCCAGTGCGGGAACTCCAGCGGGATGGATTTTAGAATCCATCCCTGCTCCGCAAAGATCTGCCTTTAGGAACAGACCAGCCCCACACCATTGGGCTCTGCAAATGGCAACTTCAGTGAATGCAGCTCCTTTGGGGTTTGCTGAAATAAAGGAACAATTGCCAGCCCCAGCTAAAATGACCTTCCAGAGCAGATTGGCTTTAGCCCCATTGCTGCTACATGGACAGGGAGTGTGTGGATTCTTGAACTGAAACAGCAACACTTGTTGTGTGCACATTCCAAATGTGATGCTGGGTTGGATGATCAGGTAGAGAGGATAAAATCAGTTGCTGCATCCAGCAGGGAATTAAGGGGAGGGTTAGACAGTAACTGTTTGGATAAAATATTTAGAGGACTTGGATTTTCCCTGACTGATGGTTGGCCTCACTTTTGCAAAGTCTAACTGGGATCACAGCACTACTTGTGCTTATGACACTTGCTTTGAGCTGTGTAAAGAACATGGCTGTGAAAGCAGCTGAGGAACTCGTGGGATGTGAGTAAAGGAGCAGAGTGAGGCTTAGGAAGGCTTGAAGGGAAGAGAAGCTTCACAGCCCTCCAAGGGGGGAAAATTTGCCAGATGAAAAACCGTTTGCACCTGGTGGGTTCATACAATGCTTCTTCTCCAAAAGCCACTGGCCATGGACCCACCCAAGGCTGATTCTGTAGGCAGCAACCAGCCCAGGTGTGCCAACTTTCACCAGTTCACCGGGCAGTCAGGGCTGGCTTTGGGGTCAGCGACCACCAGGGACCCCCAAGGAGACCCCCAGGGCAGAAGAAGGGATGTGCAAAGGGGTGGGGGAAATCTGCAATGATTTTGGGGCAATGATGATCGTGTGTGTGTTTCTGGTGGGACAATCTGGGAATGTGTCTGTGAAGCACAGTCTGCAAACAGGAACATTCCTGAACTCGGCACCCACGGCTTTGGGAGGGGCTCTCCCCTCGTGCATCCAGCCCAATAAAGAATGCTGCTGCTTCGTGCTGCGCTGGTGCTGAGGAGGTTTTGTTTCACTGAAGTTTTGGGAACACCTCTGTGCCTGTGTCACAGAACCCCAGAGCAGCTGTGATGTCAGAAAGGGGCTGTGTGACATCACAGAGTGGGCTGTGACATCACAGGGTATTGGTGTGACATCACAGAGAGGGCTGGGCCATCCCAGAACAGGCTGTGACATCACAGAGTGGCTGTATGACATCATGGAGTCAGCTGTGTGATGTCACAGAAAGGCCTGTGACATCACAGGTGGTGTGTGACATCACAGAGTGGCAATGACATCGCATAGTGAGCTGTGTGACCTCACAGAGTGAGCTGTGACAGCACAGACATGGCTGTGATATCACAGAGCAGAAGTCTGACATCATAGAGTGGACTATGACATCACTGAGTGGCTGTGACATCACAGAATGGGTTGTGACATCCCAGGGTGGCTGTGTGCCATCCCAGGGGGTTGGATGCCATGGCAACCCTCAGCAGTTCCAGTGCCCTTGGAAACCCCCCCAGGCCCCATTGCTGCAGTCAGGCTCCGTGGCCACTTGCCCGCAGAGCTGTGGCTGCCCTCGGCTGCCATGGCAGCCCTCAGGACAGAGCGGTGCCGGGCTGGTGCCAGCTACAATTGCAGTGACACTCGCTGATGCCCTCAGGTGCCACGGCAGCGGCCACAGGGACCCGTTCCTCACTTTGGTGCCACGGACACCAACGCTTGGCCCCGCTGCCATGGGCATTGGCACGGTCACCTGCACTCAGGGCCCGTGGCCGGGCACTGCTGCCATGGACACGGGCACGCAGCCCTGGGCCACAGGCGGCTGCCGTGGCCACCAGCACAAGGTCCCGTGGCCAGGGCCGGGGCCATGGAAAGGAACCCGTGGAGCCGTGGTGATGCTGGGTGGCCATGGGGTGCTGCTGTGGGCTGGGCCACAGGGAATTTCCTTGCCAGGCCTTTCTCTGGGGCTGTGTTGGGCTCTGTGCTGAGCACAGCGTTGCTCACACTGAGATGGTTTTGTTCTTGCTCAGCTTGCACAGAGCCAAGGCCTTTCCTGCCCCTCGTCCGGCCATGCTGGCGAGGGGCTGGGGGTGCGGGGCAGCTTGGCAGGGGTCACAGCCAGGACAGCTGACCCCAACTGACCCCAGGCATATCCCAGACCACAGGACATCATGGCCAGTGTATAAAGTGGGGGGAACAAGGAGGAAGGGGGGACATTTGGAGTGAGGGGTTTTCTCTTCCCAGGTAACACTCAGGCAGGATGGGGCCCTGTTTTGCTGGTGGGCAGGGTCAGCACCAAAGACACAGACACCAACTGAAGGGGTTGTGCCATTTATAAAATGCAAATCTGCAAAAAGTCACAAAAGCATAAGCTCAGCAAAGCACATAATCATTAGCAAAGAATCACAGCAGGAGCAGCTCAGCAATGCCCCCAATCATCCCTGCCAAAGATTGCCTGCAGTGATTAACCAAGATGCAGCCCCAGTTCCCCTCAGACTTTAGCATCACCCAGAGCCACCCATCAGCTGGGGGAAGCTGTCCCAGCCAAGGACTGGAGAGCCACTCGCGGACACTGGGAATTCCTGCAGCTGCCTCCAGCCACAGCTGAGGCTCCAACCCCGCTGGGAGAGGGCCCAGCTTTGACAGTGCTGGAGAAACAAACTGACAGCACTTCTAGTGCAGGAACATCTGCTTTCATCCTCCTCTTGGCTTCCTCCTAAGCCTGGCCAGGGCTCAAGGAGGAGCCAAGGCAGCTGCCTTTGACCATACAGCCCCAAACAAGGCCAGATGTGGCCTTGTCCGGTTTCTAAATACAGAAAGGTAAATCTGTGTTTCACCAATGCCTGGTTACATAGAACATATTGTTAAAAGTACTTTGTTAATGAGTTAATGAGTGGGATACAAATATAACATTTGGTTCGAATGTTCATCAGGAGGTCAGCTGTGGCCCAGGGCCTGTTGTTCAGGCCTCACTCAGGGCCTGGTGTTCAGGCCTTGGAATTTCAATCAGTGCTTTGACCTAGACATGAACTGCAACCTTCATAACAATTCTTCTAATAATGGAGTCTTAGATTTAGGTATCAGGCATAAAGGCATCACCTCTTGTTCTCCAATTAAGTGCTGCTCAAGGTCATCACTCAGAGCTATAATTCACATTCCTTTTAAAACATGCCTCATTAGTTGCTATTCTCTGTTCTTTATCAAATCCCCCTTTTTCGTGAGACTGTGTCTCTTTTTAGACAAGTCTCAGTGCTCCATTTCCCAGCACAAAGTGTCACAACAGCTCTAACATGGAATCATAACACACCAAGTGCTCACACTGCAGTGATTACAGTGACTGCCACAAATACATTTCGCAGCAGCCTCCAGTTTGGCAGCCCCAAAGCCAATCCCAGCAAGGAGAATTTTCTTCTTTCTGCCACTCTTCTACTGCTCTTCCCATCAAGGTGATTCCTGACTGTTGGACTTCAAACCCATCACTGATAACAGTGCAGCATTCCTGTCCTAGAATAGCCCAGGCTCCTCCTTGGCCAGCAGGCAGATAATCCAAGGCCATGCGGGTCTGCAGAGCCCCCGTTCGTGTTTGTTGGAGCTCACAGGATGTGCTGTTGGATATTTTAATAGTATCATTTGCTGCTTCTTCTAATAATCGATTCAGCTCGTTAATGTGAACTCCACAGGACGAGGCAGCGCATGTGGGGCACAGGGTGAACCAGAATCTTTGGCTTTCTGAAATCCAAGGCACTCTTTGGGTGGAAAATGTTCTCTTAACATATAACTCTTCCTTGCAGTTGTTGCTGAAGCACCCTAAAGGGAGGCATCACTCTTTTTCCTCAGTCTCACTGGGGTTAGGAACAATAATTCCATTGTCCATGGAGCTGGCACCTTTTTAATTCCAGAATAATGCCCCCAAGGTCCTTTGCTGTTCAGCTTTACCGCCGTGTCTGGGGGTAACAAGGCTTGGTGGGGCCCTTTCCCCTTCGGCTGGAGAGGTGCCGGGTCCCAGTCCCTGAGGGGCACCCAGGCTCCTGGCTGGAATCCGTGTGGAAGTCACTCAGAGTCACATCAGCCTTCACATGGAGCCCCGTGGATCAGAGCATTTTCCAGAGGGGCCGTGGGGGCAAACAGGGAGATTGGGTCTGGCAGGATCTGTGAAACAATATCCTGTAACATCTCCTTGTTCTCACACAGAACACTTGGCTGCAGGGACACATTCCCATCGTTCCTGCCCGGGTTCCAGGGTTCAAACAGTGCTGTCTTTCCCCGGAGCTGTTCCTTCAGCTGCCTCGGGAGGGCCATTGGGCCTCTGGACCCACACTCGGGCTCCATTATTAGGACTGCTGGATCCAAACCCTTTCTCTCCACCAACAGTGGTCATTTGAGGTGGATCTCCTTTTTTCACAATTGTTTATAAACCTGCAGTATCAGTAATTGTGCCGGCCTGTCATGGAGTTAAATAATCCAATCTTGTTCACTATTGTTTACCAGAATTCCTTTGATTTCTCCTTGATAATCTGCATCAATTCCTCCTCCCATGACATGAACACTTTGCAAGGCCAAGCTCCAGCAAGCAGTTATCAAACCAAAGTGTCCCGGAGGAATCTGAATTCCTATTCCTGCATTGATAACTCTCCCTTGCTCCTGATTTATCCCAATTAATCCTAATGCAGGAAGGCCCAGCCCTGCAGCCTCTGGGGTGGCCCTGTCAGGGCCCATCGCACCCAGAACGATTTCCCAGGAAGTCCAAGTCTCCCTGTCCATGGGTGGATTTGCAGACTGGGTGCAGCCGGGCACACCCAGGGGTTTCCATTTCCCCAGCGGGCCCATTGTTAAGGCTATGGAGCACATCTGGGAGATGGGTTCTCCATCAGGACGGGTTCCCATCTCCGCATTTTTTCAGCTGCTCTTTTAACAACCCCTTCATCTGCTCAACCAATCCTGCAGCTTGTGCATAGCCTGGGATATGAAAAACCCAGCAGTCTTCATCACTCTCTTTTTCACAGGAACAGACAAAGCATTCCAGATCACAGTATCAGCAAACCCTATAAAAACAGCCAATTCCATCCCTTCCTCCTTTATTCATTGTATGCAATCTCACAGAGTTTACCAGTAACCTTTGGGTCCTGGCCAACCATTTTCTGGAGGGTATTTAGTGTTACATCTAATTATATAGTAGTATTATATAATAATAATAGTGTTACATCTAAAGAATTCATATTGTCAGCACTATTTCACATTATTATTTATATACAATATAAATATTCTTTTATATATATATCAACTAGGATATTATTATTAGTTCACTTGCACAAAGACATTTGAGCTCAAGATTAGAAACTTCTTCTATTGCTCCATGTGGGAGCATTCCAACAACAATTGTTCCTTCTGTTGGTGCTGCTTCCAATACGCTGTTAACAAAATCCATCCTCCTCTTCCCAAACCCACAAGCTCTTTTCCTTTTTCCATATCCAATTTTTGGATGCATTTTAAGACATCCAGCGCTTCAGCTCCTTTTAACCAACTGCCCCACTGCTCGCACGGTGCTCCGACCGCAGCCCACTCCAGACCCAGCGAACTCCAGGGAAGCTCTTCCCATCTGGGATTTCGGACAGGACTGATTCCTTACATTTACATTTAAAAAGTGACATTTTGGTGCGATCCGGCCAGACTACGCCAGTTTTGTTGTACCAGTGGGCAGGGCCAGCACCAAAGACACAGACACCAACTGAAGGAACTGTGTCATTTGCTACAGCTCAAAGCAGCAAAGAATCACAGCAGGAGCAGCTCAGCAATGCCCCCAATCATCCCTGCCAAAGATTGCCTGCAGTGATTAACCAAGATGCAGCCCCAGTTCCCCTCAGACTTTAGCATCACCCAGAGCCACCCATCAGCTGGGGGAAGCTGTCCCAGCCAAGGACTGGAGAGCCACTCGCGGACACTGGGAATTCCTGCAGCTGCCTCCAGCCACAGCTGAGGCTCCAACCCCGCTGGGAGAGGGCCCAGCTTTGACAGTGCTGGAGAAACAAACTGACAGCACTTCTAGTGCGGGAACATCTGCTTTCATCCTCCTCTTGGCTTCCTCCTAAGCCTGGTCAGGGCTCAAGGAGGAGCCAAGGCAGCTGACTTTGACCATACCGCCCCAAACAAGGCCAGATGTGGGATTTCATGGCCTTGTCTGGTGTCTAAACACAGAAAGGTCAATACATGTTTCACTAATGAGAGGATACATCAATCACAACGCTAATGATCATGCATATTTCGGTAATGAGCAGATACAAAGATAACCTTTGGTTGGAAGGTTCATCCAGAGGTCACCTTTGGCTCAGGGCCTCTTGTCCAGGCCTTGGCACTTCAGGGATGTGGTTTAGTGCTGGGCTTGACAGTGCTGGGTTAATGGTTGGACTCGATGAGCTCAGAGGTCTTTTCCAACAGGAAGGATTCTGTCATTCCAGGATTCTGTCTGCTGCATTCAGCCAGGTCCATGGCACCAGCATTACTTTGGTCAAAAGTCTCCTCTTGCTCAGCTCTTGTGGCCTAAGGCTTCAGCTCCTTCAGCTCCTGGTGCTGAGCTGCTCATGCTGAACGAGATGACTCGGAGAGAAGAATACAGTTCATCCAATTCCTTCTGGCACACGGAGAGGGGAGGCTGTGAAAACAGGAGCATTGTTTGCTGTGGCCTCCTCTGTGCCCTTCACGCCTTTCAGCGCTTTGAAACAGCCAAGAGCTTTCTCCAAGAGTGCAATGGAGCAGCTGTTCCTGCTCCCAGCTCTCGCCCTTCCCAGTCTCTGCCCTTGGCTGCTTTTGTCCCTCTTGCTGTGCCCTCTGTGCCCCCGGGGCTCGGTGGCTGCTGCCCAGGGCTATGGCACTGGCACAGATCCAGTGCTCGAGACCCTCCTTTCTCTGCCCTCGGAGCTGCCTGCTCACAGCAGCCTTTTCCACCTGGAAGCTCCACATGGACAGGGAGTGCCCACCTCTGCTCCTTGCACACCCTCCAGGAGCCCAGGGCTGCCATCTGCAGTCCCTGCTGGCACTGAGGGCTCCCAGGTGCCCCAGGCTGCTGTGACACCGCTGCCAACGGGAGGGAACAGTGGCAGGGGCTGTGCTGAAAGTCAGCTCCATTTGCTGCTGCTGCTGTGGGGGTCATTTGTCCAGCCCTGCCCCAGAGCCAGGGATCAGATCCAGGCCCTGCTGCTGCTCCCTCGGGATCAGCCACAGTTTGGGTGTTGCTGTCAGTGCCAGCAGGAGCGGGCGCTGGAGCAGCGGGTGCTGACAGTGCCCCGAGCCCCGGGGCCCGAGGGGTGCCTGGGCTGCGGGGCTGGCAGGGAGCTGCCCCTTGTTCTCCCTGTGCCTCACGCAGAGCTGGGCCGCTCACAAGTAAGGCAGCACAGCAAACAGGGAGCCTGCGAGTCTCTGCCAGCCCTGTCTGCTCAGAGATTGGGCCTTGGAGCTGCAGGGGGACAAAGGCAGCTGCTTCTGCTCCCTCTGCATGTCCCCATGTTCAGCAGTGCTGCTCCATCATTTAGGATATGTTTTCTGTTTAAATAATTAGAAAAACAAAAAAGAAAAAACCCAGAAAATATTATGAAACATAAAACCAAAACCCAAATGTGGAGTGAAAAGTCTTTTGTAACTCTAAATTAAGAGGTAACTGATCTTTTCAAAAAGACAACTCAGGTATTTGTAAATATGCTGAGGGCATTGATCCATCTTACTGACCTCAGCAGTCCTTTGTTAAAGATTTTGGGCTTTGTTTCCAACATTGTTATTTTAAATTGTGGTTGAAGCAATAGGAAATTGCTTGTGCCCTGCCAGCTCCGAGCAGGAGTGGCAATCTAAACTCTGTCCCACCCCAACTCATGGAGAAGATGCCCTTCCTTCTCACCCTGCAATGAGCTGCACATTCCCTTGGAAATTGTCAGGGGGTTCTTAAAGACACCAAGTCCCACTCAGGGCTTTTTGCTCTGCTTTGGTCGTGGAGAAGGGCGATTCTTCATCCATCAGCTCCAGACTGCACTGCCTCAGGAACACGGCCCACTCGCCAGGTTGGGCCCACTCGTGGCACTTCCAGAGGAGGAAGAAAGTGCAATGGCACAATTCCAGCCCAAAAGGAAGGAAGAGTGGGACAGACAGAACACCCTGTGCAGATCCAGGCGTTCAGCTGGGACTGTGCAGAGTTTGGGTTCTTGCCAGTGGGATGTGTGTCCCTGCCTGCAATCTCTTGGCCTGCACCAGAGTCTCACTCACCTGCAAAAGCAGAAAGCTCCGTCGCTGTGCTCGCAAGGGGCTCGTCTGATGCAAAGCTGTCAGAGCCCTGTGAGGGGAGAGCGGGCCCAGCCGTGCCCGGGGCTGAGCCCCAGCAGAGCCCTGGCGGAGCCCAGAGCAGCCTCAGCATCGGCAGAGCCCGGCTGTGAGGAGAGAAAGCAGAACCCGCCCGTCAGCTGAAGCCTCCTGTCCCCTTGTCCCAGCCGCCCGCAGTGCCCAGGCCGTGCTGGCCGTGCTCAGAGCTGGGCCCAAAGCTGCCCAGCATTGCTGCCTTTGGGAGCAGAGCAGCAGGGCAGGACATGTGCCCAGCCTGCAGCCAGCCATGGCACAGCCACCTCCTCAGCAGCTGCCCAGAGCCCAAAAGCAGCTTGGCAGCCACTGAAGAATTCCCTGCAGCCGCCCCAGCAAAGGGGGAACCTTTGGTGCCCAGCCAGGCCGTGCCATGCCCAGCTCTGGCAGCATCCCCCTGGCTCTGGACTCACCTGCACACTGGCCGTGGAGCGTGTCTTTGGAGAAGGTGCCACAATCAAAGGCCATCATCTTCAGCTGCCGCTGGCCAGCTCCAGGAAGAGGTTGTCGGCCTTGAGCTCGGCCTTGGTGGCTCCAGCAGCAGCAGCCCCACCTGCTACAGCTTCTCCAGGGGCTCCTTCTCCTTCCCCGGGGCCACACCAGGCTCTCAGCGTTCTGCCCAGGGCCCCAGCAGACAATCAATGAACCAGACAAGCAAAACCAGAGGGGATGGTGGCCACCAGGACTTGCCAGAGCAGGCCTCCAGCTCAGCTGCAGCCCAAGAGCTGCATGTTCCCTTCTGATGCTCCCTGCTCACAGCTACAGGCAGGACAAAAGAGTCTGCTTTGCTTTGCCACTGATTGCCAAGAGATGGGTGGGGCTGTTCCCTGCCAGGCCCCTGGATCACACTGTGCCCGTGGCTCTCTGCCATCCTCTAGGGCACATGAACACCCTGCAGCCAAGGGTCACGGAAGAGCTCTTCCAAGGACGGCCTGGCCAAGGGCTGCATGGACAAGCACCTCTTCAGAACATCCTGGCACTCTGGGCACAGAAAGCAGAAACCACCAGTCAGCTGCAGAAGGATCCCGCCCGCTTTGCCCCCCGTTCCCGTGCCCAGGCCATGCTGGCTGTGCCCAGAGCTGTGCCTAAACTTGCCCATGCATTCTGTGCTTTGGAGGGCAGCAGGAGAGCAGGACATGTGCCACCTGCTCAGAGCTGCCAGAGCGGGATGCTCCTGAGCCCGCTGCTGCCTCCCAGCACTGCTATTCCCCCCGTGCCGCAGAGATGAGGTAGCCACCTGGAGAGAGCCGTCGTGGGAACAGGATCCGCCCCCAGATGATCTCCTGGCCCCTCCTGAACGGGTGCTTCCCCACCACCAGGTGGTACAGCAGGAGGCCCAGGGACCAGATCGTCGCTGCCTCGCCGTGGTAGCGTTGGTGGTGGATCCACTCGGGTGGGCTGTACAACAGGGTTCCTGTGGAACACAGACCGAGTCCATCAGGGGATGCTGCTGCTCCCAGAGCCTCGCCCCAGCATCCCTGGGCACGCAGGGGCTGCACCAGTGGCACATGGGGTGACCCGCTGCCCTCCTGCCAGCACCTGTGACTTGTGTACAAACTTGGGGTTGGAAAAGAGGCCGCTGGTGTTGGAAAAGGGCAGTGGAAGCCCTGGGGAGGCCCAACCATGACATGCAAATGAAAAACCCACCCAGTGGTGGCGAAACCCCACTCTCCTCCCTGCCTCCAGCGCCCCAAGAAACATCAAGAAGCCAAGGCAAACCAGGGCAGCAGAATAGTCCAGGCCCTTCCTCGCCTGCACACCAAACCGGCCGGTGCACGGGGTCTGAGCCCCCTCTCTGCTACCCCCACGGGAGATTTTGTTGGGCTGGCTGCCCCCACTCCAGCCCCAGCCCAGGGCAGAGTGGGTGCTGAAGGCTGGCAGCAGGGCTGGGAACTGCCCCCTCCCAGCCCCACCCAAAAGCAACTTGGCTTAAGAATTAATCCCATCCCGGCAACAATGAGGGGAAGCCCCGGTGCCACACCCAGGCTGGGCCATGAGATGCCCAGGAGCATCCCCTGGGAGGGCTCACCTGCAAACTGAGTGTAGGCTGTGTCCTGGAGGAAGGCGCCGCAGCCAAAGTCGATCAGTTTCACCAGCCCGGTGGCCAGGTCGAGCACGATGTTCTCGGGCTTGATGTCCCGGTGCAGGACCCCGCAGCTGGTGCAGTGCCGCACGGCCTCCAGCACCTGGCCGAACAGCCCCCGCGCCTCCTCCTCGGGCAGGAACCTCCGCTCCGCCAGCAAACCCGACAGGTCCTGACACCGCTCCGGACGCTCCAGCACCAGCAAGAAGCTGCTGGGCAGCTCAACCCACTCCAGGAGCCGGATGACACCACGGAACCCAGTGGACACCTTGTCCAGCAGCACGATCTCCAGGGGCGCACGGGCGCCGTCGGGCTGCGGGAGGAGCACGGTGCCGTCAGCGGGGCTGAGGCCGTGCCAGGGCTCTGGGACCCCTCACCCAGCCCGGGACGCTCTGCGCCCCCCGCTCAGCCCCCGCCCGCTCTCCCTCCGGGGCTCCCGGCGGCTCCCACCCCGCCGGGCCCCGGCTCCTCGCCGCCCGGCACGCCCCGGCTCTGCCGCTGGCCCCGCTCACTCACCAGCTCGCCCCAGTGCCGGACGCGGTCCCGCGGCACGCATTTGATGGCCACCTGCGAGCAAGGGGCAGCAGCGGGCTGAGCTCACCGCCCGCCCCGCTGCGCCCCGGCCTTCTCCTCCTCCGCCCTCCTCCTGCACCCTCCTTCTCCTCCTCCTCCGCCCTCCTCCTCCTGCACCCTCCTCCTCCTCCTCCTGCACCCTCCTCCTCCTCCTGCACCCTCCTTCTCCTCCTGCACCCTCCTCCTCCTCCGCCGGCCCCGCCACTCACCGGGGCGCCGTCCGCGAGCCGCGTGCCCGAGAAGACGCTGCCGAAGCCGCCGCTGCCCAGCAGCGAACCCACCCGGTACCGCTCCTGCAGGGCCTCCTGCGCCTTCCCTGCGGGCGACACGCGGCCGTCAGCGCTCGGCCCGGGGCCAGACACGGCTCCCGACCGCCCCCCGACCGCCCCGGCCCGGGCATCCCCATCCGAACGGAACACCGGCGGCTCGGGGCCGGCGGCCGCGCTGCCGAGCGGCGGAGCTCGGGCCGGGGAAGCCGCAGCGGAGGCGGCGGGAGCGGCCGCGCCCCGTGTGTCCTCCGCGGGCCCCGGGAGGAGCCGGGGCCGGCGCCGAGGGCGGAGCCGAGGGCGGAGCCGGACTCCGCGTCGGGGCCGGGGCCGGGGCCGGGCTCGGGACAGGCGGAGCCAAAGGGTGGCGATGCCGCCCCAGCCCCGGGCACCGATGCCCGCCCGGCAGCGCCACAGCCACAGCGAGAGCCGGGCGGAGGCGAGACCGCGGCGGGACGCCCGGGGCCGGGGAGGGGGCGGCCCCGCCCGGGGCCTGGGGCGGGCCTGGGGCATGGCCCGGCCCGGCAGGGGGAGGGGGAGAGACCGGGAGAGGAGGGGGACACCGGGAAAGGGACACCGAGAGAGGAGGGGGACACCGGGAACGGGAGGCGCGGGGAAGGTGCGGAACAGAGGGAGAGGAGGAGCAAGAGCAAGAAACGGAGAGAGTCTGTAGAGTCGCTTGTGATCGCTGCTGCCGCTGCTGCCGCTGCTGCCGCTGCTGCCGCTGCAACTGAAGCGCCGGGGCCGTTTGTCCGAGTGTCCGCGTGTCCGAGTGTCCGCGTGTCCGTTCCCCGCTCGCCCCACGCTCCCCACGGCCGAGCCCCGCTCGCCCCGGGGGCAGCCCCTGAGTCTGTGCAAACACGGGAACTTTGCCGTGTCCAGCCCGGATCCAGAGTCCTGGCTCCTGCACGGTGGCAGAGGAATCCCCTCGGCTGCTGCTGTGCCTTGTCCCTGCTGAGGGTCAGACACTGCCGGGCCACATTCCCTGCCTGTAGAATTCGTGCCCCACCCAAGCTCTGCACTTTTGTCTCCAGCATTGCTTTCCAATAAAAACAGGGGAAGGCAAACTGTGTGCAGCTCACGGTACTTCAGAGTGTCTAAAACTTGCTAAGGCACAGATCTTAGAGGTGAGATCCATTTGGAATGCATGGGATGGAGAAGCAGTGCAACATGAAAAAGGGGAGCACAGAAATAGAGAGGAAAACACCTCGGATTGTTTCTTTCCATTTTCATTTCACTTCTGGAAAGCTGTTTCAGTTTTCTGGGAATCTTCTCCACAGTCCTGTCTGCTCTTTTCAAGAATCTTTCTGGGAGAATGAGGTGCAGCTCCTGTCACAAGATGTGCCACCAACTGCAGCTTCTCTTGGCTTCCCACACTGTGAGTGCAGCACGAGTGCTGCAGCAAAGCAGGACAAATGTTGGGAGAAGTTTACAAATTGTCCTTTCTTTTCCCTGTGGGCTGGGCAGTTGTGCCATTGGTGAGGTTTTCATCGTGGCTGTTCTAACCTAAGAAATCAGGAGGTGGAACCAGGAATTGTTAGGCACTGCAACCCTGGCTGAACTCAGAGAAAGAATCCCCAGAGCCTGCAGCCAGAAATGGAGAGCTGTGTGATAATCATTCCCACATCTCCGTGGACATCTGGAAAGTGATCTAGAACATGAAAATGGGCTGACAGAGGTACTTTGTTTCTGTGTTCAGTTTAGATCAGTCTACATCTCTTGCACTGCTATAAATCAAGAGCACAATCAGTTCATGCAAGCTGGACCTCTCAGACACTGAAATAATCTGAAAAGGAGAAATGCAGGGAATGATTTTGTGAACTTTGTCTGGAAGAAGGGTGATTTTTTTCTAATAATTTCTAATCCATTTCCTCTGCTTTTATCCTTCCTAACAAGGCCATTTGCATCCCAGATCAAATGAGAACCCTGAGCTTGTGGAAGTGCCTGAAAGATGCCCTGTTCTTCTGCAGGGACACTCAGGCTGTAACAGGAGCCGAGCCCTTTCTTGGGAAGCCTCCTCCCAGCTGGAATTTGTGCCGTGCTGGGAGAGCAGGAGGGGGAGAGCGATGGGATGGGCGCTGTGTGGGAGGAGCAGGAGGTTTGGGCCGCAGGACGTTCCCTCTGCGCCGCTGCCCCGCAATTGGCGGCCGTGCCCAGGGCTCCAGGCTTCTGAGCATTTCAATCTCTGCTAATCATGATGCCTGTGACAAAAATACTGAGTTCACTGTCACGAAAGCACCGTGGGTAGTGCTGATCGAAAGAGGCAATTGCGGTTTTCTGATAAAATTCAGGTGGCAACCAGAAGAGGGGCAAGAGCAGCCGCGATCTCCAGTTCCCAAGGCAAAGGCAACAACAGCCCCGTGCTGTCAGCTCAGGGGGAGTAAAACCGTGCTGAGAGCAGCGCTGGAAGCCGATCCTTCCTTTTTTCTCTGAAGGCTGGCTCAGGGCAGCACAGCCGGGCCCTGAGGAATCGGGGCTGTTTGGGGGTGATGGTTGCTCTGCTCCAGAACTCCCCTGGAAAAAGCCCTTGGGAAGCCGAGGCGGGAGCGGGCGGGAAGGGCCGGCGCTGCTGCTGCTCGTGCCCGGCAGCCCCGGCCGGGCCGGGCCGGCGCCCGCTGCGCTGCGGCTCCTGCTGCTGCCAGAGCCGGGCGGGACTCGGGGACAGGGAACGGGCCCGGGGGACAGCAAAGGCTCGGGGGCTGCAGGGATGTTCGCGCTCGGGCCAGCGCCGGCACAGAGCTTCGGCCTCGGCATTAACCCCGAGGGAAACGCTGGGGAAAGGCTCCGGTTCAGCCTTTCTGTGCTCGTTGCTGTGAAGTGCCCGAAATAAAAGGAGAACAAGCAGGGCCTGACCCCTTCTCCTTGGGAGGAGCCCCGTGCCTGGGGCTGTGAGGGGCTGAGAGGGGCCGTGAGGGGCTGAGAGGGGCTGTGAGGGGCTGAGAGGGGCCGTGAGGAGCGTCAGCCCTGGCAGGAGGATGTCCTGCCATGTCCCTCCCTTCCTCCCTCCTTTTCTCTTGTTGCCTTTTTTTTTTTTCTTTTCTCTTTCTCTCTCTTTTTCTCTTGTTGGAGAGGATGAAAGTTTGGTAAGAAAGTTTCACAGGTATGTAGGCTTGGCAGAAAGATCTCTGAATGTAGAAACTGAGGATGAGATAGAAATGAAAGCAAGTTTTGATATAGAGTAAAAGATGTTTTGCTGAACCAGTGATCACTGAATAGCTGAGAAGGCAAAGGTTGGAGATGAGTTGGAAGGAGATTTTTATAAATAGGACAAAGGTATGTGACTACAAACAAAGACATGTTTTTCACCAAGTAAATGAGTCTCAAGAAGAGCATAAGTAAATAGAAAACAGGTTTTTACCAAAAAGAAAGATATGGCAGGCAAACAAGAAATGTTGATGTAGCAAGAAGAAGAGAGGTCTGAGAATTTTCCACTGTAAGCTTAAATTGTAACTTACTTATTCTTGTGATTGGATAATAATGACTATAATATGGTGATGGTAGTAGCTATGATAGGCTATAGGCAAATGTAAAGGTATTGTGTGTGGTGCTTATGGGTTGTTATGTATTAAGATACTCAGCAAAGAAAAGTATCTGATGCTTTGTAACTTGAGCAGCAAGCGGCTTCAGGTATGCCTACAGCTGGAGCTGGCAGCTGTAGGGCTGGCTCTGGATACCCACTCCCTGAGCTGCTGTAACTTCACCTAGGCAATAAACAGCTTTCAAGAGAGCCGCCTGAAGTCCAGACATCCTTTGTGAACCCTTCTCCTATAGGACAGATTTATTGTAGCACTGTGATTAAGCCTGCAAGCTGTAGCTAAAATTAGCCTTTAGGTTTAGAGGTATATACACTGAGTGCTTCCGAATAAAATCCTAGATTAACCCGCATTTTTGTTGGTGGTGTCCCTGATCTCTTCATGTGTCACAACGAGCAGCCAGCCTGAACAGGTCAGCTGGAGGACAGAATGACAAAGATGAAGATAATGAAGAAGTGAAGAGACTCCCTACACAGAATTACCTGAAAAGGACAGCCCTGCTCCATGAAAGAGTAGCGCTGTGAAGCAAGATATTGACTTCAGAGATGTGACATGTAGGACAGGCTGTTGGGGGGATATGAGAAATTTCTGGATGTTGAAGTGTATATAAACTGTTCCGGTTTGGCCAAATTTAGAAATATATCCTCTGAGAGAAGGCACAACCACTCCTCCCCCACCAGGTTCGGGAAAAAAATAAATTTTCCTTGAAGAAAAGTGAAGAAGATAAAACTATTTATTTAACAAACACACGGGAAAGGAAAACAATGTTAACTGGTAAAATCTTTCGCTGTAGAGGAAAAACCTGGGAAAGTGTTTGAGTCCTCCCTTTGGTCTCCTCGGAGCTGGGGCTTGGGCCGGGGCCAGGCCCTCTGTGCCTGGTGGAAAGTCCTCCTGATGTGCTCTGATGTTAAAGCAATCAAGCAGTCCAGTAGAAAAGGGAGAAAATCCAAAATTCCAGGGAAGGAAAAATTCAACTCTCAGTCTCTCTCCGGAGAACAAAGCAGCTGAACCACTGGCCAAAAAAAACTGTCCTGGGAGCAGCAAGCCGGGTGCTTCCTCCCTCCCCTGCCGCAGTGGGGAAAACCAATTGCTGTCTGTGTGTGACCTTGAACAAGCAAAAACTGCTTTGAGAAAGTTTTGCTCAGTTTTTCCTTCCCCCTCTCAGGCTCAGTTTAGAGGCACAGAAAAGCACAAAAATTAATTTCTGGGCATAGGCAGCGATATGGGATACACATCATAAGGTCACCCCAAGACATTCCACCCCTTATCCCATATCATTGGCTCAATGCCCAAACTAAGATATTCTAACTCTACACACACACATCAATACATATACATATACATATATATATACAGCTATGTACGAACAGTGACAGTGGCCCTCAGCAAGCAGGGGTACCCAGGCATTCCACATTACAGATGGTTTTCACCCAACAATCAGATCTCCCTGTGGTACACAACGTGTTCTTCCATCTTTCTGCATTACCCACTATGTGCAACCAGGTCCCTGAGAAAAGACAACCCCACGGATGGGTTGGTCTGTACTCGAGGCAGAATTCATCCCCACAGTCTTTCCTAACAGACCTCTGACATGCACTACTGGGGCCTTATCTCCATCTGCTGTATGCAGGGATTCAGACTGGGCTGGACCAGCTCTATTGGTGGAACCTCAGGTTTTAACTAACCAGGTGGCCTTTGCCAGATTCTGTTCCCAATTTTTGAAAGTTCCCCCACCCAGTGCCTTCAAGGTGGTTTTCAACAATCCATGGCACCGTTCCACTTTGCCTGCAGCTGGTGCATGGTAAGGGATGTGGTACACCCACTCTATGCCATGTTCTCTAGCCCAGGTGTTAATAAGGCTGTCTTAAAATGAGTCCCATTGTCAGATTCAATTCTCTCAGGGGTGCCATGCCTCCAAAGGACTTGCTTTTCCAGGCCCAGGATGGTGTTCTGGGCAAGCATGAGGCACAGGGTAGGTCTCCAGCCATCCTGTGGTGCCTTCTACCATTGTGAGCACACAGCGCTTGCCTTGGCGGGTTTGAGGCAGTGTGATGTAATCAATCTGCCAGGCCTCCCCATACTTGTATTTGGACCATCGCCCACCGTACCACAGGGGCTTCACCCGCTTGGCCTGCTTGATCGCAGCGCATGTCTCACAGTCATGGATCACCTGGGAGATACTGTCCATGGTCAGATCCACCCCTCGGTCTCGTGCCCACTTATAGGTGGCATCTCTGCCCTGATGGCCTGAGGCATCATGGGCCCATCGAGCTAGGAACAACTCTCCCTTGTGTTTCCAGTCCAAGTCTACCTGTGACACTTCTATCTTTGCAGCCTGATCTACCTGCTTGTTGTTTTGGTGTTTCTCATTAGCCCTACTCGTGGGCCCATGATGCCTCAGGTCATCAGGGCAGAGATGCCACCTATAGGTGGCACGAGACTGAGGGGTGGATGTAACCATGGACAGTATCTGTGATAAAACAAACTGTATCCCTGTGATCCATGAAAGGCGGCCACCAGAGGCCAAGGCCAGCCAGACCTGTTGGCCTTGGCAGCTTTTGTCTGGCAGCAATCCTTGGATAGATGGAATTTTGGAGGCCAAATTCCAATTTTGGCCATGGGCAGCTGGAGGAGAAGGATGGTTCTGTTCCACAGGAAGAGAAGCACAGCCCCAGCGTTTCAAAGGCAGCTGAGAGCTGGCCCTCAGGAAGCCAAGGGAAGCTGGACTTGTCAGTCCTGGCAGATTTTGCCTGGGAGCTGTACTTGGATATATGGAATTTTGGAGCTGGATTCCCAGTTTTGGCCATGGACACCTGCACTTGAAAGATGTTTCTTTTCCATGGGAAGAACAGCACAGCCCCGCAGTGTTTCAAAGGCAGATGAGAGGTGGCCCCCAAGAGGCCAAGGCCAGCCAGAGCTGTCTGTCCTGGCAAGTTTCATATGGGAACAATCCTTACATAATCAAATGTGGATGTAGAATCCCAGTTTTGGCCATGGGCCCCTGGAGGAGAAGGACAGTTCTGTTCCATAGGAAGGAAAGCACGGAGCCCCAGCACTCCAGGGGCAGATGAGAATCAGCCCTGGACATGCCAAGGTCAGCCAGAGCTGTCAGGCGGCCCCAGGAGCCCAAGGCAGCCAGAGCTGTTCCACGTTCCCTTGGTTCCATGGGCCCTGCAGGGTCACTGTAAGAGCCTAATAATAAGAGAAAGGCTCCAAAAAGTGCTTTGTCATTATGACTGCTTCAAAAATGCCTCGTCATTTGGTCTGCTTATCATAAAATGGGCGGTACAGACCATGGGTAGCTCGCCTTGAGGCCCATAAAAAGGAAGGTGAAACTGGTGCAGGTGTGGAGGGAAAAGCGAGGGGCAGAGTCCCTGACCTTTGCCTTTCCCCCCACCACCATCGCCTGCTGCCAGACACTCTGGGGCCTCCTGGAGCCGACGCTGCCCGCCTGAGGAGAACCCCCCTGATCCTGCACCCCTGGGCAGGGACAAGGAAGCCCTGAGGCCCCAGGGCTGCAGGGGTCACTTGTCCCCTCCTGGCCTCAGGGCCAGGGCCAGCAGCCGTGGCCAAAGGGCTGCACAAGTTGGCTCTGTCAGGGCCTTGCAGCTGCTGCCCATCCCTCTGTCCTCTGCAGCCCAGGCTGTCCCACGGTGTCCCTGCCCTGCGCCTCTGTCCCTGCAGGCTGTCCTCATCCCCCCGGCTGCCCCACCTGGCTGGCCCCTTCCTTTGCTGGCAGCTCTGCGTCCTGCCTGCCTCTGCCTGGGCACACAGAGCCTTGGGCTGCTCCAGGCTCCTTCTGGGGGATGTGTTGCAGCCCAGCCCTGCCTGGGAGGGAAATTCCTTTCTCCTGGTGTCCACTCTGGGCCTCCCCAGCTGCCCTGTCACAAAGGCCCCTTGGTTCTTTGGGGCCAGCAGTGCCACAGTGGCCCCTTGGTTCCATGGAACGCCACAGGGTCACAATGGTCCCCTTGGTGCCACCAGCCCTGCAGGGTCACAACGGCCCCTGGGTTCCACGAGGCCACGCAGGGTCACAGTGGTCTCCAGAGGAAGGGCAGCACCGAGCCCCAGGGTTTCAGGGGCAGAGGAGACACAGCCACCAGAGGCCAAGGCCAGCCACATCTGTCTGTCCTGGCAGGTTTGTCTGGGAGCAGCCCTTGGATATTGGGAATTTGGGAGGTGGAATCCCAATTTTGGCCATGGGCACCTTGTTGAGAAGGATGGGTTTATTCCACATGAAAGAAAAGCACAAAGTCCAAGAGTTTTGGAAGAAGATGAGAGGTGGCCACCATGGGCAAGAGCAGCCAGACCTGTCTCTCATGGCAGCTTTTGTCTGAGAGCAATCCTTGGATAGACAGAATTTGGGAGGTAAATCTCAGTTTTGGCCATGGGAGCCTGGATGAGAAGGACGGTTCTTTTCCTTAGGAAGGAAAGCATGGAGCCCCAGGAGCCCCAGGATACCCCAGAACCCACTGAGGAACGGGGTCCCCCCGGCCTCATCATGCGCAGCCTTCAGCTGTCTCAGGCAGAGCCCATCCCGCCCTCAGCAGCCCCAGCCCAGCCCAGCCCAGCCCTCCTGGGCAGGAAGCCCCAATGGCCGAGCCGGCCTGGGACACTTGCAGGGATGCGGGGGCAGCCACAGCTTCTGGGGCCAGCCTGGGCCAGGCCCTGAGCGCCCTGCCAGGGAACCATTGCTGCCCCACATCCCATCTCAGCCTGCCCTCGGGCAGCGGGAAGCCGTTCCCTGGGGCCCGGCCCCGCAGGCCCTTGGCAAGAGTCTCTCTCAGCCAGCAATTGCTGCTCCTCCCTGCTGCGGGGCCCAAGCTGCAAGTTGATTTTCTGCCGCTGGCCCCGGCCCAGCCCCGAGCCAGGGCCAGGACCTTGCCCTGGAGCTCTGCGGGCACTGTGGAAAGCTGAGAGGCAGCTCTGGCTTCTCCACTTTTCATGTGCTAAAGCTGCCTGGCAGAAGAAATGGAGGGACAGCTCTGGTGGCACAATCCCTCCCGGCCCAGGGCCCAGCGCTGGGAAGGTCTTTCCGTGCCGAGGCTTTGCTGCGGCCAAGGAAAGCTCCTGGCTCAGGGTCACCTTTCCTGCTGGGCCAGAGCCCCCGAGTGGCCCAGCAGCAGCAGAGAATTCCAGCACAGCCCCGGCACGGGCAGGGCGGCCCTGGGCGGGCTGCGGGAGCCGGCAGCGCCTGAGCTCAGAGCAGCTGAGCCCGGGGGCTCTTGGCCAAGGCCGAGGCCCAGCGAGCATTTCTCAGCTCGCAGGGCGGCCTGGAAAGGTGCTGGGGGGGATCATTCAGCCCCCAGGGCGGTCCCAGTGGCTCCCAGGATTTCCATGTCCGTGCTCCCAGCGCTGCTCCCAGCCCTGATCCGTGGGGATGGCAATGTCCCGCTCCCTTCCCGGGGCAGGCTCACACCTGAGCCAGGTGTGCAGGGCAGGACCTTGCCCTGAGCCCAAGCCCTGTCCCCCCTGCAGGATCTGCTTCCCATCGGCCTCTTCCTCCTGCGGCCCCAAGCCCAGCTCGGTGCTGAACGAAGGGCGCTGGGCCGGGGTCATCCCCCGGCGGGGGCTGCGCACCCCCTCTGCCCCCTCCCCAAATTCCCTCCCGGGGCAGCAGGGGCTGCCTCAGGAGCCCTGTGGGCAGGGAAAAGGGGGTGACACCGGGATGGGGGAGGTCACACATGCTCTGGGGGGACACACACGGCCCCTGGGGACCCCCCCTCACCTTCTCGTGCAGTGCCAGGAGGGTGAACCCCAACATGGAGCCCCCGACCCATGGCAGCATCTTGGGGGTGGGGTCTGGTGGCAGCTTTGGGGGTCTGCGGGAGAGAGCACAACTGCCCTAAAACCCCCTCCCAGCCCCACAGCCATTCCCAGACCCCTCAAATCACCCCACAGCTCCTGGCCAGGAACCCCCCAACCACTCCCTGCATCATAAATGACCCCAAGAACCACAAAATTCTCTCCAAGCCACACAGCCCTGCCAAGATCACCAAAACTCTCTGAGAGACCACCCCAAAAGGCCCCTCCAAGCACCACCAATGCCCTCAAGAGACACAAAAGCCCCTCCCAGTCCCCCAAGGAGCCCCCAGACCCCCTCCCACCCCCCATGGCACTGACCAGGACAGGCTGGGGCACAGGAACATCCACAGCCCAGAGCAGCTCAGGCACTTCAGCAGTGATTTGGGCACTTTGGAGGTCACACCCCAAAGGGGGAGACCCAGGGCAGGGACTGGGACAGACAACTGGAATTCCTGGAGAACAGATGGGCTCAGGTGAACATGTTCTGTCAGCACAACTACGAGACTGTGGCCCCAATCTGCCCAGCTTCAGACCCCACAACACTCAGATCCTCCCGAATATTCCCCTGAACAGCAAAGTCACCCCCAAATTCCGGTAAAATGGTGCCGCTTTAGATCTCTTTGTTTAATTTCTTTATTTTTACCCCAATTTTGGTTGTTTCAGTAGGATTAACACAGAAGTTACTTAGTCTGCAGAAGATCTCCAAGATCATCCAGGGTTGCTTGATACCACCAGAAGAAACAATTGGACAGAGTAGATGAAAATTTAGGGTGTAAAGGTAAAAAATCAGCTCTTCCCATTGAATCTCCAATGTTGATCTGAGTCCCAATGGATGTTCCTGCCCCTGCATTCACCCAGGTGCCTACAGGGATCCAGGAGAACGTGGAGAGCACCAGCCAGGGCTCTTCCCAACCTGGATCACAGGGAATGTGGGTCACCAGGGCTCTGCCAAACGTGGCTCCTCTGATGGGAGATGGAGTTGGAGCAGAGGACAAAGCTCTTGCCACAGTCGGGGCACTCGCAGGGCTTCCCTTAGCGGTGCCTCTGTTGGTGTTGGGTCAAGGTAGAGCTCTGTGAGAAGCTCTTCCCACACTCAGGACACTCGTAGGGCCTCTCCCCGGTGTGGATGCGCCGGTGGGCGATGAGGGTGGAGTTTTGCTTGAATCCCTTCCTGCAGTCGGGGCAGCAGAAGGGTCTGTCATCTGTGTGAATCCGCTGGTGCTGGAGGAGATTGGAGCTGGTCTGAAACCTCTTCCCACACTGGGGACACTCGTGGGGCCTCTCCCCGGTGTGGATGCGCTGGTGCCTGACGAGGTGGGAGTTTTGCTTGAAGCCCTTCCTGCATTTGGGGCAGCGGAAGGGCCTCTCATCCGTGTGAATCCGCTGGTGCAGGAGGAGATGGGAGCTGCTCCGAAACCTCTTCCCACACTCGGGACACTCGTGGGGCCTCTCCCCGGTGTGGATGCGCCGGTGCTTGATGAGGTCAGAGTTGTACCTGAAGCCCTTCCTGCAGTCGGGGCAGCGGAAGGGCCTCTCATCCGTGTGAATCCGCTGGTGCTGGAGGAGATTGGAGCTGGTCTGAAACCTCTTCCCACATTCCCCACACTCGTAGGGCCTCTCCCCTGTGTGGATGCGCTGGTGGACGATCAGGTGGGAGCTCCACCTGAAGCTCTTCCCACATTCCCCACACTTGTGGGGCTTCTCCCCATCGTGAAGCTGCTCATGAACCACTAGCTCTGACCTCTGGCTGCATCTCCGGCCGCCTTCCCGGCACAGGGTGGGTCTTTCCTCCTCAGAGCACCCTGGGCTGCATTTGCAGCCCCTCCTCCTGCGGGATCTCTGGGGCTTTTCCTCCCCGTTGGATTCCTGTGCCGTGGAGCCGCTCAAAACGGCCTCTTCTACCAGGTTCTGCCGCGGGGATTTGTCCTCCCTGGGCTCCATGCTCAGCTCCTTGTCTGGGGAGGAAGGACAAGGATGAGCACTTTGACTTTACAGGTCCTTCTGCCAAGTCCATCTCTAGAAATCACTGGGCACTGTGTGTCCAACCAAAAATCTGCTCTGAAAAAGCATCTCAGGAGTTCCCCCTCTCTGGCCTCTCTGTTTTGGGGTTCTGGGGCTCCCGCCTGTCCTGGCTGCTGGCGGTCCCTCTTTTATTTGAGTCCCCCTCTCTACTTGGTCCCCGCTCTCCCCAGGCTGCTGGGAGTCCCAGGAATCCAAAAGCTCCCCCCTTTGGTCTCCCCACTTAGGGATGCTGGGGGTTATGGGGTCCCCAGGTCCCTTCTCCCCTTATTCTCTGCTTCGGGGTGCAGGGGGTCCAAGGAGTCCCCCCTGCCCCTCTCCAGGCTGTTGAGGGTCCCGCGAATGGCGGCGCTCCCCCCTCTCTGGGCTCCCCACTTTGGGGCCCTGGGGGTCACAGGGGTTCGCTCCTCCAGACTGCCGGGGCTCCCCTGCTCCCGGTACTGCCCCTCTCTGCTCGTCCCACTCTGGGGCTCCCGAGGTTCCCCCTCCGGCTCTCCCAAGGGGTCCCGCAGCCCCCTGGCTCCGGGCTGGAGGTGGCCGTGCCTGACCCACCAGCATGGGGTGGACCTGACATCCCACCACCCCCCACTGAGGCTCTGCCAGCAGCCAGCACAGGGACCCCCCAAAAACACCGCCTGGGGACCCCCCAGTATCCCCTCAAGGGGCACCTACAGCTCAGCTCTGGACTCCTGCAAGATCCAAACATCCCCCCCACAAACACCGGCCCAGGGACTCCCCAGGATATTTGGGCCAAGCTCCCCCTCCCCATCACCTGTGGGATGGGGGGGTCGATGCTCCTTGGGGTGAGGGGCCTGCAAATTCTGGGACCGCTGGACCCACGAGCTCCCTCCTCTTCCTCCACCTTCTTCTCGTCTTCCTTCATCTGTCCTCCTCCTTCTCCCTAATCCCACCTCCTGCTCCTCCTCTCTCCATCCTTTCTCCTGCTTCTTCCCCCCTTCTTGTCTTCCATCCCTCCTCCCCTGTTCCCCAAGCCCCTCACATCCCACGGGAGGAATGGGAATGGAGCCAGGACAGGTCGGGATGGGCAGTGCAGGGCTCTGGGCTGCTCCCACGCCCTGGGGTAACCTGGCCAAGGGAAAAGATGCAAAATTGGTGGGTGGAGATAAAAACTTGGTGTTGTGGTCACCCTGGGTGGGGACTTCCACCCCTCTGGTCTCATGTCAGGATGGAGAGGGGAGCAGGGAATGCAGAGACTGATGGGCGATCCCAAGGGATTTTAGGGGCAGGACGAGGGCTGCTGTGAGTTCTTGTTGGGAGAGGTCAGCCCGGAGACCCCAGAGTGTTCCCAGGGCCCTGGGATGGAGAGTTGTCACCACCTTCTGCTTCAGGTGGTGGTTCTGGAGGGACCTGGGCTCCTTGGGGCTCTTCCTGCAGCCGAGAACTTGTAGGGAACCTCCTCCAGGTGGCTCCTCCAGGTGTTCCAGGGGCTTGGGGCTCACGGTGAAGCCCTTCCCAGAGTCTGGGCATCCATAGGGGCTCCCCAGTGTGGATCCCCTGGTGTCTGGGGAGGCTGGAGCTCCTATGAAAGCTTTTCCTGCCCTCCTGGCCCCTGTAGGGTCTCTCTCCTCTGAGATGGCACCTCTGGGCAAAGCTTGGGCAGACACAGGACTTCTCCCCCACTTGGATCCTGTGCTGGGAGATCAGCTCCGTGCTCCGGCCAAAGCTCTTCCCACAGGAGATCAGTCCCCTGCAATGATGGCAACTTTGGGCTTCTCCAGAACCCCTCCCACTCCTCTGGAGGTCCCACCCCCCATCTTTCCCCTCCTCCACCCTTTTCCCATCATCCCCCAATCCTCATCCACCAACGGACCCCACGAAGGGGAAGGGTCCCACTCCCTTTTTCCTCCCTCTCTCCGATATCCCCCTCTCCTTTCTCATCCTCCCCCAAAGCCTCCGTGTCCCACGTACCTGGTTTGGGGCTCTCAGTTCCCTCTCCCACTCAGTCTGGGGAGTCCGATCCCCTTTTCACTGCTCTCCCCCTCTTTAAAACGGGTCTCCCTTCCCCCCCCCCGCCCCTCACCCCAGAGCTCCTCGCCCGCGGCCGGGGGGCTCCCAGCACCACCAGTGCCACCAGTGCGGCCCCAGCTGCCCCCACACGCCCCATGCCCAGCGCCGGGCGCTGCCCACAGCCCCAAAGCAGCCGCGCTGTGCCCTGGGGGGTCCCCAGAGCGGCCCCGCCCCGCACGGCACTGGGAGCACCAGTCCGGACCAGTGCGGAGCGCGGGCGGGCGGCATCAGCCGTGCCCGGGCAGGGCCGGGCCCCGCGGGGCTCCCGCCCGCACTCGGCCCCCACCGGGACAGCGCGGGGGGGCCCGGCCTGGCCGCCCCCACCTCCCCCTCCCCAAATTCCGCTCCGGGGGGCGCTGGCGGCGGGGGGGGCTCAGCTGGGGCCAGAGCTGCCGGAGCCACGTGTCCCCCGCTGCCGGCACCACCCCCTCAGGATTAGGGGTGCCCCAAAACTCCCTCCGAGCTGCCGGATACCCCGCACGCCCCTCAGGAGTGGGGTCCCCCCGGCCTCATCATCCCCAACCTTCGGCTGCCTCAGCCCAGGCCCCATCCCGCCCATCCCCCTCCGCCACACTTCATCCCACCCCCCAATCCACATCCCACCCTTCCCGGGCCCCATCCCGCCCCATCCCATTTCTCCCGGCAGCCGCCACCGGGACCCCAAAAACCCCGCGTGCCGGGGGCTCCCCAATATCCCCCAAGGGGCATTTCCGACTCACATTTGGAGCCCTGCAAGATCCAAACATCCGCCTCCCCCCCCGCCCCACCAAACCCCCTTCCCCCAGGAACCAACAAAGATATTTGGGGCTTGGTGCTGGAGTCCTCCAAGCTCCAAAAATCCCCTCTCCCAAAAATAACCCCAGTGACTGCCCAAGATATTTGGGGCGAGCTGTCCCTACCCGGTCACCTGCGGGATGGGGGGAGCCGAGAGCTGCGGACACAGAGAGCGATGGATGCACGTGGAGGCTCCTCTTCCTGCCTCCTCTGTCCTGCCTCTTCCTCCCGCCCCTCCCCTTTTATCTCTCCTCTTCCTGCCGCTCCTGCTCCTCCATCCGCCCTCCCCCCTCGCTCTTCCTCGTCCTCTCCTGCCCCTCCCCCCCTCCTCCCGTTGTTTGTGGCTCCCATCCCGGCTTTGTCTGGCATCAGCCCTGGGGCCGTCCCGTGCTCAGCAGCAGCAGCAGCAGCAGCAGCATCCTGTGCTCTGGCAGCACTCGCTGCTCCTTAGGGAAGGCTTTGGCATTTCTGCCGGGCACAGACACTGAAGCTCACCCCGACCTGCCCCGCTCCCATTGCTGTCCCCTGGGCGCTGGGCAGCTGCTGTGCCAGGGCAGCCAGAGACACAAAGGAAGCCAAGTCCAGCCCAGCTGCCCGGGCTGATGCAGACGAGCCCCAGGGCCGAGGTCCTGCAGAGCCCCACGGAGCCCTGGGCTCCTCGCTGGGAACGGGCTGTGCTGCGGCTGCCACAGCGGCCACAGCGAGTCCTGGGGCTCCCCCGGCGCCGCTGCAGCAGCACCCAGGTTCCACCTCCTGTGCCAGGCCCTGGCCAGGGGCCATCAGATCCATGGGCTCCGTGCCGAGGGGGAACACAACAACAGTGGATCGGATGCAGCCCCCAAGGACCTCGAGCAAATCGTGCAGGAACATCCAGACCTGGAGCTGACGTTTGCAAAGCTGCAGCCGGCAGAGTTCTGTGGCGCAGGAGAGCCGGCACGGGGAGAGGAGACCTGCAAGGAGCTGCAGGAGAAACACCCTGAGCCTCAAAGGCCGCCACAGCCTGAATCTGTGCTGGGGAAAGTTCTTCCTGTCCGGGAAGAGATCCCGGGATGAGGCAAAAGCCAAGTTCATGGCTGGTGACACGATTGCCGTGCAGGGAGGGCAGAGGAGGGACTGCGGGCGGAGACTGGGAGCCCGGGAAGGAGGGAGGGGTGGGGAAGGTGTTTCTTTAGGATTTGTTTTAGTTCTCCTTGTCCTGGTGTGATTGGTTTGGAAATAAATTCCATTAATTTCCCCAGCTTGGGTCTGTTGTGGCCCTGGCAGTGAGCAATGAGTGTACTCTCCCTGCCCCGATCCCAGCCCACAAGCCTTTCCTTCAGTGCTCTGTGTGCTGCAGCTGTGAGCAGAGTGCCAGAGCGGCTTTGGTGGCCCCGGGCACCCGGCCAGGGCCAGCCCAGCGCAGCGGTGCCTGCAATTCATTCCCTCGGCTGCAGCGCTGAGCGGCCGCAGGGCGGGTCCGGCTGCGCGGGCAGGCGGCTCCAGAAGCACCAACTGCGCCCCACGGGACAGGAGGAGGAGGCAGGGGGTGCCGGGGGAATCTCCTTCCTCCGAGCCGGCAGGGCCAGGCGGGAGAGACTGGAGAGAAGGAAACGGAGAGGAGGGACGAGGCTGGAGCTGTGGAGAGCTGCAGGGATGCCGGGGCAGCCGGGAATTTTGTTTTCCAAATCTCTGGGGCGAAAGGAAGCGCTGTGAAATCCGTCATGGAAAAGAGAGGAGAAATAGCGATTGATGGAAACCGACACCCCTTGGGACTCAGTTTCTCCCTCTGCATTGCAAAAGCTGACAGACCCCGAGTGCCGACGGACACCCGTCCCCGGCGTCACGGCCCAAGGGATCGGAGCTGCGGCTGGCGGGGCTGGAAGCTCCGTCCAGCAGCTCCGCTGCCGCCCCCAACCCTCGGGCTGGACCGTGGGGTCTGGGACACAGCCCCGTGCTGGGGGGCGGCAGCGGGAGCCGCGGGGCCCGGCCCGTGGGGGCGGCCGGGCTGGAAAAGTGCGCGGGGCCCCAGCGCGGTGTCCCGGTCTTGTTCCTCACCTTAACACAATGTCTTCAACTCCCTGCGTGCCCTTCATTTAATCAGCATTTCCTAAATGCTGACCCATCCCATCATCAGCTCTACCCGGAACAGAATTTCCCAGGCCATTCCAAGTCCTTTATAGTTCTGAAAATACTGGGGCCAAGCCCTACCCGTGATTTCCCCCACCCCCGCCTCCGTGCAGACCTTGTTGTCTGCCAGCACCAGGATAGTTCCCACTGCCCCAGGTCTGCGTTTAGCAAAGCCAACAGTACTTCTACCACTGCTTTCTGCAAGACCCCAATTGAGTCTTTACATTTCAACATAACCAGATGATGTCTACTTAGCATGAAATGTAGTTCCTGTCCAAGAGTTGCATGTCCCAAGCAATTTCTTAGCAGAATAAATTTTAAATCCTTTGGGTTTCAGTGTTTGGAAATCATCTGCTAGTGTATATAGCAACTTCACTACATTCTTATTTTCATTATCTCTGTAGAGCTAAGGAATTCCAATTATGAAAGGCTCTATTCTGTAAGCTCATTAAAAGTTAATATCTACCACAACACTGTCTATTTTATTGGTTCTTTGCAATTGCTTAGCAAAGAAAATAAGCACCAGGCTTTTAAAGAGAGAGACACACTTTCTTACATAGAAAGACACAATCTTGTTGCCACCAAAGCACTCACACAGGTGAAAGTCACAATTTTCCTGCCTCTTCCTTCCTTTCCAAACCAGTGCAGCATGAGAGAAAGCAGCTGTTTCCCGAGGCCGATGGGTCACAGACAGGTAAGGTGACATTGAGGCTTGTTCCTCAGAGGCAGTCAGCAAGCAGCAGATGATGATCTCAAGGATCCAGGTGACACCATCACCCTCTCAAGGGAGGAATCCTTTAAGCAAGCACATTGCTCATCACTTCCATCCTGCTTTGGTTTAATGAACCAGCTCTTCCTGGCAATGAGCAGCAAGGGGATCTAATTTGACTGTTGCTATCCTTTTACATTTTATTCAATCATTCCATCAGAACAGGCATTTTACTTTTGTTTCAGTTACTCCAGAGGACCTTGGCACAAAGCAAAATGAAGTCAAATGAGAAATAGCTAGCTTAAATTTATATACACCAACAAATCATGCTGTGTTTCAACAAGTGTAAGAGAGACGTGGGACTTTCCTTCCCTCTGAGCAGCTGCAAGCATAAAAAAAGCAATGATGCAACCTTCATTAATAAAACTTTCTTAGAAATCTCTTCTTATGGACAGATTCAACATCTGCAGGAGATACCCAAAACACACTCATTGTGCTGCACTTCCCCTTTTCCATTCACGTGTTATATATACTGAAAATATGTTACCGAGTAGCTATGAACACACCATGCTCCCAGATTTTCCCTAAGTAAAACATGTATCTGTGTATGTTATAAATGATCAAACACAAGGGAGAAAAGCCTGGCACAGACACTGCAGCAAAGGAAATTCATCACATTACAGATCTCCCCTGATACTGAGATTGGCCAGGACTTTCATCAGTGATGGGAAGGAATTTCTCATCTTCCCATTTACAGCACCTGAGGCAAGAAGGACCCAACGCCTTAAGGGGTGTCCAAGATAGCACAGAAATTTAAACAGAGCCATTTACAAAGGGCAGCAACTCATCTGGCCAGTTCCCACCTCAGATAACTATCTGCAGAACCCAGAGCAACACAATACTCCAAGGAGCAGTGAGATAGCCAGAAGGTTCTCAGCTCAAGAAAATCAAGCAAGAACAGGATGTTCCTTAGCCTGGCTAACCCAGATAACATCTCCCAGCCATTAGCATGAGATGAAACAGAAAGAGAGAGGCTGAATCACTTGCAGTGTACAGATACTGCCCGAGGGAAATGTGACAGGTGACCTACAACATAAAAAATGCACTTAACTGTAAAAACTAGGAAGTGAAGCTAAAAATGAGAAAAATTAAAAGCTGTTCTTGGATATGCAGTAAAAAGCACACTGACATCATAAACGGGAGAAGGAACACAAAAGCACCCAGCTGTTCAAAAGCTGTGCAGTTAAGGTACAAAGAAATCAATGGTTTTTTAAAGAAAAAATCCCTCACAAGGTGAATGAGCTCAGTAACGCTCAAACCAATATTATTTGTTAGAAAAATCATCTGCTCCAGTGCCTGAAGCAAAAGGTTTGCCATTTATTCCATCATTCCTTCAAATCCAGGGATTAGTGAGAACTTCTTAACAAATTCCTGCCTTGCCTTATGGTCCTTCAGCTTCACCAGGGCCAAAGCTTGCTGCTCAGAGTCAGTACACAAATCCCTGTGGTGTTACCATCCTCTCCGAGTGAGAAAAGCACTCGAGATGGTGAACAAAGAGATGGGGCAGTTTCCTGATGCCTGAGAAGGATGTTCTTAAGATAAACAAAATTGCCCAATCAAAATTTATAAAGAAATGACATTTATTATGTGACCGAAATATCGGTTTTAAAAGCCACGATGGAGAAAAGCAGCTCCGAGCCCGGGGTCGGAGCTGGGTGAACACGCATAGATCTGATCTCTGTCGCACCAGACCTCCCAAGTTCACGGATGCTGCTTTGGTTGGTCCCTTCTTATACATTTTTTGGGCAGAGTCCGAATTAATTCTATTCTTCTCGTCATTTTAGCATATTCATGAAGTTTTCTTGTCCCGGAGTTGGGCTGCACAAAGCCTTTCCTGGATCCCAGGAATTGTCCATCCTGGGTGATGAGTGGGCCATTTCTGCTGATGAATGGGCCATCTCTGCTTCCTGGAACAGTTATTTTTAGTTCCCGGGATGTCCGATTCCTTATCAGATGAGATGTAGATATCAGAAGGTGGCAATCAAGTCGTTATGGTGCAAATGTCCCGGTGATAAGATCTAACCCCACCTGGGTGGAATCCTCACTTATTGTGAGAGAACTTCTTTTAGTGTTGTGAAATTTTTCTCTCAGCCAGGCTGCTGAAGGGATTTTGAAACTTGGTCTCTGTAGGGTCTGATTACACTCCAATTTTATACATAATAGCATGAATTACATACCTTATTTATAATGTTCTCAACTCAGTGGCACAAAGTCTGCTTTTGTTCAGACAGGAATGAAGAGGAAAAATGGCAGAAATTCATAACAGGGACAATGAGGAGAAACATTGGGCTGTGCACACATTCAGTCCAAGCAACATCAATGCCAGGTGTGGTTTAAAATTCACGTTTGTGCTTTATTAAAGCCACGCACTGTATTTATGGCTCTCAGTGAATTCTGTATCCAAAAGGGACACGTTAGCTGATTCAAAATTAGTTGGATTTCTTTCCTTCTCCTGTAGCAGTGCCAGTAGGAGAGGTAACAAAGGCAGTTCCCTGGCCTTCAGACATTGCACAGAAGTGGGATCCATAGATACAAACTCAGGCAGCCAAACTGCAGGTATTTCATTCAGGGCCTAAGACATGAAGCTAGGCTTCTTTTAATAAATCACAGACAGGGATGAGCTCCTGACATTAATATTGCACTCCTCCCTCTTTCTGCTGAGACAGTCTGGCCAACACGAATATCCCTAATACAGATCCAGGGCTCTGGTATAACAGCCACCCCAAAAAGCCATAGTTCCAGCTACCTTTCCTTTCTTTGCATCATACCAGGAGGAATCAAAAGGAATGAAACCTATTTCATTTATTATTACAGGTGAGAACCCCTCTAAGGACATAGGAAGAGAAGTTGTATTTTGTAACCTTGTTCTCCATCTAGAAGTAAAACAGGGGCTGGTGTGAGGCAACGAGGGCAACAGAGAAAATGCTGAAAAGAAACGGAGGAATGTGAAGCCAAATTTTCAAGCATTCCAGGCAATCACACCACTCAGGGACAGTCTACAGCTCAGCAAATCACATGCTGGAATGCAGTGGAGTATGGAGTAGGGCAATAGGGAACTGCTGAACAAAATAGGTGCTACAGCCTCTTGTGCTCAGGCTCTTAGCCCAAAGTATGTTTTAGCTCCAACTGAATGGCATTCTGAACCAGAAGAGCACTGACCTTTTGATTTTGGCAGTTCACAGTTCTCAGACAGCAGAACGTCTGTGGCTCCTCTCATCATTATTTTTGCTGTTTTCACTACTGGCCATCAAGTTTCCTGCAGTAGCCATCCATGAACCCCGGATCACTACTACATTAATAACACAGAACATGGCTCTCAGAGTGCATTAGTGAGGTACCAAGAGAAAACCCAAATGATGATCCTACTCACTGAAAAGGTAACAGACAAAAAAAATGAAAGTGTGAAAATACTTTTTAAAAGATGGCTGAAATTAGGCAAATTCTTAAAATTAAGTAAATGTCTGAAATGAAATTTAAGCAAATTTAACTGTTGCAAAGTATTCTGAATACACATACAGTACAATATACTAGAGTCCAGAATTAGAAAAACTTCTGGTCATGGAAATATGGGGTAAGGGATATGTTTATTTGGAACAATGAGTTCAGCAGAGGTCTCTTTGCTACAAATATCTTGAATTTAATTCTTCTGCCTTGATACAATCTCCTGAGAAAATAAAAAAATAAAATAAAAATCCTACAGGAAAAACTTGTGTTGGATGCAATCTCTTCACTCATACCTGATACAAAAGTCTAATTTATTCTCTTGATTTATTGTCTTAAGGAGAATGAATTAATTATTCTTCCACTCAGAAGTCTATGGCATCAATCCTTGAGTTGAATCAGAGAAAATTCAATCTCTCATGAGTTCCCACTCCATTTACTTTTCTTGTAAGTGTTCTGTTTTGTTGAAGTGAAAGCTCCTCTGGACTCAGGCCCAGAGGGAAGCCAAAGCACAGGGGTTGAATTAAAACCTTTGGACAAGCTGAGATACATGAAGTCACACCAAAGTGAAATAGAAATACAGATTTTTTAACCTTTAGTAGAAATATATGCTAAGTGCCTTAAACATTGAAAAGCTGCAGCAGAGACCTTAAACACAGTTCTTACTGCAGCAGGGTTACCTTTTCACAGAATTCTTTACTTTAGACAAAATATGGATAGAATGACACTGTTCACATTTTTTAGATGGAGCATTCACGTAAACAATAAGAGCTGATAGAAACTGCATCCACAAATCTGTGTAATACCTGTGTAACACTGGTGTGAGGCTTACGACTGTTAGAATTAGACCAGGATAGGTTAAGAAAAGGAAAACTGGAATCGTGTGTTAATCTTATTGGTCAATTAACAAATCTAATCCATAATTCTGCAAGAAAAAATATAGAGTATAGAGCATATAGAGCATATAAAGCATATAGAGCATATAGAAGAAGAAGAAGAAGCTGTTTTTGCCTGTTGTTGCTGTTGCTGCTTGCCTTTATCATGTAACCCCCTTTGAACTCTGCCTTCAAGAAAGCTGTGAGACTATGAAATACAGAACTCAGCAGAACAGCAGCCTCCTCTGCTCTCTCACCCTGGTCCGGGAAGGAAGGGTACCCCGTCCAAAGCTCAACAGCGCAGAGCCCCAAGGCTGCTGTGGGCAGCAGGGCCCAGGGGCCGTTCCCACCCGCAGCGCTCCTGTCCTGGGCTGGGCCTGCACAGGGGCTGGGGCACCATGGCTGGGGCAGCGGGGCACAGAGGGGCCACGGAGCCGCTGCCGGGGCTGACAGCAAGGCCAGGGACACACAGGGAATTTCTGGGCATTGCCTGCGCTGGGCAGGGCTGAGTGTGGGGAAGGCAGAGCTCAGCTGGCCTCGGTGGCTGCAGGAAAAGCCGAGAGCCCGAAGAGCCCCCGTGGCTGTGCTGGAGAGCAAGGCTGGAGGAGGGAAATGCGGGGCTGCTGCGGGATGGGGAGGGGGATTGAATTCCAGCAGGCACCGACGGGGGGCTGAGAGACTCAAGGGCTCCTTGGCCTGAGCCTGTCCTGGAAAAGTCTCTCAGCCCTCTGTGCCCATGAAGGGCTCCAAGGAGGAGCAGAGCTCATCTTGGCAGGACCCTCATGGAATCCCTGAGGGACAAATGCCAGTGCCTGCCCAGCCTTCCCAACGTCCCTGACACCAGAGGCCTTTTCCACATCCCTCGGTTCCAGGTCAGTGCCCAGAACACAGCACAGCCTGTCCAGGTCCTGGGGGCGATTCCCAAGGGAGGCAGCTGTGATTTCTCCCCACAGACCCACCACTCCGGTGTCTCTCTGTGCAGCCCTTGGCTGTCCTGAGCACTTTCCCTGGAGCCTCCCTGCCCTGGACGTTTGTCTGCATGCAGTTCTCAGCACAGCCCAGCAAAGAATTCAGGTGCTGTGAAAAGCGAGGTTCACTCTCCTGTTAGAATTTAAAGAGTTTAATATAAAGACAATAAGAGACACGTAAAATAAAGCAAAGGGATAACGGCCGGGTGCCTTGGCGCTCTGCCAAGAGCACACCTGATGCCCGAGGTGAGTCTCTTTTATACCATTTTTACTGTCTGTTCTCTATTCATATTAAAACTTTTCCAGGAATTGATCTGCATGGCCACTCCTTGGGTCCGCCTTTTTAGAGCATGCGTAGTCTTCTGCCTTGTGGTTTTATTTCTTTTGATTCTTGGGGTTGGGCCCGCTAGGTAAGAGTCGATGGTGGGGTGGATCTCTTAATTCTCCAGACAGTCAGGGCTGATTGCAGCTTTGGGCCTCTTTGCCCCCCGGGCAGAGCGGTGATAGCAGCTCTCGGACCCTCCTGGCTGCCCGTTCTCCGGGCGGAGCAGCCTTTGGGCCCTTTTGTTCTCTGGACAAAGTGTTGATTAGCAGCTCCTTGGGCCTCATCCTCTGCTCCCTTGGAGGTTATCTTACTTGCTCACACTTGCTAACATTCTTGCTAAAACGAGAGAAAACTACATCCACACAGCAAAAAGCATTTCTAACATTATATAATATCTACTTTAATACTTTGCGAGAAGCCAATACTATAATATATGTTTATAACAGGTGCTTTCCCAGAGGACATTACTCTGGGAGTGAAGTGGCCTCAGGGCACAGTTTGTGCCCCTGGAATTGTGCCAGCCCCGAGTGCTGCTGATGGTGTTTGTGCTCACTCGGGTTCATCTCCCCACACCCACTCAATGCACTGCTGAAGGCTCCTCAGGACACAGCAAACACGGACTGCTGGCCTGGTCACTTGGTGTCCCTCCGTGCAGGGACAACCAACCTCCTGCAGGGGAGGGCAGAGGCCAGTGCTGGGATTGCTGGTGGCAGGGGCTGGTGTGGGACACTTGCCCTGGGCACCTTCCCAGGCTGTGCCCGGAACAAAGGCACAGCCCAGGCCCTGCTCTGCTGCTCCCTCAGGTCCATCCCAGGAGCTCTGGCAGTGCCAGGACACTGCTGCCTGCCCCCCCTGCACACTCCCCCCTGCCCCTGGGCACTGGGGTTTGCTTTGCCAGGGCATTCCTGGGGCACATTCCTGACAGCAGCTCTGGAGGAGAGCGAAGCCTTCCTGCCCTGGCCCCAGGAGATGCCCTTTGCTGATGGAGCTGCTGTGCTGGAGCCCGGCTGTGTCCCAGCAGTGCCCGTGGCCTGTCCCTGCCTGTGCTCACAGCACGGACACGCAGCAGGACAGTGACCGAGCTGCCCGAGCACTCCGGCCTTGCACCCTCAGAAGGGCTGGGAAAGGGAGTGTGGAGCTGGGAAGAGCAGAGGTGGGAAGAGGCTGGGCCATTGTCCCTGGCCGTGCTGCTGTGCTGGGAGTCTCTTCCCTCCAGCTCTGCCCACAGGCACTGCCCCTGCAGAGCCAGAGAAGGGCTGAGGAACAAACCTTGGACACAAAGGTCAGGGCAGCCCCTTGTTTTGATTCAAATGCACAGGGAAGAAGCCTCCTGAAAGTCTTTGTGTTTCAAAAGAAAGGTAGATGTTCATGCAGAAATGCAAGGAGTAGTACTACAGTACTTTATAAAAAGCAGAATAACACCAGAAAAAGAATAAGAAAAAGCACCAATGAAAATATGGACAAAGAGGAAAAAGAGGCCAAGATTGTAAAGAGTTACATTCTGAAGGTTCTGGAGCAGAAAAGAGAGAGTTTATTGCTTCTGAGAAGCATCCCAGTCATCATTTTCCTCGCATGGCAGAAGGAAATAGAAAGATTTTAACTTGTGAAAAGTATCCAGTCCTCACTTTCCTCAGGGCATCCCTGAGCTCCTGGTTCCTCAGGCTGTAGATGAGGGGGTTCAGGGCTGGAGGCACCACCGAGTACAGAACTGACAGGGCCACATCCAGGGATGGGAGGAGATGGAGGGGGGGCTTCAGGTGGGCAAACATAACAGTGCTGAGGAACAGAGAGAGCACGGCCAGGTGAGGGAGGCACGTGGAAAAGGCTTTGTGCCGGCCCTGCTCAGAGGGGATCCTCAGCACAGCCCTGAAGATCTGCACATAGGAGAAAACAATGAACACAAAACAGCCAAACACCAAACAGGCACTGACAGTGATGAGCCCAAGTTCCCTGAGGTGGCAGTGTGAGCAGGAGAGCTTGAGGATGTGTGGGATTTCACAGAAGAACTGGCCCAGGGCATTGCCCTGGCCCAGGGGCAGGGAAAATGTATTGGCCATGTGCAGGAGAGCGTAGAGAAAGGCACTGGCCCAGGCAGCTGCTGCCATGTGGGCACAAGCTCTGCTGCCCAGGAGGGTCCCGTAGTGCAGGGCTTTGCAGATGGACACGTAGCGCTCGTAGCACATGATGGTGAGGAGGAAATCCTCTGCTGAGAGGAAGAAGAGAAAGAAAAACACGTGAGCAGCACATGCTGAGTAGGAGATGTGGCTGGTGCCCCAGAGGGAATTGTGCATGGCCTTGGGGACAGTGGTGCAGATGGAGCCCAGGTCGGTGAGGGCCAGGCTGAGCAGGAAGAAGAACATGGGGCTGTGCAGGTGCTGGCCGCAGGCTCCGGCGCTGATGATGAGGCCGCTGCCCAGGAGGGCAGCCAGGGAGATGCCCAGGAAGAGGCAGAAGTGCAGGAGCTGCAGCTGCCGCGTGTCTGCCAATGCCAGCAGGAGGAAGGGGCTGATGGAGCTGCTGTTGCACATTTTGAGCCTCTGGCCATGGAGTGCTGTTGAAGGACGAGACAGTGAGGAGTCAGGGGAGACTTTGCTGAGCAATGTCCAAGCCCTTTCTCCTGGCCCTGCCCCCCAGTTTTCCTTTTCTCAGAGCCCTTCCCTCAGCCCCGTGCCTGGAGCTCTGCTGGGATCTGGCCCCGTTGCTGTGACGAGCAGGGGCTGTGCCCATGGACAGCGAGGAGTCAGCTCTGCTCTGCTTCAGCGGGGACATGGGAATGGGGACAGGGGCCGGTCCTGGGGCTGGACTCCATCAGCCCAAAGTGCTCCTGAGGCAGAGGAGCTGGGCAGCATCTCCTGTGCCAGGGCTAAGGAACGGTGACGGCCAAAGGCACTTTGAGAGGGTTTCCTGCTGTGCCCAGGGAGAGCAGAGAGAGCTGTGCAAGGCAAGAGCATTGGCTGTAACTCAGAGAAGGGTGAGGGGAGCTGCTCTGTCGCTCCATCTGTCCCCAGCTGCCCCTCCTGAGATCGAGGGCAGTCACTGTGTTCCCCTGAAAATCAGCCTGGCACAGCTGAGAGCAGAGGGACCCACAGCAGAGCAAAGTGGCTCAGCCTTTCTCAGAGTCTCAGCCCCACTGCTGGCCAAGGACACTCCCGGCCCCAGTGTCCCCTGGAAGGCAGCTCACAGCTGGGATGGCATCCCGAGGGCACAGCGAGGGTCCTGTCCATGGCCCTGCTGGAGGAGAGCCGGCTCATTGCCAGCCTCCCAGCCCGGCGTGCCCAGAGCTCCCGGGGCACAGGGAGCTGGGACACCCCATTGCTGTGCTCAGCCTGCACAGGAGGAGCCCCAGGGCTGGGCCTGAGCCTGCAGCTGGAGCTGCCATTCCCAGAGAGCCCCTGAGCAGCGCCAGGAGCAGCTGAGCAGGGCAAGGAGAGAGAGCCGGGCCCTGAGGAAAAGCCTTTCCCTGCGCAGCGCTGCCCAGCCCCTCCCGGGCAGCACCAGGGCAGGACAGTCGCCCTCAGGCCCCGGGCAGCAGGAACGGGCCCGCGGCCGCAGAGATGCCCTTCATCTCTGGTGCTGCTCTGCCGGCCCAGGAGGGCACCGAGGGCCCCGAGCCCCCGGGCTGAGGGCCCCGAGCCCCCGGGCTGAGGGCCCCGAGCCCCCGGGCTGAGGGCCCCGAGCCCCCGGGCTGAGGGCTGTGCTGGCTGCGAGGGGACACCGGGGCTGCGCTGCTCAGCGCGGTGTCTGCACTGCAGGGCAGGCCCGGCAGCTGCCACAGCTCCCCTCAGCAGGGCTGCCCTCAGCGCTGCCTCCCTCCCTCCCTGCCCACGGCTCTGCTGCTGGAGCTGTCCCAGCCGGGAGCTGCTCCTGCGGCCCGGGCTCCGTCCCTGCCGCTGCTGCCGGAGCCCAGCCCAGCCCCTGGGCCAGCCCTGCCCGGCAGCCGCTCGGGGCTGCGGGGATTAAAGAGCAGCTCCCCCGGGCCTGGGCACCATGGAAAGGTGATGCTGGCTGGATCTGGAGGCCGCGGAGGTGCAGGCACTTGCTGAGGCTCCCAGGAATCCTCAGTGGGATGGTTTAAGAGCCTCAGCCCCTGCTCCACCTGCACAGCTGAGTTTCCATTCCCACCAAGCTGAGCCTGGGAAAAGTGGGAGCACAAACTGAGGAAAGCAGAGACTCAAGCAGGAATCTCCTGCCCTGAATGTGCTCATGAAAATCCCCTCAGGAATGAGCTGGGCATGAGCTGGAGCTCTGAGCAGCCCTGGCCCCCACAGCAGCCTCTCCACAGCAGCAGGACCTGCCCTGCAGGAGTCACTCCTTGCAGCCACAGCTCCCCTGCACCGCCCATGGGGAGCTGCCAGGCAGGCTGAGAGCTGCCCCTGGCAGGTGGCAGATGCCCTGGCCTGGCAAAGAGCCCTCAGGGCTGCAGGAGCTGCTCTGCAGGACAGCCCTGGGCACCCCTGGCTGCTGCCCACCTTCACAGCCTGCAGCCGGCCCTGGCAGCAGGAGCCGTCCTGCCCTGTCCCTCTGACGGTGCCCAGGGCAGCCCCGCTCTGCAGCACATCCTCCCCCAAGGCAGGAACGGCAGCAGAGCCATCCTCACAGCCATGGCAGCCGTGCCATGGGCCAGCTCTAGAGGATCCCTGCAGTCAGAGACTCACTGTGTCCCACGCTGGGAAGGTTTCTCCAGGAATGAGTTCAGAGCTGCCCTCCCAGCTGCTTTAGCCAGCTCTCTGCTCACTCCTCCCAGGTACCTGCAAGCAGTGCCCTCAGCCCTGCTGGGCTGGCAGAGGAGCTGCTCCTCAGCAGAGCTGCCTCTTTGAAGCTCTCCTTGGTTGCCAGGAGCTTGAGAGTTCCCTCTGTGCCAGGAGCCCAGCCCAGCTCAGCAGCACAGCAGCAGCACAAGGATTTTAATGACCCTCTCGGGGCTTTGGTGTTGTTCATATCAGACTCAGTCCCTCAGAGTGTCTTCAAAAAACTTCCCAAGAACTCAAAGTCAGATTCAAAGTCCAAAGTTTCTTTAACTTTTAATGGGTCCCAGTGAGGGACACGACTCACGTGAAAGTGTCCCCAGGTTCCAGTGAGAGCAGAACTCTGGAGGCAGCGATGGCAGGGGGGGACAAGCAAGGGAAAGGTGTCTCTGGTGCTGAGCAAAGCTGGCTGTGTTCCATGAGTGCAAAGGGCCAAGGCCTGAGCCCCAGCCCCTGGCAAGGCAGATCCTGTCCCTCCCTCAGTGCTCAGGGCTCTTGCCGGGGCACTGGGATGTGGGGATGGGCAGTGCCCAGGGCAGCACCATGGGGCGGCCCCTGCCAGGCTGCTGGGCAGGGACAAGGAGGCCCTGAGGCCCCAGGGCTGCAGGGGTCACTTGTCCCCTCCTGGCCTCAGGGCCAGGGCCAGCAGCCGTGGCCAAAGGGCTGCACAAGTTGGCTCTGTCAGGGCCTTGCAGCTGCTGCCCATCCCTCTGCCCTCTGCAGCCCAGGCTGTCCCACGGTGTCCCTGCCCTGTGCCTCTGTCCCTGCAGGCTGTCCTCATCCCCCCGGCTGCCCCACCTGGCTGGCCCCTTCCTTTGCTGGCAGCTCTGCGTCCTGCCTGCCTCTGCCTGGGCACACAAAGCCTTGGGCTGCTCCAGACTCCTTCTGGGGGACGTGTTGCACCCCAGCCCTGCCTGGGAGGGAAATTCCTTTCTCCTGGTGTCCACTCTGGGCCTCCCCATCTGCCCTGTCACAAAGGCCCCTTGGTTCTTTGGGGCCAGCAGTGCCACAGTGGCCCCTTGGTTCCATGGAACGCCACAGGGTCACAATGGTCCCCTTGGTGCCACCAGCCCTGCAGGGTCACAACGGCCCCTGGGTTCCACGAGGCCACGCAGGGTCACAGTGGTCTCCAGAGGAAGGGCAGCCCCGAGCCCCAGGGTTTCAGGGGCAGATGAGACACAGCCACCAGAGGCCAAGGCCAGCCACATCTGTCTGTCCTGGCAGGTTTGTCTGGGAGCAGCCCTTGGATATTGGGAATTTGGGAGGTGGAATCCCAATTTTGGCCATGGGCACCTTGTTGAGAAGGATGGGTTTATTCCACATGAAAGAAAAGCACAAAGTCCAAGAGTTTTGGAAGAAGATGAGAGGTGGCCACCATGGGCGAGGGCAGCCAGATCTGTCTCTCATGGCAGCTTTTGTCTGGGAGCAATCCTTGGATAGACAGAATTTGGGAGGTAGAATCTCAGTTTTGGCCATGGGAGCCTGGATGGGAAGGACAGTTCTCTTCTTTAGGAAGGAAAGCACGGAGCCCCAGGAGCCCCAGGGCTCCTGAGGCAGCCCCTGCTGCCCCGGGAGGGAATTTGGGGAGGGGGCAGAGGGGGTGCGCAGCCCCCGCCGGGGGATGACCCCGGCCCAGCGCCCTTCGTTCAGCACCGAGCTGGGCTTGGGGCCGCAGGAGGAAGAGGCCGATGGGAAGCAGATCCTGCAGGGGGGACAGGGCTTGGGCTCAGGGCAAGGTCCTGCCCTGCACACCTGGCTCAGGTGTGAGCCTGCCCCGGGAAGGGAGCGGGACATTGCCATCCCCAGGGATCAGGGCTGGGAGCAGCGCTGGGAGCACGGACATGGAAATCCTGGGAGCCACTGGGACCGCCCTGGGGGGTGAATGATCCCCCCCAGCACCTTTCCAGGCCACCCTGCGAGCTGAGAAATGCTCGCTGGGCCTCGGCCTTGGCCAAGAGCCCCCGGGCTCAGCTGCTCTGAGCTCAGGCGCTGCCGGCTCCCGCAGCCCGCCCAGGGCCGCCCTGCCCGTGCCGGGGCTGTGCTGGAATTCTCTGCTGCTGCTGGGCCACTCGGGGGCTCTGGCCCAGCAGGAAAGGTGACCCTGAGCCAGGAGCTTTCCTTGGCCGCAGCAAAGCCTCGGCACGGAAAGACCTTCCCAGCGCTGTGCCCTGGGCCGGGAGGGATTGTGCCACCAGAGCTGTCCCTCCATTTCTTCTGCCAGGCAGCTTTAGCACATGAAAAGTGGAGAAGCCAGAGCTGCCTCTCAGCTTTCCGCAGTCCTGCAGAGCAATCCTGTGTGGGAAGCAGCCTGGGAACAGGGTTGAGGTGCCAGGGCAGGGGAATTGAGAGCCCTTTCCTCCGCCGTGGGCCCAGGCTCTGGCCCTTGCCCTTTGCAATGGCCCTGCAGCTGCCAGAGGGGCCTTTTTGGCTCAGTTGAGAGCAGTCCTGCTGCAAGGCTGTCCTCGAGCTACTTGGGCTGCACATGTGCCCAGGGAATGCTCATTGCTTGCAGTCTCAGGCGCTGTGGGTGTGCAGGTGTAACTACTGCAGGAGGGAACAGCTCTGCTGGGGGCAGTTCTCTTTTTCTTGGTGGTTTTTCTGTTGAATGAACGTTCCCTGCCAGCTCTGGGCAGAGCTCTGTAGCTGTATGTGCCACTTGTGTGTGGCACTGTGGCTCAGGAGGTGGCCAAGGGGAGCTTGGCCGAGGTGTGGGCAGAGGAATGGCCATCAGGCCAGGCTGGGGGGTCAGCGGCCGGTCAGTTGCGTTGCGTGGCCGCGGCTCTGGAGGCTTGTGTGGGAGCGTGTGCAGGGCTGGAAGGCTGGGGCTGCCGCCGCTGTGTCCCAGAGCCGGGAAGGCCGGGGCTGGCCCGGCCCTGGCCCAGCCCCGCCAGCTCTGGCAGCTGCCGGCGGGGACACAAAGGGCAGCTCCGAGCTGCGGCCGCTGCGCTGCGGCCGCACAAAGGCAGCGCCCGCAGAGCTCCAGGGCAAGGTCCTGGCCCTGGCTCGGGGCTGGGCCGGGGCCAGCGGCAGAAAATCAACTTGCAGCTTGGGCCCCGCAGCAGGGAGGAGCAGCAATTGCTGGCTGAGAGAGACTCTTGCCAAGGGCCTGCGGGGCCGGGCCCCAGGGAACGGCTTCCCGCTGCCCGAGGGCAGGCTGAGATGGGATGTGGGGCAGCAATGGTTCCCTGGCAGGGCGCTCAGGGCCTGGCCCAGGCTGGCCCCAGAAGCTGCGGCTGCCCCCGCATCCCTGCAAGTGTCCCAGGCCGGCTCGGCCATTGGGGCTTCCTGCCCAGGAGGGCTGGGCTGGGCTGGGCTGGGGCTGCTGAGGGCGGGATGGGCTCTGCCTGAGACAGCTGAAGGCTGCGCATGATGAGGCCGGGGGGACCCCGTTCCTCAGTGGGTTCTGGGGTATCCCACATTCCTGAAGGGATCTCAGGGTATGTCCCGTTCCTGAGGCAATTTTGGGGTCCCCCCAATGCTTTGGGAGGGGTTTTGAGAGGGGGGCTCTGGTACTTGGAAGGGGGACCTATTGTCCGGGATGCGGGGAGCCCATTTTGGGAAGGATGCTGCTGTTTCTGGCAATGTTGAGAGGTTCTGAATGGCCGGTGGGGCCCTGGCTCTCATTTTGGGACTTGAGGTGAGCCCATGGGCACAGCAAGGGCTGAGGAGAGGTTCCAAGCTCCCATTTGGGATGGAGGGATTGAGCGGGTGCCTGCAATCAACTCAAAGCCAGCCCCAGTGTGTCGATGGCAGCCCCAAATGGCTCGATCCGTCGGCCCCAAGGCCCGGCTGTGGGGAGTCAGGAAGCACAGAAGGGGAATTGGTGTCCAGGAGGGGTGGGATGGGATGGGATGGGATGGGATGGGATGGGATGGGATGGGATGGGATGGGATGGGATGGGATGGGATGGGATGGGATGGGGGTGGCATCGTGGGGGTTGGATGAAGTTTAGGAGGGATGGGGTGGTTTGAGCACTTGGAGTGGGGGACTCAAGGGAGGGAAACAGGAGCTGCTTTTGGGGAGGCTCCTGGTGCTTTTTCGCAGTTTTGGGGCCTCTAAGTGGCTTCTGGGAGGTTGCAGTGAATTTTGGGAAGGTGCTGTAAACCCCCCGCAATTTGGGGGCCTGAAGTGAAGTCCCCACATTTTGGGAGGGTGAGGGGATCCCAATTGGGAGGGGGTCCTGCTGCTTTGCACCCCTTCAGTGGGGTGAGAATTGAGGAAGGAATTCGGAAGGAAGGAATTCGGAATTCGGAATTCGGAAGGAAGGAAGGAAGGAATTCGGAAGGAAGGAAGGAATTTGGAAGGAAGGAATTCGGAAGGAAGGAATTCAGAAGGAATTCGGAAGGAAGGAATTCGGAAGGAAGGAAGGAATTCGGAAGGAATTCGGAAGGAAGGAAGGAAGGAAGGAAGGAAGGAAGGAAGGAAGGAAGGAAGGAAGGAAGGAAGGAAGGAAGGAAGGAAGGAAGGAAGGAAGGAAGGAAGGAAGGAAGGAAGGAAGGAAGGAAGGAAGGAAGGAAGGATGGAAGGAAGGAATTTGGAAGGAAGGTAGTAAGGAAGAAGGAAGGGAAGGAAGAAAAGTAAAATCGAAGAAAGAAAAGAAGAAAGAAGGAAAGAGAGGAACAAGAAATAATAAAAAAGAAAAAAAAGAAAGAAAAAAATTAAAAATGAAGGAAGGAAGCAAGAAAGAGATAATAAAAATGAAAAAAAGAAAAGAAGAAGATCAAAAGACATATAAAAAAGAAAATGAAAGTGATTAAAAAAGAAAAGAAAAAGAAAGAAAGCAAGACTAAATAACATGAAACTAACAAGGAAAAAATATTAAAAAAGAAAGAAAAATCATTAAAAAATGTAGGAAGCAAGCAAGCAAAAAGATAATAAAAATGAAAGAAAGGAAGAAAAGAGGAAAGAAAGAAAGTGAAAGAAAAGAAAAATTAACAAGAAAATGAAAAAAGTGAAGAAAATAGAAAAGAAGAAAGAAACAAAGAAATAAACAAAGAAAGCAAGAGTACATAACCTGAAGGCAACAGGAAAATAAAAGAAAAAGAAAAAAAAGAAGAAAGAAAGAAGCAAGGAAGAAAGAAAAAAAGAACAGAAAGACACAAGAAAAAAACAAAAGAAGAACAGAAAGAAAGCCAAAAGAGAAAGAAGGAAGACACAAAGCAACAAAAAAAATTTAAAAGAAAGAAAAAAAGATAAAAGAGTGAAGAATGAAGAAAGTAAGCTAAAAGAAATGAACACGAAAATTTAAAAAGCAAAGGAAAGTAAAAGATAAAGGAAAGACTCAATAATGTGAGACCAGGAAGAAAAATGAAAAAAAAAGAAATGAAGAAGAAAGCAGCAAGAAACAATTAAAGAACCAAGAGAAATATTGAAAAATGAAGAAAGAAAGAAAAAAGCAAAAAGGTAATAAAAATGAAAGAAGGAAAGGAAGAAAAAAAGAAAGACTGAAAACATGAAACCAGCAAGAAGATAAATGTTAAGAAAAGTCAAAAAAAGAAGAAAGAAAGAAACAAGGAAGAAAGAAAATGACAGAAAGAAAGACATGAGAAAAAATAAAAGTACAAGAGAACCAAAGAAAGCAGAAGAAGAAAGAAAGATGAAAAACAGAAAGCAACAAAGACAAGAAAAAGAAAAAAGGTAAAAAAATGAAGGAAAGAAAAAAGAAGGAAAGAAAACGAAAAGAAATCAACCAGAAAATTTTAAAAGTGAAGAAAAAGAGAAGAAGAAAGAAAGACTAAGTAATGTGAAACAAAAAAACTTTAAAAAAAAAAGAGGAAAGAACCAAAAAAGAAAGAGAAAAAGAAAAAAAAGAAAGACACAAGAAAAAATAAAAGAAAGAAGAAAGCAACAAAAAAAATAGGAAAAAGAAAGAAAAAAGAGGAAAGAATGAAGAAAGAAAGCAAGCTAAAAGAAATCCAGGAGAAAATGAAACCCTTGTGCCACTGCGGGACCTTGTGCAGCCAAGGAGAGCATTGTGAGAGTGCGGGGCCATGGAACCAAGGGACCATTGGGACCTTGTGGGGCCTCCTGGACTCAAGGGACCATTGCCACACTGTGGGGCCTCATGGAATGAAGGGTCCATGGTGCCACTGCAGAGCCAAGGACACCATGGTTACACTGCGGGGCCATGGAACCAAGGCACCATTGGGACACCCCGTGGCCTCATCCTCTGGAATTCCAACACATCTGAGGGATGGCAGCACCTGCAGGCAGCACGGAAGGATTCTGGGGAGAGCCTTTGATCCCTGCTCCAAAGGAAATCAGAGAAAGAGCTCTCGTCAGATCAAGGCACCTTTTCCTTTTCCTTTTCCTTTTCCTTTTCCTTTTCCTTTTCCTTTTCCTTTTCCTTTTCCTTTTCCTTTTCCTTTTCCTTTCCCTTTCCCTTTCCCTTTTCCTTTCCCATTTCCTTTCCCTTTCCTGGTGTAAACTGTTGACCTGCCTGTAAGGTGCAGCAAAAGCTTTGCAGGGTTTGGTTCAAGGTCCCCAAGGTGGGAAGAGGGAAGTGTTCGAGTCCCTTCTAAGAGAAGGCTTGGAGTCTTTGTGCCATGACTGCCTGGGATGCATGGAACAAGTGTGTTCTGGCAGACTCTGGGACCTCGAGAGCAATCCCATGCAGGAGCCAGCACTGGCCCTGCACCCTGGTGGGAGCAGCGTGGTGCGGATGGGAAACGGGCAGCTGGGTGTGCAGTGGCAACCTCGAGCCAGGTCCTAGAAGGCCAGGCTTTAGCTTTGAACAGAGCAGCACAAAAAGCAGAATGAATGACCTTGCCTAGAAATCCCTGAAGGACAAAGGGTGACCATATGGACTGATTTGAACTCTGGGTTTGCAATAATACACGCCCAGGGAGCCACATGGAAGGAAAGGGCACAGAGGTCTCCAGTGAGCACAAAAAGAAATCAGTCCCCTACTGCAGAGTGTGCCAAAGCCAAAAGAAGTGGCCCTGGTGCCCTTGTAAAGCCCATGGGTTTGGAGACTCCCCAGGTAATCCAGGGAATCCATTGGCTGACCAAACAGCTCAAGAGGGGGCTGCAAAAGCTCTCCTTGCACTAATACCTAGCAAAAACTGGAATGTTCTGCAACACAAACCAGATTCCAGTGATCAGGACAGGCAGTCAGCCCCAGCAGCAGCAGCAGCTACGGAAAATCCCAGCAGGTGATTGGTAACCCCGTGTGGGCAGGTAATTGTAGCTCCACAATTAATGTAGAACGGAACTAAAACATCAGGAACCACATGAGGAGATGGAGAATCTGGTGGCCAGTTTACAAAGGCATCTAGTAAGCACCAAAATGGCAAAAAATGATAGATCAGTTGTTGAGAAAGATGGGATTGGTTTTGAAGGAAGAAGGCTGCCTCCAGGGCTCGTTAAATGGGAATCACCAGGTGATTTTGGCCAACTGATTTTGCAGAAGTGCCCAGGCAGAAGGGGCACTGGCACATTTTGGTATTGGTGGATCCTTTTTCTGGAATGGCCAGAAGCTTTCCCATGTGGCACCAAGAAGACAAGGGAAGGCTCAGAAGCTTTGCAGAAATGAATATTTAATAGCACTGGGACTAACTCTTGTAAGCCTTAAAAGGTGCATGGTTCTCAACAGATCATTGGGGCTGGACTCGCCTGTGCATCCTTTCCAACCAGGAGATGCGGTGTGCATCAGAACCTGGAATTCTGGAACAATCCAGCCAAAGTGGAAGGGACCATCTCAAGTCCTCCTGGTAACCTACCCTGCACTCAAGGTAGAAGGAATCCAACTTGGGGTTCATCACATGTAGGTAAAACCAGCGAGCACACATTAAACACAGCAGAAACAAGACTGACTGACACCGTGGAGTTTGGGGTTTTACATAAATCCTATTGTTTTAGGTATTGAATATGATTTTCTAAGGGGATACTATTTATTGGATCTGGATGAAGATGATCAATCATTGTGTATCTATAATAATAATAGAAACGATGTTCCTGACTTCTGGGAAGGGAAATGCGGTTTTCAAAGTCACTGCAAGATGTTGGCAGATGACAGAATGTAACCCCTGTAACAGCTTGTTTGCCAACACCAACCTCTGCAGAAAATCCAGTGCCATGGGGAGCTTCAGTCAGCAATTTGACAAAAATCTGGGAACACGTGTGGGAAGGAAATAGCACCCAGGGCACCTGGACAGGGATGGAAGGAGAATATTCCTTACCATGGGCACATCAGAACAATAGTGCTGAGAATTGTAACATCTCCAAAGCGGATCTGGAAATTACCTCAGGAAATATTGATCAGCTGACAGATTGCACTGATACCCCCTGGGGCTGTCAAATTCCAGCAGTCTGGAATGGCCCTCAGACAGGACACTGGGAATGTTTCCAGCCAGTTCAGGTGTGTCTGGGCTGGGCAGGGAGCCCAGGCCTCCCACAGGACCCCTTAGAGGTGGGTATAAAATATCCAGATTTAACAAGGTCAAGGCCAAAGGATCCCAGGACCAAGGAAAAGTGGGATTGCCCTGGGACAGACACTTGAGCTGTTTGGAATGCTGAGGTCCAGCGGCTCCTGGCTGTGGCCCAGGCTCTGAGGCTGGGCTGTGTTTGTAGAAATGATTCTGCCTTTCTCAGGGACACGTGGGCTGAGCCAACAAACAAGGAGCCTTGGAGAGGCACAGAGTGTCAGCAGGACACGGTCAGATCCTTAGGAGCCCCAGGATGGGTGGGAAGGGATGGAATTTGGAGCACACGTTTGCCCCTGGGAGAATCAGGAGCACCATGGACACTGGGGGTATGAACGTTCCGTCCCTCGTGCAAGGAGTCACCACTGGGAACCCGACTGTGGGGAAAGGTTAAAGGGGATGGAACTGGGAAACATCCCAGTGCGGGAACTCCAGCGGGATGGATTTTAGAATCCATCTCTGCTCCGCAAAGATCTGCCTTTAGGAACAGACCAGCCCCACACCATTGGGCTCTGCCAATGGAAACTTCAGTGAATGCAGCTCCTTTGGGGTTTGCTGAAATAAAGGAACAATTGCCAGCCCCAGCTAAAATGACCTTCCAGAGCAGATTGGCTTTAGCCCCATTGCTGCTACATGGACAGGGAGTGTGTGGATTCTTGAACTGAAACAGCAACACTTGTTGTGTGCACATTCCAAATGTGATGCTGGATTGGATGATCAGGTAGAGAGGATAAAATCGGCTGCTGCATCCAGCAGGGAATTAAGGGGAGGGTTAGACTGTAACTGTTTGGATAAAATATTTAGAGGACTTGGATTTTCCCTGACTGATGGCTGGTGTCACTTTTGCAAAGTCTAACTGGGACCACAGCACTACTTGTGCTTATGACACTTGCTTTGAGCTGTGTAAAGAACAGGGCTGTGAAAGCAGCTGAGGAACTCGTGGGATGTGAGTAAAGGAGCAGAGTGAGGCTTCTGAAGGCTTGAAGGGAAGAGAAGCTTCACAGCCCTCCAAGGGGGGGAAATTTGCCAGATGAAAAACCGTTTGCACCTGGTGGGTTCATACAATGCTTCTTCTCCAAAAGCCACTGGCCATGGACCCGCCCAAGGCTGATTCTGTGGGCAGCAACCAGCCCAGGTGTGCCAACTTTCACCAGTTCACCGGGCAGTCAGGGCTGGCTTTGGGGTCAGCGACCACCAGGGACCCCCAAGGAGACCCCCAGGGCAGAAGAAGGGATGTGCAAAGGGGTGGGGGAAATCTGCAATGATTTTGGGGCAATGATGATCGTGTGTGTGTTTCTGGTGGGACAATCTGGGAATGTGTCTGTGAAGCACAGTCTGCAAACAGGAACATTCCTGAACTCGGCACCCACGGCTTTGGGAGGGGCTCTCCCCTCGTGCATCCGGCCCAATAAAGAATGCTGCTGCTTCGTGCTGCGCTGGTGCTGAGGAGGTTTTGTTTCACTGAAGTTTTGGGAACACCTCTGTGCCTGTGTCACAGACCCCCAGAGCAGCTGTGATGTCAGAAAGGGGCTGTGTGACATCACAGAGTTGGCTGCGACATCACAGAGTGGGTTGTGACATCACAGGGTGGCTGTATGACATCATAGAGTCTACTGTGACATCAAGGAGCACCTTTGTGACATCACAGAGTGGTTCTGTGGCATCACAGAGTGGTGCTGTGGCATCACAGATTGGGCTATGACATCACAGGGCAGAGGTCAGATATCATCTAGCAGACTGACATCACAGAGCACTTGTGACATCACAAAGCAGGTTGTGACATCACAGGGTGCTGGTGTGACATCACAGAGTGGTCGCGTGACATCCCAGAACAGGCTGTGACATCACAGGGTGGCTGTATGACATCATAGAGTCAGCTGTGACATCACAGAGCAGCTGTGTGATATCACAGAGAGGACTGTGACATCACAGGTGGTGTGACATCACAGAGTGGCTATGACATCACAGGGTTGCTATGTGACATCATAGAGTGAGCTGTGACATCGCAGATAAGGCTGTGATATCACTGGGCAGAGGTCTGACATCATAGAGGAGACTATGAAATCACTGAGTGGTTGAGAATGTCCAACACCAAAGCTTCGAGCCAACAACAGCTCCTGGAGGGGATTCTGCCCCCTCTGCCTGTCCTGGGAGCCCAAGGGCAACGCCCCGGGCACAACAGCCCAGAGTGCTGGAGCACAGTGTCCCTGCGCCAGGCCGTGTTCCCTGGCTGTCCCCTGTCCCTCGGCTGTCCCCTGTCCCTCGGCTCTCTGGGGCCGGGGGTGGCAGCAGCCCTTGGGGAGAACAACCCTGAGCCCCAGCTGGGCCAGTTCCCCCAGTTCCACCCAGAGTGGGGCCCAGGTCACTCCCAGCATGGGCCCTGGGGCTCCCAGTCACCCCCAGTACGATCCCAGTCACTTTCAGTTACACTCAGTATGATCCCAGTCACTCCCAGGATGATCCCACTATGATCCCACCATGGTCCCAGGTGTTCCCATTCACCCGTCTGTGCCCCCCAGATTTCTTCTGCAGCCCCCCCGTCAGAGTGGGGGGTGGGGGCCGAGTGCTGGTGCCCCCCTGCCTGCAGCAGATCCAGCGGTGAGGGGAGTTCAGGGGTCCCTCAGCATTTGGGGTCCCCTGGGATTTGGGGTGAACCCCCCGGGCCCCCCAGGATCTCCCTGAACACGCTGACGCTGCCCGTGCGCAGCGAGAAGGTTCATACCCGGCACGGGGTCCCCAGCTCTGTCACCGGCATCGCCCAGGTACCCCAAAACCTCCCGGGAATCCCCAACACCCCCCCGGGGAACCCCAACCTCTCCTGGGACCCCGAAAATATCCCCGGGACTCTCCAAAAACTCCCCAGGACCGCAAAGCCCCATACAGACCCCCCAAAACCCTCTCAGGACACCAAAATTCCCACGGGACCTCCCAACACCCCCCGGACCCTCTTGAGAAGGTTTATACCTGGCACGGGGTCCCCATCTCCATCACCGGCAGGGACCCCAAAACAGCCTTGGGACACCCAAATATTCCCCTTGTGATCGCCCAAACCCCCACTTTGAGACCCCTGAAAACTCCCCTCGGGAACCCCAAAAAACACCGGGACGCCAAAAACCCCCGGGACCCACAAAACCCCCCCAGGAGCCCCTCGCGAATGTTCAGACCCAGCACGGGGTCCCCATCGCCATCATCGGCAACACCCAGGCACCGCCAAACCCTGCCGGGACCCACAAACCCTCCCGGGACCCCCAAACCCTCCCAGGAGCCTCAAACCCTCCCGGGGCCCCAAACCCTGCCGGGACCCCCAAACCCCCCCCCGGGGCTCTGCTGCCGGAATCAACGGGAGTGGTGTTGCCCTTTTAACGGGAGTTACAGTGGGCACCGACTTTACCGGGGCATCTTAAAGCGCCGATGGTAGAGCGAACCCCAACATTTCACCCGGGGGGCACTCTCCCGTTTGCTGCACTCGGGGGAGCCCCGAACGGCGACGGCTCCTGGGCTGAGCCCCGCACTCAGCCGGGGCTGGGGAGGGAACGGGGAGGGCTGGGACGGGGTTTGGGGGTGCTGGGCTTAACTGGGGGACCCCACTGGAAGCCCTTTGCCGCTGTCCCACCTGCCCGGATCCCCCCTCTCGCACCCCTTTGCCGCTGTTGCCCCAAAGCTCCGCTGCCCCAGCTCGCTCTGGGGTGACCCAGCCCTTTCCCATCGTGGCCCGGCCCGGCCCCGCTGCCCCGAGAGCTCCCGGGCCGCGGCCGCAGGCACGGAGGAAGGGCAGGAGGAGGAGGAGGCGGGCCAGAGGAGGAGGAAGAGGAGGCACGGGGGGAAGAAGGAGGAGCCGGAGCAGGCGGAGGAGGCTCCAGGTGCGGGCAGCGCTCTCTGGATCCGCAGCCGCTCGGGCCGGGAGCATCGCCCGCCCCGCATCCCGCAGGTGCCCGGGGAGGGGGAGCTCGGCCCAAACATGCCGGGCGGTGTTTTTGGAGAGGGGAGGGATATTTGGAGCTCGCAGGGAATCGATTTGGGGCTCGCTGTTTCATGCTGTCTGTCGGGGCGGGCGGCGCGATGTTTGGAGCTTGCGGGACTCCAAAGGCGAGCCGCAGATGCCCCGGCGGGGGCGGATATCGGGGGGTCCCGGGAGGTGTTTTTGGGGGTGGCGGTGGCGGCAGAGCCCCGGCGGGGGCGGGGGGATGCGGGTCCCCCCGCGGTGGGGGTTGGGCTTCCCGGGCCGGGCCCTCCGAGCTCTGCCGGGGCCCCGTGGGGACGGCGCGGGGCCGGCGGGGGCGGGGGGACACCGGTTTTGGGGAGCCCCGGGAGAGCCGCGGCTTCCCTAAGCGGGACCCCGGAGAGAGGAGAGCCCCAGAAGGCCAAAGCGGGGAGCCCGAGAGGGGGGACCCCTGGGATTGGCGGGACCCCGGCGGGGGGGTCTGGGGGCTGCAGGGGCGGCACGGCCGGGAAAGGGGCTCGGGGGTCCCGGGGCCGGGAAAGGGGCTCGGGGGTCCCGGGGCCGGGAAAGGGGCTCGGGGGTCCCGGGGCTGGGAAAGGGGCTCGGGGGTCCCGGGCCGGGAAAGGGGCTCGGGGGTCCCGGGGCTGGGAAAGGGGCTCGGGGGTCCGGGGGCTGGGAAATGGCTGCTCCCAGTATGAGCCCAGTTCCCTCCCCGAGTGGTTCTAGTTTCCTCATCAGTCCCAGTATGAGCCCAGTCAGGCCCAGTATGATCCTGGTCACTTCCCCTCACTCCCTGCAGAATCCCTGTTACTCCCAGTATGAACCCAGTCACTCCCAGTCACTCCCCATTATGATGCAATTTGCCCCCAGCACAGTCTCAGTTGCTCCCAGTTCTTCCCACTTTTGTCCAGTGTGTTCCCAGTTCTCGCAGTTGCCCCAGGATAGTCCCAGTCACTCCCAGTATGATACCAGTCTCTCCCAGCAGGGCCCCAGTCACTCACATTTGCTCCCAGTTGCCCCCAGCATGGTCCCAGTTTTCCCCAGCACATTCCCAGTCACACCCAGTGTGGTCCCAGTCACCACCTACATGGTCTCAGACACTCCCAGTATATCCCAGTTGCCCTGAATATTCTTGTGGTCATTCCCAGGCACTCCCAGTTAGCTCAGCATGGATCAGTTGCCCCCAGATTTATCCCAGTCACTGCCAGTACATCCCAGTTGTCACCAGCATGCATCCTATCATTCCCAGTTCCTCCCAGTGCATCCCCAGTAGGCTCTCAGCATGGGCCTGGTCGCTCCCAGTAACCCCCATTGACACCCACTATAATCCCAGGATGATCCCAGTCACCCCCAGTATGATGCCAGTGGCCCCCAGTGTGATCCCAGTTGCTCCCTGTCAATGCCAGCATGAGCCCAGTAGCCTCCAGTATGATCCTCGTGACTCCCTGTCTCTCCCAGTATATCCCAGTCACCCCCAGCATGCTCCCACTCCTTCCCAATTCTTCCCAGCTGCTTTCAGCACGATTCCAGTTGCTCACAGCCACTCCCAGTCAATCCCAGTATGATTCCAGTCACCCTCAGTATGATGCCAGTCTCACCCAGCATGGACCCACTGTGATACCGGTATGATCCCAGTTGCCCCCAGCATAGTTCCAGTTGTTCCCAGTTCCTCCCAGTATGATCCCAGTTGCCCCTTGAATAGTCCCAGATATGCCCAGTTGCCCCCAGCATAGATCCAGTTGCTCCCAGGTGCCCCCAGCGTGGTCTCATTTCCCCCCAGCATGATCCCAGCTGTTCCCAGTGTGGTTCCAGTCACCCCCAGTATGGTTACAGACACTCCCAGTATATCCCAGTTGCCCTCAGCATGCTTGTAGTCATACCCAGGCACTCCCAGTTGCTCCAGTAAGGTTCCAGTTACCGCAGAATGATCCCAGTCTTTCCCAGTTACTTCCAGGGTCTTCCAGCATGATCCCAGTTTCTTGCAGTTGCCCAAAGTGTGGTCCCAGTTGCTCCCAGTATGATGCCAGTTGTGGTCTCAGTCCCCTCAGCGTGGTTCCAGTACCTTCCAGTTGATCCCAGTTACTCCCAATGTGTCCACATTTTCCTCCCAGCATGGGCCCAGCAGCTCCCAGTAACCCCCAGTCAGGTTCCATTCACACCCACTGTAATCCCAGTGGCTCCCAGGATGATCCCAGTAGGACCCGTAGTCACTGCCAGTATGGTTCCAGTCACTTCCAGTATGGTCCCAGTGTCCCCAAATGTGATCCCAGCTGCTCCCTCTCAATGCCAGTATGATCCCAGTTGTACCCAATCACCCCCAGTATGATCCCAGTCACTCCAGGTACTCCCAGTATTATTCCAGTCATGCCCAGAGTGCCTCCCTGTCACTCCCAGTGTGGGCCCAGTTGCTCCCAGTATGAATCCAGTCACTCCAAGTTCCTCCAAATACGATCCCATTTGCTCCCAGCATGGTCTCTGTTGCTCCCAGTCACCTCCAGTATGGTTCCAGTCATGTCGTGCACCTTTCCAGTCCCTTGCAGTCTGATTCCAGTATGATCACAGTCCCTCTCAGATACTCCCAGTATCATCCCAGTCAGTTCCAGTAGGATCCCAGTATGACCCCAGCATGGGCACAGCTGCTCCCATTATCTTCCAGTGTGGTTCCAGTTGAACCCAGTTGCCCCCAGTTCAGACCCAGTCACTCCCCACATGAGGTTGAGCGCTCCCTGAATTCACAGCCCCCCACCCGTGGGATCATCGCCCCCCATCCCGCAGGTGCCCGGGGAGGGGGAGCTCGGCCCAGATATCCCGGGGGGTTCCCTGGGTTGGGTTTTTTGGGGGGATGTTTGGAGAATGAAGAACTCCAAAGCTGAGCAGAAAATGCCCCTTGTGAGGACATTGGGGGTCCCCAGGAGGTGTTTCTGGGGGTCCCGGTGGCGGTGCCAGCAGAGCCCTGGCAGCGGGCAGGGGGATGTGGGGTACGCCCCGTGGTGGGGGTTGGGTCTGCCCGGGTCAGGCACGGCCACCTCCAGCCCGGAGCCAGGGGGCTGCGGGACCCCTTGGGAGAGCCGGAGGGGGAACCTCGGGAGCCCCAGAGTGGGACGAGCAGAGAGGGGCAGTACCGGGAGCAGGGGAGCCCCGGCAGTCTGGAGGAGCGAACCCCTGTGACCCCCAGGGCCCCAAAGTGGGGAGCCCAGAGAGGGGGGAGCGCCGCCATTCGCGGGACCCTCAACAGCCTGGAGAGGGGCAGGGGGGACTCCTTGGACCCCCTGCACCCCGAAGCAGAGAATAAGGGGAGAAGGGACCTGGGGACCCCATAACCCCCAGCATCCCTAAGTGGGGAGACCAAAGGGGGGAGCTTTTGGATTCCTGGGACTCCCAGCAGCCTGGGGAGGGTGGAGACCAAATAGAGAGGGGGACCCCAATAAAAGAGGGACCCCCAACAGCTGGGACAGGGGGAACCCCCGGACACCAAAGGGGAGAGACCAGAGACAGGGAACTCCTGAGAGGCTTTTTCAGAGCAGATTTTTATGGACACACAGTGCCCAGTGACTTCTAGAGATGGACTTGGGCAGAGGGACCTTAAACTCAATGTGCTCATCTCTTGTTTTCCCCAAACCAGGATTTCCCATTCCCAGCCCTTGGCCAGATGGAGGAGGAGGCTGTGAGGAAGAGGAAGATGCCCCGGGAGCCCCAGGCAGGTGAGGAGGAAGTCAGTGCCCCTTTCCCCTCTCTCCTGCTCCATCTCCCAGCCCAGCATCGCCCCCGGCTGCAGGACAACCCCGCTGCCGACGCCGTCCTGCCGGGGACGGACTGGGGGGATCTCCTTGCCCTTCCCTGTGGCACGGAGGCAAATCCCATCCTCTCCTTGTCCTTCCTCCCCAGACAAGGAGCTGAGCACGGAGCCCAGGGAGGACAAATCCCTGAGGCAGAACCTGGTGGAAGAGGCCGTTCTGAGCGGCTCCACAGCGCAGGAATCCAATGGGGAGGAAAAGCCCCGGAGATCCCGCAGGAGGAGGGGCTGCAAACGCAGCCCAGGGTGCTCTGAGGAGGAAAGACCCACCCTGTGCCGGGAAGGCGGCCGGAGATGCAGCCAGAGGTCAGAGCTGGTGGTTCATGAGCAGCTTCACAATGGGGAGAAGCTCCACAAGTGTGGGGAATGTGGGAAGAGCTTCAGCCGGAGCTCCCACCTGATTCGCCACCAGCGCATCCACACAGGGGAGAGGCCCTACGAGTGTGGGGAATGTGGGAAGAGCTTCAGAGACAACTCTGACCTGATCGTCCACCAGCGCATCCACACCGGGGAGAGGCCCTACGAGTGTCCCCAGTGTGGGAAGAGGTTTCACACCAGCTCCCATCTCCTCCTGCACCAGCGGATTCACACGGATGAGAGGCCCTTCTGCTGCCCCGACTGCAGGAAGGGCTTCAAACAAAACTCCCACCTCGTCACCCACCAGCGCATCCACACCGGGGAGAGGCCCTACGAGTGTCCCCAGTGTGGGAAGAGCTTCTCACAGAGCTCTACCTTGACCCAACACCAACGGAGGCACCGCTAAGGGAAGCCCTGCGAGTGCCCCGACTGCGGGAAGAGCTTTGTCCTCTGCTCCAACTCCATCTCCCATCAGAGGAGCCACATTTGGCATAGCCCTGGTGACCCACATTCCCTGTGATCCAGGTTGGGAAGAGCCCTGGCTGGTGCTCTCCACGTTCTCCTGGATCTCCGTAGGCACCTGGGTGAACGCAGGGGCAGGAACATCCATCGGGACTCAGATCAACATTGGAGATCCATTGGGAAGAGCTGATTTTTTACCTTTACACCCTAAAATTTTCATCTGCTCTGTCCAATTGTTTTCTCTGGTGGTATCAAGCAACCCTGGATGATCTTGGAGATCTTCTGCAGCCTAAGTAATTTCTGTGTTAATCCTACTGAAACAACCAAAATTGGGGTAAAAATAAAGAAATTAAACAGAGAGATCTAAAGTTCCACCATTTTACCGGAATTTGGGGGTGACTTTACTGCTCAGGGGAATATTCGGGAGGATCTGAGTGTTGTGGGGCTGTGAAGCCAGATTGGGGCCACAATCTCGTAGTTGTGCTGGCAGAAGGTGTCCACCTGAGCCCATCTGTTCTCCAGGAATTCCAGTTGTCTGTCCCAGTCCCTGCCCTGTGTCTCCCCCTTTGGGGTGTGACCTCCAAAGTGCCCAAATCACTGCTGAAGTGCCTGAGCTGCTCTGGGCTGTGGATGTTCCTGTGCCCCAGCCTGTTCTGGTCAGTGCTATGGGGGAGGGTGGGAGGGTGTCTGGGGGCTCCTTGGGGGACTGGGATGGGCTTTTGTGTCTCTTGAGGGCATTTGTGGTGCTTGGAGGGGCCTTTTGGGGTGGTCTCTGAGAGAGTTTTGGTGATCTTGGCAGGGCTGTGTGTCTTGGAGAGAATTTTGTGGTTCTTGGGGTCATTTATGATGCAGAGTGTGGTTGGGGGGTTCCTGGCCGGGAGCTGTGGGGTGGTTTGAGGGGTCCGGGAGTGGCTGTGGGGCTGGGAGGGGGTTTTAGGGCAGTTGTGCTCTCTCCCCCAGACCCCCAAACTCGCCACCAGACCCCACCCCCAAGATGCTGCTGGGGGTCGGGGGCTCCATGTTGGGGTTCATCCTCCTGGCACTGTGGGAGAAGGTGAGGGGGGGTCCCCAGGAGCCGTGTGTGTCCCCCCAGAGCATGTGTGAACCCCCCCCTTCCCGGAGTCACCCCCTTTTCCCTGCCCACAGGGCTCCTGAGGCAGCCCCTGCTGCCCCGGGAGGGAATTTGGGGAGGGGGCAGAGGGGGTGCGCAGCCCCCGCCGGGGGATGACCCCGGCCCAGCGCCCTTCGTTCAGCACCGAGCTGGGCTTGGGGCCGCAGGAGGAAGAGGCCGATGGGAAGCAGATCCTGCAGGGAGGACAGGGCTTGGGCTCAGGGCAAGGTCCTGCCCTGCACACCTGGCTCAGGTGTGAGCCTGCCCCGGGAAGGGAGCGGGACATTGCCATCCCCACGGATCAGGGCTGGGAGCAGCGCTGGGAGCACGGACATGGAAATCCTGGGAGCCACTGGGACCGCCCTGGGGGGTGAATGATCCCCCCCAGCACCTTTCCAGGCCGCCCTGCGAGCTGAGAAATGCTCGCTGGGCCTCGGCCTTGGCCAAGAGCCCCCGGGCTCAGCTGCTCTGAGCTCAGGCGCTGCCGGCTCCCGCAGCCCGCCCAGGGCCGCCCTGCCCGTGCCGGGGCTGTGCTGGAATTCTCTGCTGCTGCTGGGCCACTCGGGGGCTCTGGCCCAGCAGGAAAGGTGACCCTGAGCCAGGAGCTTTCCTTGGCCGCAGCAAAGCCTCGGCACGGAAAGACCTTCCCAGCGCTGGGCCCTGGGCCGGGAGGGATTGTGCCACCACAGCTGTCCCTCCATTTCTTCTGCCAGGCAGTTTTAGCACAGGAGAAGTGGAGAAGCCAGAGCTGCCTCTCAGCTTTCCACAGTGCCCGCAGAGCTCCAGGGCAAGGTCCTGGCCCTGGCTCGGGGCTGGGCCGGGGCCAGCGGCAGAAAATCAACTTGCAGCTTGGGCCCCGCAGCAGGGAGGAGCAGCAATTGCTGGCTGAGAGAGACTCTTGCCAAGGGCCTGCGGGGCCGGGCCCCAGGGAACGGCTTCCCGCTGCCCGAGGGCAGGCTGAGATGGGATGTGGGGCAGCAATGGTTCCCTGGCAGGGCGCTCAGGGCCTGGCCCAGGCTGGCCCCAGAAGCTGCGGCTGCCCCCGCATCCCTGCAAGTGTCCCAGGCTGGCTCGGCCATTGGGGCTTCCTGCCCAGGAGGGCTGGGCTGGGCTGGGCTGGGGCTGCTGAGGGCGGGATGGGCTCTGCCTGAGACAGCTGAAGGCTGCGCATGATGAGGCCGGGGGGACCCCGTTCCTCAGTGGGTTCTGGGGTATCCCACATTCCTCAAGGGATGTCAGGGTATGTCCCATTCCTGAGGCAGTTTTGGGGTCCCCCCAATGCTTTGGGAGGGGTTGTGAGAGGGGGGCTCTGTTCCTTGGAAGGGGGACCTATTGTCCGGGATGCGGGGAGCCCATTTTGGGAAGGATGCTGCTGTTTCTGGCAATGTTGAGAGGTTCTGAATGGGCTGTGGGGCCCTGGCTCTCATTTTGGGACTTGAGGTGAGCCCATGGGCACAGCAAGGCCTGAGGAGAGGTTCCAAGCTCCCATTTGGGATGGAGGGATTGAGCGGGTGCCTCCAATCAACTCAATGCCAGCCCCAGTGTGTCGATGGCAGCCCCAAATGGCTCGATCCGTCAGCCCCAAGGCCCGGCTGTGGGGAGTCAGGAAGCACAGAAGGGGAATTGGTGTCCAGGAGGGGTGGGGTGGGATGGGATGGGATTGGTGGGGGTGGCATCGTGGGGGTTGGTTGAAGTTTGGGATTGATGGGGTGGTTTGGGCACTTGGAGTGGGGCACTCCAGGGAGGGAAAGCAGGAGCTGCTTTTGGGGAGGCTCCTGCTGCTTTTTGACAATTCTGGGGCCTCTAAGTGTCTTCTGGGAGGTTGCAGTGAATTTGGGGAAGGTGCCATAAACTCCCCGCAATTTGGGGGGCTCAGGAGAAGTCCCCACATTTTGGGAGGGTGAAGGGACCGCAATTGGGAGGGGATTCTTCTGCTTTGCACCTCTTTAATGGGGTGAGAAGCGGCTTGTGAGGGAGGGAAGGAATTCGGAAGGAAGGAAGGAATTCGGAAGGAATTCGGAAGGAAGGAAGGAAGGAAGGAAGGAAGGAAGGAAGGAAGGAAGGAAGGAAGGAAGGAAGGAAGGAAGGAAGGAAGGAATGAATTCGGAATTCGGAATTCGGAATTCGGAAGGAAGGAAGGAAGGAAGGAAGGAAGGAAGGAATTCGGAAGGAAGGAAGGAAGGAAGGAAGGAAGGAAGGAAGGAAGGAAGGAAGGAAGGAAGGAAGGAAGGAAGGAAGGAATTCGGAAGGAAGGAAGGAAGGAAGGAATTCGGAATTCGGAAGGAAGGAAGGAAGGAAGGAAGGAAGGAAGGAAGGAATTCGGAAGGAAGGAAGGAATTCGGAAGGAATTCGGAAGGAAGGAAGGAAGGAAGGAAGGAAGGAAGGAAGGAAGGAAGGAAGGAAGGAAGGAATTTGGAAGGAATTCGGAAGGAAGAAAGAAAGAAAGAAAAGAAAGAAAAAGAAAGAAAGAAAGAAAGAAAGAAAGAAAGAAAGAAAGAAAGAAAGAAAGAAAGAAAGAAAGAAAGAAAGAAAGAAAGAGAAAAAAGAAAGAAAGTAGGAAGAAATAATAAAAAAAAAAGAAAGAAAAAAGAAAGAAAGAAAAAGTCCTAGAACAAAAAGCCAGTGCTGCCTTTCACAGCCCCTTTGCTCTCTAGGAACTAGAGGAAACAAGCTCGTGATACGCACTTTCTTTCTCAACTCCATCGAGCGCATCCTTCTCTCCAGGTGGCAGAGTCCTTGGTGGAAGTGAAGCATCTCCAGCTGCAGTTCAGACTGAGACATGTGCCAGGACAGGAAACATTTGCTGACCTTCCCTCTTCCCTGTGCAACATGATTCTCGCAGCCCAGTCACTTTCACACACCTTCCGTATCCCTGAGTCCAAGCACCTAAAGCTCCCACAGACAGACGTGTCAGGAAGGAAAACGTTCCAAAAGCACCCCCTTCTCTTATCAGCATAGAAATTGTGCACAGCACGCTGCGGCACTGAACCTTCCTTCTCAGATAGACATGCCATCACACTTTTCACTCCTGCAGCTCGGGTGAAAATGTCCACCAGCTGCTCCCGCAATAGCAAAAGGTTCTCGAAGTGAAAGCCGCTTCTGGGCTGCACCTTCTCCTTGCCGCATGTAAGCCACACCAAACTCACTGATGCACTCTGTCCTTCCCTTCTCAAACGAGTACACGGCGGCCATCAGGACACACCTGTGTCCCAGCAGCTGCGTGCCCAGCCGGGACCAGGAGCAGGGCTGGGGCTGCTGCCAAAGTTGCCCCGCCCCAATGACACAGCCGGGCTGAGGGGGGGCTGGATCAGGCTTTCTTGTCCACCTGCATGCCAGGAGGGAGCACAAAATCTACCTGCATTCTCTGCAGCATGCCATCCTGCAGCAGAGCCATTCCCAAAGGAAGCCGTGAGCCCGTGACAAGCCAGTGCCGCAGGGGCATCCTAGCAGCACCTGTGGAAGCTGGGAGAGAGGAGCCCAGCTGGAGCAGGTTCCTGCCAGCATTAATCATCCCGTGGCTTCCCACCAGGGTCTCCTTGCTTCCAAAAGGCCCCAGAGTGTCACTGTAGCCCCTCCATTCCACCAGGTTCCACAGCGTCACTGTGGTGCCCAGGCTTCCGTCAGCTTCCCCAGCATCCCCACACTCTCCAGGGCTCCCTGAGCTTCTGTGGTGTCACAGTGGAGCCAGGGTTCCGGGTAGGTCCCCAGCATCACAAAGGCTCTCCTGGCAGCCACGGGTCACAAAGCACCGTGGCTTCTGTGCAGCCCCGCTGGGTCACAATGGCCGCTGGCTTCCACGAGCCCCCGCAGTGTCCCAGTGGGCCCGTGGCTTTAGGAGTGGCTGGCTGGGAGTTGGTGCCCCGCCAGCGGCTGGGCGAGAAGCAGCAGGGACAGCGTGCGGACAGTGCCATGGCCACTTCTGTGGCCACTCGTGTCTCTGTCCCAGGCACAGCCGTGGTGGGGAACACCGGCTCCTTTGGCTGTGCAGCTGGCAGTGACGGCCTGGAGCATGGCTGCTCCCGGGGGACACTCTGGGGCAGGAGGCTGCTGGAGATTCATCCCCACACGCTGCAGCTCCTTGTCATGAGGTGCTCGGAGTGATTCTAAAGGCTCCTCCCACCAGGCACTTCTCTGGCTTAGAGCTGTTGAGCTGTCAGCGGGAATGCAAAGGCCAAGCTCGGGAGCCTTTTGTCCTGGTGCCTTTCGTGTGTGAGCAGTCCCTGGTGCCGTTGTCTTTGGATCCTGACTCTGGCAGAGGGAAGGCTTCGGATGGTGCCTAGAGCTGAGAAGGAAAGTGCCCAGAGCAGCGTGTGTGCTGCTGGTTTGAGGGCTGCAGTTGAAGTTGTAGGCAGCAAGAGCTTTCTCAGCTGGCCCTTTGGTGAGCTCTGCTTTTGCCAGATGGCTTCAAGTTGGTGGCCGGACTCTGGGAGAGGGAAAAGATTTGTTAGGGCAAAGGAGTTCATCTTGCTCTTGGAGTGTGGGTGCAAAGAGGAGTCTGCACTTGCAAGGGGAAGATGAGGGAAATCTTTTTGTCCTGACACCGTTGATTTGAGAGCAGGGAAGTTTCCAAGTTGCCTCTGCCCTTGGGCTGCTTTCGAGCTGGGCTCGCAGTGATTCCTTCTCCTGCAAGTGGGCAGCGCTATCGTGTGCTTGTTTCCATGAGCGCTGACAGTGGCCAGCAAAAAGCCAAGCGCTTGGCTGGTGCGGCCCCAGTCGTGTGCGAGCAGTGGGTGGAAGAGCTCGGCTGTGCATCCTGCCTCTTGGAGACAGAAAGGAATGGGATCCTGCATGGAGCAGGCAAGGAGGAGGAGGAATCCTTTTGCTGTTGGCTGTGCAGTTTCTAGGCTGCAAAAGAAAAGGCAATTCCAGCACGGCCTCTTTCTTTAGAACCTTTTCTGTGCCATCAGCTGCTCAGCATGGAACTCACAGCCTCTGAAATGCATCCAAATCCCTGAAGATAGGCTTTTTCTCTCAAGCTCAGTGTACCATCTTACCCTCTCATTTTTGCATATCTCAAACGCCCTTCCAAACATCCAGCAGCTGCTTGTCAAGAAAAAGTCCTAGAACAAAAAGCCAGTGCTGCCTTTCACAGCCCCTTTGCTCTCTAGGAACTAGAGGAAACAAGCTCGTGATACGCACTTTCTTTCTCAACTCCATCTAGCACATCCTTCTCTCCAGGTGGCAGAGTCCTTGGTGGAAGTGAAGCATCTCCAGCTGCAGTTCAGACTGAGACATGTGCCAGGACAGGAAACATTTGCTGACCTTCCCTCTTCCCTGTGCAACATGATTCTCGCAGCCCAGTCACTTTCACACACCTTCCATATCCCTGAGCCCAAGCACCTGAAGCTCCCACAGACAGACGTGTCAGGAAGGAAAACGTTCCAAAAGCACCCCCTTCTCTTAGCAGCATAGAAATTGTGCACAACACGCTGCGGCACTGAACTGATTTTGGGGGGTCGTGTGTCCCCCCCAGCCCCGCTGTCACTCTGCCCCTGCCCGGCTGCTCCCAGTGTTCCCAGGAAGGCTTCCCAGTTCGCCCCGGTCCCGTTTATTGGGGAACAGTGGGAAGGGACTTTGGGGGATCCCGCGCGGGGACCGAGAGTGGAGGGGGCGGAACCGGCCCCAGGATGGATCGGGAATGGGACCCCCGTGTGTCACCCGTGTGTCGCCCCCCCCGGGGGGTCCTTGGGAGGCACCTCAACCCCAAATCGCCACCCAGCGAACCCCAAAGGCGCAGAGACCCCCCCCCCAAGCCGCCCCACAGCCCCCAAGGACCAACCAAAATTCCCCGCGAGTGTCAGAGAATCAGAGAAGGCGCTGAACAACCTTCAGCCAATCAGAGCGCGCGGCGCTGGTGACTCACCAGTTGCCAGGCAGACCCGCAGCGCCCAGCGCTCCCCCCCCGGACCCCACCTGCGCCCCCCCTCGCCCCCAGCGCCCCCCGCCAGGGGAATTTGAGGAGGGGGCGCGTGGGGGGCTCCCAGGCCGGGCCCACAGCCCAGCCCTGCCCCAGCCCGACCTGCCCCGCCTCCATCCCGGCTCCTCCCGCGGGATGCGACCGCGCTGGGAAAACGGGGGGCCAAGGGTGGGCGCTGGGCCCGGGGGGAGCAGGAGAAGGGATGGGGGAGGAGGAGAAGGAGAAGGAGAAGGAGGCATCTTTTAATGGTATTTTATTGAGTCTCATTTTTTAGAGACCAGGATCAATACTCCCCGGGCGTCAGGGCGAGTCCCTCAGGGCTCTGGGGCCCTGCTGCCGGCTCACCCCGTGCCAGCGCAGCGCCAGCGCTCAGCGGGGCTTTGGCTTCCCGTGCCCTTTCCCGTGCCCTTTCCCGTGTCCCCAGCCCACCGTCACCACCCCCGTGTCCCCAGCTCGTGCCCCACCCCTCCCCCTCTCCCGCTCTGTCGAGACATGGAGATTGAGAATTTCCCCACCATCCACCCCAAAGGTTCCCCCGAGGCCATTTCCTCTCGTCCTTTCCCTTGGCAGCAGAGCCCCAGCCCTCCTGGCTGCCCCCTCCTGTCAGGGACTTGGAGAGAGCCAGCTCCCCCCTGAGCCTCCTTTCCTCCAGGCTCAGCCCCCTCAGATCCCTCAGCTGCCCCTCAGAAGTCCTCCAGACCCTTCCCCAGCTCCATTCCCATCTCTGGACATGCTCCAGCCCCTCCATGTCTTTCTTGCAGTTTGAAGCCCAATCGCTACCCTGTCGCTGCAGGTGCCAAAACCCCAGGGAGACTCCTTGGAAATGGGAGGAGAGAGGAGCCCTTCAAAGGGAACCGTGTGCAAAAATGCTCCCAAAGGCCGAGCGGGTTTGCTGTGGCTGCGGGAGGAAGAGATGCTCCGGGACTCCGCCTCGGCCCCGGAGCGGAGCGGCCCGTGCTGCCCCGGGGCGCGCGGGGCTCGGCCGTGGGGCGCGCGGGGGGCAACGGACACACGGGCACCGGACACACGGACACGCGGACAAACGCTCCCAGCGCTTCAGCGGCAGCGGCAGCAGCGGCAGCAGCGGCAGCAGCACAAGAGCAGCAGAAGAGCAGCGAGTCCACGAACCCTCTGCTAAGTCCCTTCTCCTGCTCTCCTCTCCCTCTCCCAGGGTCTCGCACCCTCTCCCGCTCTCCCTTTCGTTCCCCAACCCCCCCGTCCCGCGGCCTCCCTCTCCCCGTGCCCGGCCGGGCCATGCCCCCGGCCCGGCCCCGGCCCCGGGCGGGGCTGCCCCCTCCCCGCCCCCGGGCGTCCCGCCGCGGTCCCGCCTCCGCCCGGCTCTCGCCGTCCTGGCTGTGGCGCTGCTGGGCGGGCATCAGTGCCTGGCTCCTGGGCACCATCGCCAGCCCCTGGCTCCGGCTGGCCCGAGCCCGACCCCCACCCCGACCCCGGCCCCGGCCTCGGCTCCTCCCGGGGCCCGCCGGGGACACAGGCGGCGCGGCCGCTCCCGCCGCCTCGGCAGCGTCTTCCCCGCTCCGAACTCCGCCGCTCTTGAGCGCGGCCGCCGGCCCCGAGCCGCCGGTGTCCGCTTCAAAAGAGGCAACATGTGGGGATGGCCGGCCCGGGGCGGTTGAGCGGCGCTCGGGGGCCGTTCCTGGCCCCGGGCCGAGCGCTGACGGCCGCGTCTCGCCGGCACGGAAGGCGCAGCAGGGCCTGAAGGAGCGCTACCGGCTGGGTTCGCTGCTGGGGCGCGGCGGCTTCGGCAGCGTCTTGGCGGCGACGCGGCTCTCGGACGGCGCCCCGGTGAGAGGCGGGGCCGGCGGCGGGCGCGGGAGGCGGGGGGCAAAGGAGGAGGAGAAGGAGCATGGGGCTCGGCAGGGCGGGCGGCGAGCTCAGCCCGCTGCTCCCCTTGCCTTGCAGGTGGCCATCAAACGTGTGCCGCGGAACCGCATCCACCATTGGGGCCAGCTGGTGAGTGAGCGAGGGGCAGCGCGAGAAGCCGGGGCGCGACGGGCGGGGAGGAGCCGAGGCCCGGCAGGGTGGAAGCCGCCAGAACGCCTCGGGGGAGAGCGGCCGTGGGGCCAGCGGAGCGCGCAGAGCGTCCCCGGCTGGCTGAGGGCTTGCCGAGCCCCGGCACGGCATGGGCCCCGCTGACGGCATCGTGCTCCTCCCGCAGCCCGACGGCACCCGAGCACCACTGGAGATCGTGCTGCTGGCCAAGGTGTCCGCTGGCTTCCCTGGCATCGTCCAGCTCCACGAGTGGCTGGAGCTCCCCAACAACGTGGTGATGGTGCTGGAGCGCCCGGAGCGGTCTCAGGACCTCCTTCATTTCATTCGGGCACGGGGCTTCCTGTGCGAGGAGGTGGCGCGGCACCTGTTCCGCCAGGTGCTGGAGGCCGTGCGGCACTGCACCAGCTGCGGGGTCCTGCACCGGGACATCAAACCAGAGAACATCCTGGTTGACCTGGCCACCGGGCAGGCCAAACTCATCGACTTTGGCTGTGGCACCTACCTGCAAGCCGCAGCCTACACCAGCTTTGCAGGTGAGCCCACGCAGGGGGAGGCTCCTGGGAGCGGCATCTCAGAGCCCAACAGCTCACAGCCCAAGGCGGCTGTGGCAGGGGGGATTCTCCCTTTTGCTGCCAGTCATGGCAGCCGGAGTCTTCAGCCTTGCTGCTTTTGAGCGGCGCTGGCTGAGGGGCCATCTTCCAGCCCTGCTGGCAGCCTTTGCCAGCCCCTCTGCCCAGGACTGGCGCTGGGGCTGGGGCAGCCAGCGCCACAGAAACACCCGTGGGAGGGGGTAGCAGAGAGGGGGGGCCAGAACCTGTGCTCCAGCCCGTTTGGTGTGCAGGCGAGACAGGGCTCAGACTGCTCTGCTGCCCGTGCTTGCCTTGGCTTAAGAATGGTTTCTGGGGCAGTGCAGGCAGGGAGGATGAAAGCGTGGTTTTTCCCCAGCACCAAGTGGGTTTTTCCTTTGCATGGAATGCTCGGGCCTTGCCAGGGCTTCCGCTGCCCTCTTGCGACACCGGCGGCTTCTTTTCCAACCCCCAGTCTGTACACAAGCCCCAGGTGCTGGCGAGAGGGCAGCGGGTCAGGCCGCGTGCCGCTGGTGCGGCCCCCGCATGCCCGGGGATGCTGGGGCGAGGCTCTGGGAGCAGGCAGCGTCCCCCTGAAGAACTCCATCTCTATTCCGTAGGAACACCGTCCTACAGCCCCCCGGAATGGACGCACCTGGGCTGGTACCACGGCGAGGCAGCGACCGTCTGGTCCCTGGGCATCGTGCTGCACCAGATGGTCTGCGGGGAGCACCCTTTCAGGAGGGGCTGGAACAGCACCTGGGGCCGGCTCTCGCTCCCACGACGGCTCTCTCCAGGTGGATCCTCGTCTCTGCAGCACGGGGGGAATAGCAGTGCTGGGAGGCAGCAGCGGGCTCAGGAGCATCCCACACTGGCAGCTGCTGAGGAGGTGGCAATGTCCTGCTCTCCTCCAAAAGAAAGAACTGATGGCAAAGTTTAGGCACAGCCCTGAGCACACGCAGCACGGCCTGGCCATGGCAAGAGTGGGGCAAAGCGGACAGGAGCCTTCTGCAACTGACTGGTGCTTTCTGCTTTCTCTGCGCAGAGTGCCAGGATCTCATCCGACGGTGTTTATCCGTGCTCTCCTCGGAAAGGCCCTCATTAGAAGACCTGTCCTGTGCTCCTTGGATGCAGGATATTCGCGTGCCATAGGAGAAGGGAGAGAGCCACACGCACGCTTTGAGCCAGGGAGCCGGTGAGTTCCAGCTGCACACGCGCCTTGGCAAGGAGCAGCAAAGAAAGGCAGAGTTTTTGTCCTGCCTGAATCGCTGCGCAGGGCTCCTCAGCTGGGCACGCGCAGCCCTGCTGCTGGAGCTGAGCTGCTCTTCCCAGCTCTGGTGGCCCCCGTGCCAGCTGCTTTTGCTTGTCCTGCTTCAGCAACAGCCGGGGCCCTGGGCAGAGCACTGACAGCCTGCTCCAGCCCCAGGGAAGAAGAAGCCCCTGGAGAAGCTGTGCCAGGTGCGGCTGCTGCTGCTGGAGACATGGAGGGTGACATCAAGGATGACAAGCTCTTCCTCCACCTGGCAAGCTGAAGATGATGGACTTCAATTGTGGCACCTTCTTCAAAGCCAGGCTCCACAGCGAATTTACAGATGAGTCCACACCCAGGGGGATGCTCCCAGATTTGGGCATTGCACGGCCTGGCCAGGAAGCAAAGGTTCCTCCCTTTGCTGGGGCGGATGCAACCAATCCTTCAGCCGGCTGCCAAGCTGCTTTTTGGCAGGGCGGGCGGGATGGGCTGGGGTGCTTACGAAATGGGAGTCAGCCCCTGGCCCTGCCAACAGCCCCCACCACCCACTGTTCCCTGGGCTGGGGCTGGGGCTGGGGCAGCCAGCCCGACACAAACAAGCCCCCATGGCAGGAGCAGAGGTGGCACTCCAGGAGCTGTGCACGGGCTGCTTTCTTTTGCAGGAAAGGAAGGGCTTGGGCTGCTCCCCTCCCCTTGTTTGCTTTGGGCTCGCCGTGCCTGTTGGGGGGCAGTGCAGGGGGGAAGGGAGAAAGCGTGGGCTTCCCTCGCCCGTGGGTGGGTTTTTCCCCAGCATGTAGGGAAGGTTGGGCCTTGCTCAGGCCCCTGACAGAGAGAAGATTTTTTAGCTTTTTTCTTGTTTCTCCTTTTTGTCTGTAATGCCTTTTCTTGAATTTGTTGTTTTTCTTCAAGGAAGCGTTGTAGGTGGTGTCCAGTCTGGATCAGGAAGTGCTTGGGAGCAGCTGCGGCGTGGATGGGACGTGGCCTTGGAGAAGGCCGAGGACATGGCTTGGGAGCAGCTTTTCTTCCGGCGGCGGGTGGCGTGCGGTGGGTCCCCGTCTTCTTGGCACGGCTGGGATAAGGGCTTTTGGGAGATGGCAGCGAGCACAGCAGCATCCCGCTCTGGGCAGCTGCTGAGGAGGTGGCTGTGCCACGGCCGGCTGCAGGCTGGGCACGTGTCCTGCCATCCTGCTCTCCTGCCAAAGGCAGCAGGGACGGGCGGCTTCGGGCACCGCTCTGAGCACGGCCAGCACGGCCTGGGCACCGCGGGCGGCTGGGACAAGGGGGACAGCAGCCTTCAGCTGACGGGCGGTTTCTGCTTTCTCTCCTTGCAGCCGGGCTCTGTGGATGCTGAGGCTGCTCTGGGCTCCGCCAGGGCTCTGCTGCGGCTCAGCACCGGGCCGGAAGAAGCCAAAGAAGAACCGGTGTGAGCTGCAGCAGAGACGTGCCCGAGCATTTCGGCAACGCAGCTCAAGCCTGCAGAGTGCACGCCTCCAGGGGAAAACATGACACCCCCCCGCCCAAAATAAACTTGTTCAATAACTTGTGAAATGAAATCAATCTGGGATGAGCCCAAATGACATTTTTCAGCTTGCTCAAGCTTTAGCTCGGCCCTTCTCTGCACAGTTCTCTGCCCCACCTGCCTTTACTTCACAAGTGCTCCCTCTTTTCCCCCAGTGAGTTGCCAGCTCAGGGCAGTCTCTGTCGCACTGTAGCCTTCCTTGATGCCCCTGACCACGAGGAGGAGCGAGCCCCAGGTTTAGGGACTCATCCTTTCACTGGCAGAAGAACAGCAATGTCTCAGAGGTCCGGTGAGATTTGAGTGTCATTCAAGAGCTGCCCTCCAGGCCTCAGCTCTCCTCACTGTTGGCTTCCCACTGCCACTTTTGCTCGTCCTTGCAGCAGGATGAGCTCTGGGAATCCCCTTGACCCTTGCCACTCCTGCCAGCCCAGCCACCCAGCTCAGTTTGGCTTAAGCTGAAGCTTCTCTGTCTCCTCTGGCACGGCAGTGCAGTTCCCTCTGCGGGGAGCAGCAGCCCCAGAGCACAGCAGGCAGCAGCGCAGGCCGCAGCTGCACCAGCTCCCCTCCACGCGTGGCTGGGCTCTTGGTGGCAACTAAATGCTCCCTGTTTGCAGCTGTCACTGGAGGATGGCCCCAGGGCAGAGCCCAGCCGGGCTCCCAGTGCATCCCCCGGAGCTTGGGGCAGACAGTGGTCCCAGAGCTGAGGTTAATGGTGCGCAGCCGGCGCTGTGGCTCGCAGTCAGTGTTTGCAAGTGTTGCCTTCTCACCTCCTGCAGCTTGTGGGGAAAACGAGCTGTGCGGCCGGGCCAGCACTGCCCCTCTGGGCAGTGACAAGGCTGAAGGTCTTTGCTGTTGCAGAGGAGCCAGCATTGAGCCTTAGCAGGGCCTGGCAGGTGCGGAGCCGCATCTCGCCCGCTGTCCGGGGCTATTTCCCACATAGCCCTTCTTTGGCGTAACTCACCTTGTAAGCTGGCATCCGGGGCATTTTTGTCCCAGCTCTGTGTGAGTAGGTGTCCAAGAGCTGAAGTGAGCAGCATTTAGAAGCAGTTTCAAGATTTCTAGGCAGGCAGTGGAGCTGACAAGCATCTGTGTAACTCACCGTATTCATTGGGAGGGGCTGCTGGTTCTTTAGGAATATGGCACAATGGAGACACGAGACCGGGGAAAATCCCAGCTCTCTGTGGATTTGTGCAAAAGGGGGAAGCAGCAGAAACACTTTGTGTCTGCTTGTGCGGACACAAGGTCCAAGGAGCTGGGGTGGCAAAGGGTGGCCTGGGCTGGTGGCAGGTTAAGTCCTGTTTCATGTCATCATAGAGTGGCACAGGACAAAGCTAAAAGCACCCACAGCCACACTGATGAAGTCTTTCTGATGCTGCACATCCTATAGGAAATTGTTGCTGTCACACAATCCATTGGTATTTATAACTTTGCTTTGCAATACTTTAGGTCCAAGTTTCAAACTGCAATATTTTTACACTCAAGACACGGTCATGCACAATCCATATTTCAATTTCCTATTGCTTCAACCACAATTTAAAATAACTTAATATTGGCAACAAACCCCAAAACCTTTAAAAAAAGGCTGCTGAGGTCAGTGAGATGGATCCATGCCATCAGCACATTTGCAAAGTAAATAACTTAGTTCTCTTTTTAAAAGGATCAGTTACCACTTAAACCAAAGTTACAAAAGATTTTTCACTACACATTTGGTTTTTTCCTCTTTCATATTTTTTCTGTTTTTTCTTTTTTCTTTTTTTTTTTAAAGAGATAACACGTCTTAAAAAAGGATTGTACAGCAAAATGAGATGCATTTCTGCTCAACAACAAAAATGTAGCCTCCTCCTCTGTTTCCTTTTGTCTGGATACCCTGAAGAAAAAAACCTAGCAGACACCAGCAGAGGTGTAAACTGGTTACTGTGGACTAAAGTGGAGTTCAGCACTGGTGACATCCTGACCCAGTCAAGAGTTGCAGAATTCTTTTGCAGATCTCGAACCATGTGCTTGCGGGCACAGCAGCTGCAGTGCTGATGCACCAGTGCACGAGAATAACTCTGTTATTGCCCCACCGAATCTGGGCTCTGCCCAAGAAGGAGGTGCTGCAGTCCTTTGCTCCTCGTTCCCGTGTGGAGCAGCTCCCTTCCTGCTGGCTGAGCTGCTCAGGCAGAGCCCGGCAGCTCCTGACACTGAAGGGCTGAGGCCTTTCCCCTGCTGCTGTGCTACAGACGGATTGAGCAGCATTGCTTAACGTGGCGATACACAGCGGGACCAAAAGCAGTTGCCTTTGTAGACCTTAAGCTCAAAGGTGAAAAATCCCAAGAGACGAGGATGGAAGAGACTCGCAGGCTGCCTGTTTGCTGTGCTGCCCCACTTGTGAGCGGCCCAGCTTTGCGTGAGGCAGAGTGAGAACAAGGGGCAGCTCCCTGCCAGCCCCGCAGCCAAGGGGCCCCTCCAGTCCCGGGGCTTGGGGCACCATCAGAACCTTCCCAGCAAAGGTTCTCTTTGAACTTGCTCATTAATGAAATGTGCATGGTCATTAGCGCTCTGATAGATGTATCCACCCATTAGTGAAACATGGATTGACCTTTCTGTATTTGGAAGCTGGACAAGGCCATGAAATCTGACATCTGGCCTTGTTTGGGGCTGTATGGTCAAAGTCAACTCCCTTGCTTCCTCCTTGAGCCCTGGCCAGGCTTGGGGAGAAACCAATCAGGAGAATGAAACCAGATATTCCCACACTAGAAGTGCTGTTGGTTTGTCAGTTCAACACTATCAAAGCTGGGCCCTCTCCCAGCGGGGTTGGAGCCTCAGCTGTGGCTGGAGGCAGCTGCAGGAATTCCCAGTGTCCGTGAATGGCTCTCCAGTCCTTGGCTGGGACAGCTTCCCCCAGCTGATGTGTGCATGTGGGCGATGGTAAAGTCTGAGGGGAACTGGGGCTGTCTCTTTCTTAATCACTACAGGCAATCTTTGGCTGTGATGATTGGGTGCATTGCTGAGCTTCTCCTTTTTTGATTCTCTGCTGCTTTGAACTACAGTAAATGACGCTGATTCCTTGAGTTGGTGTCTGTGTCTGGTGCTGACCCTGCCCACTGGTAAAACAAATTTGGTATGGTCTGGCTGGATCCCAACAAAATGCTGCTTTTTAAATGAAAGTGTAAGGAATCAGTGCCATCCAAAATTCCCGGATGGGAAGACCTTCCCGAGGGTTTGCTGGCTGTGGCGTGGGCTGAGGTCGGAGCACCGTGCGAGCAATGAGGACGTCAACTGAAAGAAGCTGAAGCACTGGATGTATTAGAATGCATCCAAAAATTGCATATGGAAAAAGGAAAAGAACTTGTGGGTTTGGGAAGATGAGGGTGAATTTTGTTAACAGCATCTCGGAAACAGCACCAACAGAAGGAAGGCTTGTTGTTGAAACGCTCCCACATGGAGCCACAGAAGAAGTTTTTAATCTTGAGCTTGGATTTGTTTGAGCAAAGGAAATAATAATAATAATAACAACAAGAATAAAAATAAAAAGAATTATCTACATGTATATAATATAATAAAAATTGTATGTTTATGTTTTCACATGTATATAATGACATTGTGAAATAATGCTCCAAATACCAATTTGTTAGCTTTGGCTGCTCAGGGATATAAGACTAAGTACTCTACAGAAAATGATTGGCCAGGACCCCAACATTGCTGGGAAACTGTGTGAGATTGTATACAAGAGATGAAGGAGGAAGGGATGAAACTGGCTGTTTTGATAGGGTTTGCTGATGCCAGGACGTGGAATGCTTTGTCTGTTCCTGTGCAAAATAAAGTGAGTAAGACTGCTGGGTTTTTCATATACCAGACTATCCACAAGCTGCAGAATTGATTGAACAGATGAAGGGGTTGTTAAAAGAGCACTTGAAAAATGTAGGAGATGGGAAGCTGTTGCAATGAAAAACCCACCTCCCAGATGTGCTCCATATCCTTAACAATGGGCCCACTGGGGAAATGGAAACCGCCTCGATGCGCGTGGCTGCACCCAATTTGCAAATACAACCACGGACAGTGACACTCTGACTTCCTGGAAAATTGTTCTGGGGGTGATGGCCCCTGACAGGGCCATCCCAGAGGCTGCAGGGCTGGACCTTTACGCATTAGAATGAATTAGGATAAATCAGAAGCAAATGAGAGTTATCAATACCGGCACAGGAATTCAGATTCCTCCGGGACACTGGTTTGATAACTGCTCACTCAAGCTTGGCCTTGACAAGTGTTCATATGGTGGGAGGAGTGCTTGGTGCAGATTATCAAGGAGAAATTAAAGTAGTTCTGTTAAACAACAGTGAACAACACTGGATTTTTCAACCCCACGGCAGGGTAGCACAATTATTGATATTGCCAGTTTTTAAAACAACCGTGAAAAAAGAACATCCACCTCACATCACCACTGTTCCTGGAGATAAAGGGCTTGGATCCAGCAGTCCTAATCATGGAGCCAGAGTGTGGGTCCAGAGGCCAAATGGCCCGCCCGAGCCAGCTGAAGGAAGAGCTGTAGGCAAAGACAACACTGTTTGAATCCTGAAACCTGGGTGAGAAAGATGGGAACATGTCCCTGCAGCCAAGTGTTCTATGTGAGAACAAAGAGATGTTACAGGATATTGTTTTGCAGAGCCTGCCAGACCAAATCTCCCTCTTTGCCCCAATGGTCCCTTTGCAAAGTGCTCTGATCCACGGCGCTCGATGTGAAGACTGATGTGCCACTGAGTGACTTCTGCAGACAGAAAGGGACCGCTTAACAGTGAAACTATGGTTGATCTTGTTGGTTTAATGTTGTCATTGTAATCAGAGCACTGGTTGGGAAAACAGATTTCTAACAGTAGGAGCAGAGATAGGGAACTCATTTAACCTCAGTAATTGCTGGGTGCGTGGAAGTCCAGAAGGATTCGATGACTGGCCTTGGCTGGCCCATCTGGCCCAACCCAAACGGTGGGTTAGAAACCTGAGCACAGTTCATGATAAAAACAGGGTTCTAGATCGAGGGTGGCGATCCCTGACCGCTGCATTTTCGTAGAAAAGGCATTTCTTGCCTAAATCGGATAAAGAGGAATATATGTAGGAAAAAGTGTCTGTGGATGGATGTTGTCTCCTGGAATAGGTTGTATGCACCCACACTGTGAACTGTTCAGTTGCACCCAGTATAAAGGGAAATGGAATCAAAGTCACGTACAGCTCTTTAATCATGGCTGGGTTAAGCGTTCCTATGAAGATTGTGAAAAGATGCCCTTAAAGCACTTCCCGTATGATATTTTGGCTTGTCAACAAAGTAATTCAAATGCTTAAATCTAAAAGATTGTAGTATCAAAAGGATTGTTGTGAAGGTTGTAGTTCGTCTCTAGGTCAAAGGACTGATTGAAGTACTGAGGCCGGAACAACAGGCCCTGACTGAGGCCTGAACAACAGGCTCTGAGCCAAAGTTGACATCTACATGAACCTTCCAACCAAATGTTCTATTTCTATCTGCTCAGTAACAAAGCATTATTAGCAATATGCTCTATGTTCATTGGTGAAACACGGATTTACCTTTCTGTATTTAGAAACTGGACAGGGCCCCATCTGGCCATGTTTGGGGGTTTAGGATCAAACTCCCTCAGTTCCTCCTTGAGCCCCGGCCAGGCTTTGGGAGAAACCAAAGAGGAGAATGAAACCAGATGTTCCCACACTAGAAGTGATGTCAGCTTGTTTGTTCAACGCTGTCAAAGCTGGGCCCTCTCACAGCGAGGTTGAAGCCTCGGTGCCCGCAAAGCTGGATGTACCTGCAGGAATTCCCAGGGTCTGGGAATGGCTCTCCAGTCCTTGGCTGGGACAGCTTCCCCCAGCTGATGTGAGGATGTGGATGATGGCAAGGTCTGAGGGTGACTGGTGCTGTCTCTTTCTTGATTACTGTACACAATCTTGGGTAGTGATGATTGGGTGCTTTGCTGAGCTTCTCCTTTTGTGATTCTTTGCAGTTTTGCATTATAATAAATTCCACTATTCCTGAACTTGGTGTCTGTGTCTTTGGTGCTGACCCTGCCCACTGGCAAAACAGACACTGAGGGCCCTGGGAGAACCAAAGGGGCCTTGCGACACCGCGGGGCCTCGTGTAACCAAGGGCGCCATAGTGACACCGTGGGGCCCAAAGGAACCAAGGGGCCAGCGTGACACTGCAAGGCCTCGTGGAACCATGGAGAGCATTGTGACACTGTGGGGACTCCTACAATCAAGGGTCCATTGTTTTCCTCTCCCTGCCCCGGCCCCAGCCCTGCAAAGAAGCCCAGTCCTGTCTGGCCCTGCAGCAGGAACTGGAGGCAGTGCAGGTCCGGGACAGTGACTCTGTGTCTGGGATGCTCAGGAGATCCTCAGCTCGGGCAGCTCGTGCAGCCCCAGGGCCCCGCTGCCCAGCACAGCAGCAGAGAGTTGGCTCCGGGGCTCCTCAGGCTGCTCCTGCTGCCATCCCAGGCACAGGGCAGCCTCTTGCCAGGGCTCCTCTGCACACACACGAGCTCCTGCTCTTCTCCTGGCCCATGCCAGCTCCCCACAGAGCCTTTCCCAGGGGAACACGTCTGTGCTGGCCTGAGCAGCCATTGCTGTAGCCTCTGCCCTGCTGCCCAGAGCCCCCGAGCTGGGGGTGCTGCTCTGCAGAGCATGGGGGCTGTGCTGCCCAGGGCCATGGGCTGCCTCTGCTGGACTGTGCTGCTCAAGCTGGGAGACAGAGCTCTGCAGCTGATGGTGCTCCCTGCACTGACCCCCTCCCACACAGGCTCTGCTGTGGCCATGGAGGGTGCTCAGAGGTGCCTGCCTTGTTCCAGGGCGGGCACATGGGCTGGGGCTGCCCTGGATCCTCCTCTGCAAGTTCCCCGAGGGTCAGACGAGTCACTGCTCAGACTCCTTTCCCTGTACCTGCTGTGTCCCCTGGGCTGCAGAGCTCTCATGGGTCACAGGAAACATTCAGTCCTTTATCTGTGGGTGAGCCCACCCTGGACAGGCCTGTGCCCAGTGAGCTCCACTCACTGCTGATCCCTGGCACACACTGTCCCTGCAGGTCCCCCGTGTTCTGCTGGCAGCTCCCAAGTCCCTCCAGAAGAACATTCCCCTGCCATCAGCCCTGGCACAAGCTGCAGAGCCCCAGGAAGGTTCATCACAGACCATTCACCATCTGGTGGGCACTGGCCACCAACAAGCAAAACCTGAAGCACACCCGAGTCTCTTGAAGGCCACACTGGGACCCTGATCTCATCCCACTGAGCCCTGGGAGAACAAGGAACACAGGCAGCCTCTTCAGAGTCTGGTCCTTGGGCCTGTTCCTGACAGTGACTGTGGAGGGAGAGCAAAGCCTTCCTGCAGTGCCTTCAGGAGATGCCCTTTGCTGATGGAACTGCTGTGGCGGAGCCCAGCTGTGTCCCAGCAGTGCCCATGGCCTGTCCCTGCCTGTGACACGCAGCAGGACTCGCACCACCCGGACAGAGCTGTTGGCCTTACACCATCACAGCGGCTCCAAAGGAGAGAGTGGAAGTAATAAGAGAGGAGCTCTGAAAAGACCAAGCTCTGCTGCTCCCTGGCTGTGCTGCTCTGCTGGGACTCTTCCCCCCCAATGCCTGCAACACTGGCCCTGCCCTCCAGCTCCAGGGATGGACTCAACCAAAGGATCTCAAACAGACACCTTGCTGATGGGTCCTTTATTTAATGTGAATACCCACAGAGCAGACTCCTTATTGACACAGTCCCTGCCAACAGTCACATTCAGCCTGTAAACAGTGAATAAGATGCATAACAAAATCTTTTGGATACAACCTTAACATATGAGAAGAAAAAAAAGCCACCAAAACCACCACCACCAAAACAACCTGAGAAGGCAGGCTGGGCCTCTAATGATTACACTTTAGCCTATGGAGCTGAAAACAGGCAGGTTTTTGCTTCTGGAAAGCATCCAGTCATCACTTTCCTCAGGGCATCCCTGAGCTCCTGGTTCCTCAGGCTGTAGATGAGGGGCTTCAGGGCTGGAGGCGCCACCGAGTACAGAACTGGCAGTTCCAGGTCCAGGGATGGGGAGGAGATGGAGGGGGGCTTCAGGCAGGCAACAAAGCCAGTGCTGAGGAACAGGGAGACCACGGCCAGGTGAGGGAGGCACGTGGAAAAGGCTTTGTGCCATCCCTGCTCAGAGGGGATCCTCAGCACGGCCCTGAAGATCTGCACATAGGAGAAAACAATGAACACAAAAGAACCAAAAGTTAAACAGATGGAAAACACAACAAGCCCGAGCTCCCTGAGGTGGCAGTGTGAGCAGGAGAGCTTGAGGATGTGTGGGATTTCACCCAAGAACTGGCCCAGGGCATTGCCCTGGCCCAGGGGCAGGGAAAATGTATTGGCCGTGTGCAGGAGAGCGTAGAGAAAGGCACTGGCCCAGGCAGCTGCTGCCATGTGGGCACAAGCTCTGCTGCCCAGGAGGGTCCCGTAGTGCAGGGCTTTGCAGATGGACACGTAGCGCTCGTAGCACTCGACAGCGAGGAGGGAAAACTCTGCTGAAATGAAAAAGAGAAAGAGAAAGAGGCTGTGCAGCACCTCCTGCCTACGAGGTGGTTCTGGTGTCCCAAAAGGGAATTGTGCATGGCCTTGGGGACAGTGGTGCAGATGGAGCCCAGGTCGGTGAGGGCCAGGCTGAGCAGGAAGAAGAACATGGGGCTGTGCAGGTGCTGGCCGCAGGCTCCGGCGCTGATGATGAGGCCGCTGCCCAGGAGGGCAGCCAGGGAGATGCCCAGGAAGAGGCAGAAGTGCAGGAGCTGCAGCTGCCGCGTGTCTGCCAATGCCAGCAGGAGGAAGGGGCTGATGGAGCTGCTGTTGGACACTCGCCGTGTCTGGCCATGGGGACCTGTTCATGGAGAAGTCAGTGACAGCTTAAGGGAAACGTCTCTCAGCAAAATCAAAGACATGCCCCACAAATCCTTCTCCTGTCACACACTGACACCTTATGGGGATTCAGAGTGTGGCCACAGAGAAGGGCTTTGGCTGGCGTGGGGCCTTGCGAGAGACGGGGCGGGCCGGGGCCGTGTCTGGCAGGAGGCGAGACAAAGAGCAAGAGGCGAGACAAAGAGTAGGATAGTTAATGGGAGATTGGGCGAGGAGATGGTAATCTGTAGCCCTTGGAGATGTAAAACATAGAACCTTAGCAGCTGAAGTTTGTAGCTGCTGAACTGCTGGTTTGGAACAGTATATAAAGATGGGACTTGTGCAATAGAATTTGGCTTTGCATGCAGCCGGCCAAGTCCGTGTTCGATCACCGACAACACTCTTCTGTTTTTCTAGCAGATCTTCCTTCAGCTCCAGCCGCAGCCCTGGTTGGTGCTGGCTGAGTGTGACATGAGTTTCAGGGCAGTTGCTCCGGGGGTTTTTATAATTCAGCCTTGCTGTGCAGAAGTGGGAGGGGGACAGGGACCTGTCCTGGTGTTCCACTTTGAAAGCCCAGCTAACACAAGGGCACTCCCAGGGCCCAAGAACAGGAATGGCAAAAGCTGTTAAAGTGTTCTAGAGGTTTTTATAGCTCCTCTTCATCTCCCCTGCTGACTGTTTTTGGATGCCAGAAACACTCAGCATTTCTGCTGCCCTCGGGGAGAATAGAGCGAGTTCTGTGAGGCAAGGTGGTGAGTGGAGAGTGAGGGGAGGTGGTCTGTCACTCTGTCCTGTTCCAAGATCCTCTGGCCTTTCACCCTTCTCAGATAGAGGATAATCACCCTCCCATATTTCCCTTAAAAACCATCCCAATGCTGCTGAGAGCAGATCGATCCACCACAGCCCATCAAATGTCCATCCCCTTCTCGAGCTCTCAGCCCCACACTGGTAGCCAAATACACACATGGCTCGTTTCACCAACCCAACAGCCCTTTCTCCATCATAAAACTTTTGTGTCTCACTGTGGGGCTTTCAGGTAACACCAAGATGCTACACGACCTGTTTGCGCCCTGGAGGCAAGCTCAGAGCTTAGGGGGAATCCTCAAGAAGAAAGCCAAGTGTCCTAATGATGGCATTGGATGTAGGGAGATGGAGCTCCTTCCCTGGCTGCATTGCCCACAGCCGGGCTCTGGGGCCAGCGTCACCCTGAGCCAGCTGTGCCCCCTCCCAGAGCCCCCAGGGCCGGGCAGCTGCTCCCAGCCCTGTGCTCTGCAGAGGGAACTGGGCCCGGGGCTGCAGAGCTGCCCCACGGCTCTGCTGCAGCTCTGCCTGCCCAGGAGGGGCTTCACGCCTTGGAGCCCCGGCCCTGAGGGCAGAGGCTTGGCTGAGGGAGAGAGGAGGGGAGGGGGCTTGTTCAGAGGGAGGGGCTGCACTCGAGGGCATCCTGTGGAGGTCTCTAAGCTCTCCCTGCCACAACATTTCTGCCTTTTGTTTTCTCTCATTGCCTGATCTTCTCTCTGCTTGCTGAAGATCTTCCTCCCGGAGGTGTTTCCCTGTGCCTGATCTCTCCCTGCCAGCACTCACAGACCCCAAATCTCTGTGCACTCTCCTTGGCCCTACAGAAACCTGCCTGTGTGCAGGGCACTGGCTGGGGACAGGTTCTGTTTGCAGCTGGGAGAAAGGACAGCTCAGACTGAGCCCGGTGGGTCCAGCAAAGGTGATGCTGGTGCGGTGCATGGGCAGAGGAGTGTCTTGAAAGCACTTTAGGAAACTCCTGCAGAGCACTCAAGATACAGTTCCGATGCCTTAGGGACTCTTAAAAATGATGAATGCCTTTATCACTTCCCCCCTCCCATTCCCCAAGAGTAGGAGACTGAAAACAGTCTCAGGAAATTTCATCCCTATAGAAAGGATTGTGTTGGAAATACTACTGGACTGAGCTGAAGGCCTGAGCATGTCCTCATGTTCTACACCAGAGATACTCAGAGAATGTACTTCCTGAATCCACAGTCAGTGGCATGTTCCAGCTTGAGGAGATCACTCCAGGAACTGCAGCTGCACTGTCCTGCAGCCAGAGGCTTCCTGTGTCAAGGGCTGGGAATGATTCTCCCCCGGTCACTTCTCAGCATCTTCCCAGCCCTAACTGATGGAACCCCTCTGTGCCTCTGTGCTGTGCCCGGGCTGGCTGCAGGCAGTGCCCCAGCCGCCGGAAAGGCAGATCCTGTCCCTCCCTCATTGCTCGGGACTCTTCCCGGGGCACTGGGATGTGGGCATGTGCAATGCCAAGGGCAGGACCATGGGGTGGCCCCTGCCATGCTGCTGAGCAGGAAAAAAGAGGCAATGAGGCCCCAGGGCTGCAAGGGTCACTTGTCTCCCAACTGGCCTCAGGGCCAGGGACAGCAGCCCTGGCCAAAGTGCTGCAGAAGTTGCCTCTGTCAGGGCCTTTCAGCTTCTGCACACCCCTCTGCCCTCTGCAGCCCAGGCTGTCCCACGGTGTCCCTGCCCTGCGCCTCTGTCCCTGCAGGCTGTCCTCATCCCCCCGGCTGCCCCACCTGGCTGGCCCCTTCCTTTGCTGGCAGCTCTGCGTCCTGCCTGCCTCTGCCTGGGCACACAGAGCCTTGGGCTGCTCCAGACTCCTTCTGGGGGACACGTTGCACCACTGCACTGCCCGGGGAGAGAAATTCCTTTCTCCTCGTGTCCAGTTTGGACCTCCCCAGCTGCCCTTTGCATTAATTCTTTCTTTTGCCGGCTGTTCTCTACTGTGTCAAAAGGATCCACCATCTCTGAAACCACCCTTCAAGCCCTCCCAGGACTCTCCTCCGCTGTCCTCAGTCTCCACTCCACTGAGCACAGAGCTCCTTTGTCCCTGTGTAGTGATCATGTGCTTGAGGCCACGGGCACCTGGACAAGAAGGTCAGTTCTTTTCTACAGCAAGGAAACCACAGAAGCCCAGTGTTTTGAAGGCAGATGAGAGGCAGCCACCAGAGGCCAAGGCAAGCCAGACCTGTGTGTCCTTGCAGCTTCTGTCTGAAAGCAACCCTTGGACATATGGGGAGTTTTGGAGGTGGAATTCCATTTCAGCTGTGGGTGCCTGGACCGGAATGACAGTTCTTCTCGCCAGGAAGGAAAGGGCAGAGCCCCAGTGTTTCAAAGGCTGATTAGTGGTGGCTCAAGGAGGCCAAGGCCAGCCAGACCTGTTTGTCTTGGCAGCTTTTGTCTTGGAGCAATCCTTGGATAGACGGATCTAGGGCGGCCAAATCCCACTTTTGTCCATGGACGTCTGACCCATAAGGACAGTTCTTTTCCACTGGCAGAAAAGTGAGGAGCCCCAGTGTTTCAAAGGCAGATGAGAGCTGGCCCTCAGGAAGCCAAGGGAAGCTGGACATTCCTGGCAGCTTTTGTCTGGGAGCTATTCCTTGGATAGATGGAATTTCAGAGGTGGATTCCCAATTTTGGCCATGGATGGCTGGACTTGAAAGATGGTTTTTTCCATGGCAAGAAAAGCACAGCCCCCCTGTGTTTTGAAGGCAGATGTGAGGTGGCCCCTAAGAGGCCAAGGCCAGCCTGAGCTGTCTGTCCTGGCAGGTTTCACATGGGAACAATCCTCGGATAGAATCCAATTTGGAGGTAGCATCCTAATTTCAGCCATGGGTCCCTGGAGGAGGACATTTCTTTCCCACAGAAAGGAAAGCACGGAACTCCAGCATTTCAGGGGCAGAGGAGAAGCAACCCTCAACATGCCAAGGTCAGCTGGACCAGGCAGGTGGCCCCCAGGAGGCCAAGCCAACCAGACCTGTTCCACGCTCTTTGCAGCCTTGGGGCCCTGCAGCATCACAATTTTGTTCCCCTGAGGCCCAGCAATATCACAGTGGTCTCCTTGGCTCTGCAGTGGCACAAAGGCCCCTTGCTTCCATGAGGCCTTGCTGTGTCAAAACGGTTTCCTTGGTTCCATGGGGCTGCAAAATAACACAATGGCCCACTGGTTCCATGAAGTCACAGAGTGTCACAGCGGTCTCCATGATTCCATAAGGTCCTGCAGGGTCACAGTGGCTCCTTGGTTCTATTGGGCTTCCCAGGATCACAATGGCCCCTTGCTTCCACAAGGCCTGGCTGTGTCACACTGGCCCTTTGCTTCCATGAGACCTTACAGTGTCACAATGGTTTCCTTGGTTCTATCAGGCCCTGTGGTGTCACAATGGCCCCTTGATTCCATTGGGCCTCTTACTGTTACATAGTTCTTAGTTCCGTGACGCCCTGTAGTGTCACAGTGGTCTCCTTGGCTCCATGGTGCCACGCAGTGTCACAACGGCCCCTTGGTTCTCTGAGGCCCGGCTGTGTCACAATGGCCCCTGGCTCCCATGAGGCCCTGTGATGTCACAATGGTCTCATTGGTTCCACGAGGCCCTGCAGTTCCACAATGGCCCTTTGGTCTCACAAGGCCTTGGAGTGCCATAATAGTCTCAGCGGGTTCCCCCGCTGCTTCACAATGGCCTCCTTGGTTCCATGATGCCCCGTAGCGTAACAATGGTATCCTTGCTTCCACACAGTCAGAATGGCCCCGGGGCCTCCTGGAGCCCCACAGTGTCACTACGATTCCCTTGATTCCACCAGGCCCTGCCGTGCTACAATGACCCCTTGGTTATACAAGGCCCTGCAGTGTCACAATGGCCCCTTGGTTCTGAAGTGTGCAAGAGCCTAATACTAAGAGAAAGGCTCCAAAAAACGCTTCGTCATTATCACTGCTCAACACCAGAAAGGCTTCAAAAGTGCTTCATCATTATGGCTGCTTATCATAATCACTTTTGAACGCCTGGAAACTACGTGCCGTACGGGCCGTGCATAGCCCGCCTTGAGGCCCATAAAAAGGAAGGCAAAACTGGTGCAAAATGTGGAGGTGAAAGCAAAAGGTAGAATCCCCGCCCTTTGCCTTTCCCCCCACCACCACCATCGCCTGCTGCCAGACACCCTGAGGCCTCCGGGAGCCGACGCCGCCCGCCTGGGGAGCACCCCCCAATCCTTCACCCCTGCACTGAAATCCCGAGGGAGTTGTGCAACCCCTAGCCCTGCTCCTTCGTCCCAGGCGCACCGAGGTTCAGCTGCAAGCATCGAGCCTGCATCTCGGAGCATGGGCCGCCGCTTTCCAGCCAAACTGCTCCAGACATCAGAAGAGGCAGATAAGACCCTTCAAACAACAGGAAAAAAAAGGCAAAAACCTCTCCACTTCCCCCACCCTGTCTCAGCAGCAACAAAGGTAGCACAGTGTGGTGCTGACTTATCCTATGCTTTTTAGAGTAACCTTGGCTTTTCTAACTTTTCTCCACTTTTCTCCTTCTTTCTCTTTGCCTCTCTTACCATTAGATAAACAGATACCCATTTTTTTGGCACCAACATTTAATCTCGTTTGGTTTTAATCTCGTCTTTGGGAATATTTTGAAGCTTCAAAGTTCTTTCCTTTTATACTCAGAGATTTTGTTTTCTTTGCCCTTCTGGGTGTAAATCAGATAGTAACAAAGTGTCATAATGCTCTCCACAGTTCCATGAGGCCCCACAATGTCCCAATGGACTTTTGGTTCCATGAACTTTGGTACTGTCAGCAACAGTCTCCTTGGGTCCGCAGTGTCACAATGGACCCTTGGCTCCATGAGGTTCCGTAGCGTAACATGGACGCCTTGACTCCATGAGGTTGTGGAGTGTCACAAGGATCTCCTTGGTTCTGCGGCCCTGCTGTGTGACAATGGGCCTGTGCTTCCATGAAGTTCTGTACTGTCAACCATGATCTCCTTGCTTGCACAGTGTCATAACTGACCCTTGGTTCCATCAGGTGCCTGGCCTCCAACAGCCTCTAAGAGACCCTTATGGCCCCTCAAGGCCCCTCACAGCCCCTCATGACCCCTCAATGTCCCTCACAGTTCCCCATGGCCCCTCATGGCAGCTCACAGTCCTTCATAGCCCCTCACAGTTCATGGCCACTCATGACCCTTCACAGCCCCCAACAATCTCTCATGGCCCCTCACAGCACCTCAGGGCCCCTCATGGCCCCTCACGACTCCTCATGACCCTTCACAGCCCCTAACAAACCCTCAAGGCACCTCACAGCCCTTCACAGCCCCTCAAAACCTCTTGGAGATCTTCTGCAGCCTAAGTAATTTCTGTGTTAATCCCACTGAAACAACCAAAAGTGGAGTAAAAATAAAGAAATTAAGCAAAGAGGTCTACAGCTGCTTAATTTTACTGGAATTTGGGGGTGAATTTGGGGTTCAGGGGAATATTTGGGAGGATCTGAGTGTTGTGGAGCCACGAAGCCAGGCAGACTGGGACCACAATCTCACAGTTGTGCTGGCAGAACGTGTCCACCTGAGCCAGTCTGTTCTCCAGGAATTCCAGTTGTCTGTCTCAGTCCCTGCCCTGAGTCTCCCCATTTGGGGTGTGGCCTCTAAAGTGCCCAAATCGCTGCTGAAGTGCCGGAGCTGCTCCTGGTTGTGGATGTTCCTGTCCCCCAGCCTGTTCTGGTCGGTGCCATGGGGTATGGGAGAGGGTCTGAGTGCTCCTTGGGGGACTGGGATGGGCTTTTATGGCCCTTGGAGCTGTTTGAGGTGCTGAGACAGGGTTTGGGGGCTTTTGGGGCAGTCTGTGTGGGAGTTTTGGGGTGTTGGCAGGGCTGTGTGGCTTGGAGAGAATTTGGGTGGGTGTTGGGGGAGATGGGTTGGGAATTTTGTGGCTTTTGGGGCCATTGCTATTGCAGGGAGTGGTTGGGGGAGTCGTGGCTGGGAGCTGTGGGGTGGTTTGAGGGGTCTGGGAGTGGCTGTGGAGCTGGGAGGGGGTTTTAGGGCAGTTGTGACCTCCTCCACAGATAGCCAAAGTCGCCACCAGACCCCACCCCCAAATGCTGCCAGGAGTTGGGGGTTCCATGTTGGGGTTCACCCTCCTGGCGCTGCAGGAGAAGGTGAGGGGGGGTCCCCAGGGGCTGTGTGTGTCCCCCCAGAGCGTGGGTGACCCCCCCCCCCATGCCGGTGTCACCGCCTTTTCCCTGCCCACAGGGCTCCTGAGGCAGCCCCTGCTGCCCCGGGAGGGAATTTGGGGAGGGGGCAGAGGGGGTGCACAGCCCCCACCGGGGGATGACCCCGGCCCAGCGCCCTTCGTTCAGCACCGAGCTGGGCTTGGGGCCGCAGGAGGAAGAGGCCGATGGGAAGCAGATCCTGCAGGGGGGACAGGGCTTGGGCTCAGGGCAAGGTCCTGCCCTGCACACCTGGCTCAGGTGTGAGCCTGCCCCGGGAAGGGAGCGGGACATTGCCATCCCCAGGGATCAGGGCTGGGAGCAGCGCTGGGAGCACGGACATGGAAATCCTGGGAGCCACTGGGACCGCCCTGGGGGGGTGAATGATCCCCCCCAGCACCTTTCCAGGCTGCCCTGCGAGCTGAGAAATGCTCGCTGGGCCTCGGCCTTGGCCAAGAGCCCCCGGGCTCAGCTGCTCTGAGCTCAGGCGCTGCCGGCTCCCGCAGCCCGCCCAGGGCCGCCCTGCCCGTGCCGGGGCTGTGCTGGAATTCTCTGCTGCTGCTGGGCTACTCGGGGGCTCTGGCCCAGCAGGAAAGGTGACCCTGAGCCAGGAGCTTTCCTTGGCCGCAGCAAAGCCTCGGCACGGAAAGACCTTCCCAGCGCTGGGCCCTGGGCCGGGAGGGATTGTGCCACCAGAGCTGTCCCTCCATTTCTTCTGCCAGGCAGCTTTAGCACAGGAGAAGTGGAGAAGCCAGAGCTGCCTCTCAGCTTTCCACAGCACCCGCAGAGCTCCAGGGCAAGGTCCTGGCCCTGGCTCGGGGCTGGGCCGGGGCCAGCGGCAGAAAATCAACTTGCAGCTTGGGCCCCGCAGCAGGGAGGAGCAGCAATTGCTGGCTGAGAGAGACTCTTGCCAAGGGCCTGCGGGGCCGGGCCCCAGGGAACGGCTTCCCGCTGCCCGAGGGCAGGCTGAGATGGGATGTGGGGCAGCAATGGTTCCCTGGCAGGGCGCTCAGGGCCTGGCCCAGGCTGGCCCCAGAAGCTGCGGCTGCCCCCGCATCCCTGCAAGTGTCCCAGGCCGGCTCGGCCATTGGGGCTTCCTGCCCAGGAGGGCTGGGCTGGGCTGGGCTGGGGCTGCTGAGGGCGGGATGGGCTCTGCCTGAGACAGCTGAAGGCTGCGCATGATGAGGCCGGGGGGACCCCGTTCCTCAGTGGGTTCTGGGATATCCTGGGGCTCCTGGGGCTCCATGCTTTCCTTCCTAAGGAAAAGAACCGTCCTTCTCATCCAGGCTCCCATGGCCAAAACTGAGATTCTACCTCCCAAATTCTGTCTATCCAAGGATTGCTCCCAGACAAAAGCTGCCATGAGCGACAGGTCTGGCTGCTCTCGCCCATGGTGGCCACCTCTCATCTTCTTCCAAAACTCTTGGACTTTGTGCTTTTCTTTCATGTGGAATAAACCCATCCTTCTCAACAAGGTGCCCATGGCCAAAATTGGGATTCCACCTCCTGAATTCCCAATATCCAAGGGTTGCTCCCAGACAAACCTGGCAGGACAGACAGATGTGGCTGGCCTTGGCCTCTGGTGGCTGTGTCTCCTCTGCCCCTGAAACCCTGGGGCTCGGTGCTGCCCTTCCTCTGGAGACCACTGTGACCCTGCGTGGCCTCATGGAACCCAGGGGCCGTTGTGACCCTGCAGGGCTGGTGGCACCAAGGGGACCATTGTGACCCTGTGGTGTTCCATGGAACCAAGGGGCCACTGTGGCACTGCTGGCCCCAAAGAACCAAGGGGCCTTTGTGACAGGGCAGCTGGGGAGGCCCAGAGTGGACACCAGGAGAAGGGAATTTCCCTCCCAGGCAGGGCTGGGGTGCAACACGTCCCCCAGAAGGAGTCTGGAGCAGCCCAAGGCTCTGTGTGCCCAGGCAGAGGCAGGCAGGACGCAGAGCTGCCAGCAAAGGAAGGGGCCAGCCAGGTGGGGCAGCCGGGGGGATGAGGACAGCCTGCAGGGACAGAGGCGCAGGGCAGGGACACCGTGGGACAGCCTGGGCTGCAGAGGGCAGAGGGATGGGCAGCAGCTGCAAGGCCCTGACAGAGCCAACTTGTGCAGCCCTTTGGCCACGGCTGCTGGCCCTGGGCCTGAGGCCAGGAGGGGACAAGTGACCCCTGCAGCCCTGGGGCCTCAGGGCCTCCTTGTCCCTGCCCAGGGGTGCAGGATCAGGGGGGTTCTCCTCAGGCGGGCAGCGTTGGCTCCAGGAGGCCCCAGAGTGTCTGGCAGCAGGCGATGGTGGTGGGGGGAAAGGCAAAGGTCAGGGACTCTGCCCCTCGCTTTTCCCTCCACACCTGCACCAGTTTCACCTTCCTTTTTATGGGCCTCCAGGCGAGCTACCCATGGTCTGTACCGCCCATTTTATGATAAGCAGACCAAATGACGAGGCATTTTTGAAGCAGTCATAATGACAAAGCACTTTTTGGAGCCTTTCTCTTATTATTAGGCTCTTACAGTGACCCTGCAGGGCCCATGGAACCAAGGGAACGTGGAACAGCTCTGGCTGCCTTGGGCTCCCGGGGCCGCCTGACAGCTCTGGCTGACCTTGGCATGTCCAGGGCTGATTCTCATCTGCCCCTGGAGTGCTGGGGCTCCGTGCTTTCCTTCCTATGGAACAGAACTGTCCTTCTCCTCCAGGGGCCCGTGGTCCAAAGTGGGATTCTGCCTCCAAAATTCCATCTGTCAAAGGATTGCTCTGTGACGAAAGGTGCCAGGACAGACGGGTCTGGCTGGCCTTGGCCTCTGGCGGTCGCCTCTCATCTGCCTTCCAAACGCTGGGGCTCTGTGATTTCTTCCCATGGAAAAGAAACGTCCTTCTCCTCCAGGAACAAATGGCCAAAAGTGGGATTCTATCTCCCACATTCTGTCTATCCAAGGATTGCTCCTAGGCAGGAGCTGCCAGGACAGATGGGCCTGGCTGGGCTTGGCCTCCTGGGGGCCACTTCTCATCAACCTTCAAAACACCAGTGCTCCACTGTGGGAATTAACAGCAGGTCAGCGAGCCTGTCTGATTCCGACATCGATCTTAGCACAATCCGTTTGTACCCATGAGAAACTTAGTGTGAACAGAAGCAAGACACCTAAACAACAGAAAGAGAAAACAGCAACAAGGCTGCACCTGGTGTTTTTCTGAACACTCAGAATGCTGATGCGATAGGTAACCAATAACAGGATGTTGCAGTTAAATAATAGCCAATGACTCTGTTGTAGAAGTGAAGCAACCAATGGATAAGTTAATGAATGATAAACATACAAAAGTGTATAAATGACACTGACTTTTTAGAATAAACAGCCTTTTGCCTGGGGTTGTTGTTGGGGTTGGTGTGTGTCGTGTCCGTCCCAACAGCAACTCTCCACCCTTTCCCTACAGTGGAAAAGAACCGTCATTCCCATCCAGGTGCCCATGGCCAAAACTGGGATTCCACCTCCAAATTTCTGTATATCCAAGGATTGTTCCCAGATGAAACCTTCCAGGACAGACAGTTCTGCCTGGCTTGGCCTCCCAGGGACCACCTCTCATCTTCCCATGGAATTAAATATCTTTTATGTCCGGGCATCCATGGCCGATATTGAGAATCCACCTCCAAAATTCCAGATATCCAAGGATGGCTCCCAGACCAAAGCTGCCATGAGAGACAGATCTGGCTGCCCTCACCCATGGTGACCACCTCTCATCTTCTTCCAAAACACTTGGACTTTGTGCTTTTCTTTCATGTGGAATAAACCCATCCTTCTCAACAAGGCGCCCATGGCCAAAATTGGGATTCCACCTCCCAAATTCCCAATATCCAAGGGCTGCTCCCAGACAAAAGCTGCCATTACCATCAAGTCTGTCTGGCTTGGCCTCCTGAGGGCCAGATCTCACCCACCTTCCAAACCCTGGGGCTCTGTGCTTTCCTTCCTATGGAAAAGACTCATCCTGCCTGTCCAGGCACAAATGGCCAAAATTTGGATTCCACCTCCCAAATTCCCAATATCCAAGGGTTGCTCCCAGACAAACCTGGCAGGACAGACAGATGTGGCTGGCCTTGGCCTCTGGTGGCTGTGTCTCCTCTGCCCCTGAAACCCTGGGGCTCGGTGCTGCCCTTCCTCTGGAGACCACTGTGACCCTGCGTGGCCTCGTGGAACCCAGGGGCCGTTGTGACCCTGCAGGGCTGGTGGCACCAAGGGGGCCATTGTGACCCTGTGGCATTCCATGGAACCAAGGGGCCACTGTGGCACTGCTGGCCCCAAAGAACCGAGGGGCCTTTGTGACCCTGCAGGGCCCACGGAACCAAGGGAACATGGAGCAGCTCTGGCTGCCTTGGGCTCCTGGGGCCGCCTGGCAGCTCCGGCTGACCTTGGCATGGCCAGAGCTGCTTCTCACCTGCCCTGCAGCGCTGGGGCTCCGTGCTTTCCTTCCTATGGAACTGAACTGTCCTTCTCCTCCAGGGGCCCATGGCCAAAACTGGGATTCTACATCCAAATTTGATTATGTAAGGATTGTTCCCATATGAAACTTGCCAGGACAGACAGCTCTGGCTGGCCTTGGCCTCTTGGGGGCCACCTCTCATCTGCCTTTGAAACACTGCGGGGCTGTGCTGTTCTTCCCATGGAAAAGAAACATCTTCCAAGTGCAGGTGTCCATGGCCAAAACTGGGAATCCGGCTCCAAAATTCCATATATCCAAGTACAGCTCCCAGGCAAAATCTGCCAGGACTGACAAGTCCAGCTTCCCTTGGCTTCCTGAGGGCCAGCTCTCAGCTGCCTTTGAAACGCTGGGGCTGTGCTGCTCTTCCTGTGGAACAGAACCATCCTTCTCCTCCAGCTGCCCATGGCCAAAATTGCAATTTGGCCTCCAAGATTCCATCTATCCAAGGATTGCTGCCAGACAAAAGCTGCCAAGGCCAACAGGTCTGGCTGGCCTTGGCCTCTGGTGGCCGCCTTTCATGGATCACAGGGAGACGGTTTGTTTTATCACAGATACTGTCCATGGTCAGATCCACCCCTCGGTCTCGTGCCACCTATAGGTGGCATCTCTGCCCTGATGACCTGAGGCATCATGGGCCCACGAGTAGGGCTAATGAGAAACACCAAAACAACAAGCAGGTAGATCAGGCTGCAAAGATAGAAGTGTCACAGGTAGACGTGGACTGGAAACACAAGGGAGAGTTGTTCCTAGCTCGATGGGCCCATGATGCCTCAGGCCATCAGGGCAGAGATGCCACCTATAAGTGGGCACGAGACCGAGGGGTGGATCTGACCATGGACAGTATCTCCCAGGTGATCCATGACTGTGAGACATGCGCTGCGATCAAGCAGGCCAAGCGGGTGAAGCCCCTGTGGTACGGTGGGCGATGGTCCAAATACAAGTATGGGGAGGCCTGGCAGATTGATTACATCACACTGCCTCAAACCCGCCAAGGCAAGCGCTGTGTGCTCACAATGGTAGAAGGCACCACAGGATGGCTGGAGACCTACCCTGTGCCTCGCGCTACTGCCCGGAACACCATCCTGGGCCTGGAAAAGCAAGTCCTTTGGAGGCATGGCACCCCTGAGAGAATCGAATCTGACAATGGGACTCATTTTAAGAACAGCCTTATAAACACCTGGGCTAGAGAACATGGCACTGAGTGGGTGTACCACATCCCTTACCATGCACCAGCTGCAGGCAAAGTGGAACGGTGCCATGGATTGTTGAAAACCACCTTGAAGGCACTGGGTGGGGGAACTTTCAAAAATTGGGAACAGAATCTGGCAAAGGCCACCTGGTTAGTTAAAACCTGAGGTTCCACCAATAGAGCTGGTCCAGCCCAGTCTGAATCCCTGCATACAGCAGATGGAGATAAGGCCCCAGTAGTGCATGTCAGAGGTCTGTTAGGAAAGACTGTGGGGATGAATTCTGCCTCGAGTACAGACCAACCCATCCGTGGGGTTGTCTTTGCTCAGGGACCTGGTTGCACATGGTGGGTAATGCAGAAAGATGGAAGAACACGTTGTGTACCACAGGGAGATCTGATTGTTGGGTGAAAACCATCTGTAATGTGAAATGCCTGGGTACCCCTGCTTGCTGAGGGTCACTGTCACTGTTCGTACATAGCTGTATATATATATGTATATGTATATGTATATGTATTGATGTGTGTGTGTAGAGTTAGAATATCTTAGTTTGGGCATTGAGCCAATGATATGGGATAAGGGGTGGAATGTCTTGGGGTGACTTTATGATGCATATCCCATATCACTGCCCTATGCCCAGAAATTAATTTTTTTGCCTTTCTATGCCTCTAAACTGAGCCTGAGAGAGGGAAGGAAAAACTGAGCAAAACTTTTTCAAAGCAGTTTGCAGCTTGTTCAGGGTCACACAGAGATAGGGACTTTCTTTTTCCCAGCTGCAGCAGGGGAGGGAGGAGGCAGCCAGCTTGCTGCTTCCCTGGTCAGCTTTTGGCCAGTTCTTCAGCTTCTTTTTCTCCAAAGGGAGACTGAGAGCTGAATTTTTTTTTCCTTCCCTGGAATTCTGGATTTTCTTCCTTTTCTGATGGCCTACTTCAATATCAGAGCACATCGGGAGGACTTTCCACCGGGCACAGAGGGCCTGGCCCTGGGCCAAGCCCCAGCTCCGAGGAGACCAAAGGGAGGACTCTGACACTGTCACAGGTTTTTTCTCCACAGTGAGAGATTTTATTATTTAGCATTATTTTCCTTTTCCTGTGTGTTTGTTAAATAAATAGTTATTATCTCCTTCACTTTCCTTTGAGGAAAATTTATTTTTTCCCGAACCAGGTTCGGGGGAGGGGTGGTTGTGCCTTCCCTCAGAGGATATCTTTCTAAATTGGGCAAAACTGGCCCATATGCAAATGAACCAAACTTACAAAAGTGTGAAGAACTCGTGACCTGTTGTCCATCTTGGGGTCCCTCTTGGCAGTAGCCTCTGGCTACCCTGGGTGTACCTTTGAAGGCCTTTCAAATAAATACCTACCTTTATTCCCTTATTCTGGTCTAGCCTCTGTTTTTAGGTGGCCTCTCAAGGCATCAGCAGGGGCTGCGATCCCACACTTGTGGGGACCAGAACCGCCCCCAGGATCCCAACACTGCCTGACAGCGCTCCGGACACCGGGATGGCCGCGTGTCCGAGTCTCGGCCACCGTGCTGCTGCTTCCTTTGCTCATAGACACACCCAGAGGCCACTGTTAAGCCCGGATGGTCTCTGGTTCTGCCCTCTTCCTGATCCCGGGCAGGGATGCAGCACTGCTGCGCTTTCAGGAAGCTGCTCTTGAAAACTTCCAGCATTCCAAGCTCCTTTGCCCTCCGTGGAGGCTTGCCACGGAATCCCTCACAGCTGCCTCCGGAGCATCCTCCTGTTGGCTGTTCTAAAATCCAGGGCCTTCAGGGTGCTCAGCAAGACCTCTGACTCCACAGTGTTGTGGAACTGGACCTTCAGGACAGGGACCTTTCCAGCCTGAGCTGCCCTCGTTCCTCTGTGTCTCTGCACAAAACATGGCATGGTGTGGATACAAAAATGCTGCTAGCAAGGATTTTCTTGCTGTTTTCTAAGCCTGTGAGAGACTTTTCTCTCTCACGGAAGAGGTAGCAGAGTTATGTAAACAACCAAACAGCTGCAGCCTTGAAAAGTCTTGTTTAGAGTACAGTAGAAAATATTTTGACAATGGATGCTTTAGGATTTTAGCCAATCACCCCAAGGGGTGGCTGATCCTTTGTCCAATTAGACTATGAAGAAAAAAGTCTATAAAAGAGTTTGTAAAATAATTAAATAAATCAATCTTGCTGCACAGTTCCTGCCTGCTGGATCTTCTCTCCTCCTCCCTACGGCTGCGGGACACGGTGATATTCCCTAGGGTTGCAGTAATAGCACGGAAGAGAGCGGCAGGAGGGGCCTGTGTGTCCCAGGGCTCAGGTTTTGGGCTGCTTCAGCACCACAGAGATGCAGGTCAAGTGAAGAAGCCAAACTGTTTATTAATAGGAGGCGAAGCGAAGGGATGAGCTGGGAGGGAAAAAGGGGATGGGCAGGGTCTGAGGGCTGGAGGGATGGAGCTGTCAAAAGGGAGGGAGAGGGCAGGAGCGATGGGAGCTTTCCACAGGCTCAGCTGTGACCAGCATCAGCTGTGCCTGGAGCTCCAGCTGCTCTATTCTAGTCTCCAGATGGTCTCATCTTCCAGGATATCTGGAGGGCTTAAAGGGACTCTGGTTCTGAGCCAGCAGATGAACGTAGTTCAGCAGCTCTTTCCTTGAATATTTTCTGAACTACGATGTTTGTCTGGGAAGGGCTGTCGTCTCTCCTCAGGGCTTGAAGGGCTGGAAGAGACAGGAACAGAGCCACGGTCAGAGCCTGGATCTGCAGGAATCCAAGCAGACCTTCCTGCCAGGGCCATCTCACGCAGCTCCTGCCATGGCCAGAAGACAGCAGGGGCCAAGGAGATCAGCCAGAAGGTGCTGGCCATGAAGCTCCCCACCGTGTCCCTGAAACCTCTCTGTGCTCTGCCCACGTCACCCCGAGTCCACACTTGGAGCAAAGCCCCCACAGCCAGGGCAGGGATTGCAGCTCCCGAGCCAGGCATTGCAGCTCGCCCCCGCCAGCCCCCGCTGCCAGCCCGCTGCCCTCACTCACCCTCACTGAGGACCTGGAGCTCTTCCTTGTGCCCCCTCAAGAACACCCTGGCAGTCCCTGGGAGCACAGAGGCGGTCACGGCCCCGCGGCACGGCTCCCTCGCAGCGGCGCTGCCAGCCCCGTGGCCACACGCTCTCCTGCCCCGGCAGGGCTCAGCCCGGGCCCTCGCCGCATCCTGACGCCCGAGGGCACGGCTGCGAGAGGGCGGCAGCGGCCCCGAGGGCAGGCGGGGCTCCACGGCCCCGGGCCCGGATCCCGCTGCCGGGGCAGCAGCCGGGGCTGGGGCCGAGCTGCGGCGGGGCGGGGAGGGGCCCCGGGCCCGTGGCTCACCGATGAACCTGACGGCCGCCTCTCGCAGCGACTCCTGCGGGCTCTCCACGAACGGCAGCGCCTGGTGCAGGCGCTCGGCCGCTCGGCTCCTGTCCTCTGCCAGCTGCAGAGAGCGCCAGGAGGGAAGGGTTGGCGCGGGCTCAGCCCCTTGGCCGGGCTCTCTGCGCCCAGCCCTGGCCTCCCGTGCCCGCACGGCCCCGAGGCCCGGCCAGCAGCCGCTGGCGCCGGGCTCTGGAGGGGGCCGAGGGCCGGCTGCTGCCCGGGGAGCCGCGGTGCCGCCCCGCGCCACAGCCCAGCGGGGCCGGGGCTCCATCGGCTCCCGGCTCGGGGCCACAGGAGCCTGGAGCAGAGCCCGGGGAAGGGAGCAGCGTGTGGGGCGCAGGCTGGCGCCCCTGGTGCAGCACTGGGCAGGGGCACAGCTGCCAGCCCCACACACTGGGCTTCTCCAGGCTGTGCCTCAGGCTTCTCCAGTCAGGCTTTACCAGGCACTCGGCGAACGTCAACAGCTGCTCCTTCTTCAGCAGTTGCTTGAGATTCCTCCTCTTCAGGAACCCGGCCGCACAAAGAAGAGTTTCCATCGAGGCCTGGAGAGCAGCAGAGGCACAGAGATGGCACCGCAGCCCAGGGCACAGGACTCGTGTCCCTGTTCCAAGGCCAGGAGGATGCTGGAGCCCAGGAGGTACCAGGGCAGGAGGCAGCTGAGCCCCGTCCTTGGGATGCAGCAGCATCACACAAAACCTCACCTCTGCCACGTGGCGGTTCTCCTCATGGCAGTGCAAGAAGAGCAGGAGCAGGCTCTGGCTCACAATCCTCTCCAGGGGCTTTTTTCCCTCCTCCACTACCAACTCCATCACCTTGCTGAAGAGGTGAATGGAGAACAGCTGCACATGGCTGTTGTCCTGGTGGAAAAAGATAAGACCCTAAGACCAATTACTCCAGGTTCCCCAAGGAAAAGGCCTGAAAATCCATAAGGCTTGAAGTTTTGCAGGTAGCACCCCAGCCTATGGCTGGGGGCACAGAGCCTTACATTTTCAAAGAGTGGCAGGAGCGCCTCAGCCAGTTTCGGGGCGGTGGTGCTGGATACCAGGATGTCTTTGTTCTCCAGCGCATTCATGAACACAGAGAGGGACATCCTGACCACCTCTCCATCTGCATCGCCCAGCAGCTCCACAAGCCGTTGGGACAGGCTGCCCATTCTTCTGGCCTGTGTGGAACACAAGGCTGTGCTGTGAAGCCATGAACGGCTGCACTGCCTACACCACCCTGGCCCTGCAAGCCCACCCTGCTGCCGCAGGGCCCAGAGGCCAAAGGCCTGTCCTGAAGCACTGGGGCAGCTGAGCCGGGAGGCAGGAGAGCTGGGAGCAACTGCCTCAGCTCCTGAAGCCCAGCCAAGCCCATGTGACTGCTTTCCCCAGCGCAGCTTCAGCCGCTGCCGCCTTCTCACCATCGCGGGATCCTTGCTGAGCACCACGAGGCCTCTGAGTGCCAGGCGACATCTCTGCGTGCACTCGCTCAGCAGGTACCTGGACATCATCTCCAGGACACTGTCACCGCATTCCCTCAAGTCCAGGCACTCGAGGAGCTGAAAGGCACAGGGCAGTGACAGGGGAGCCGGCCGGCAGGAGCCCGGAACCGCCCAGGGCTGGGCCCAGGCAGCAGCGCAGGGCGCGGGCACGTCCCAGGCAGCTGCGGCTACGAGAGGGCAGAGAGGCGGGAGGCAGCTCAGCGAGGCAGCGCTGGCATCAGGCTCACCTCCACAAGGAATGCCAGGAAGGGCAGATCCCAGCGTGGCTCCTCCCTGCTCAGCAGCCCAAGCAGGCCGAGTGCAATCCCAGCACACATGGGAAGGGAGACCCAGCGCATCTCTCTGGCAGAGGGAAAAAGGCATCAAGGCTGTGAGCTGGGGGGCAAACATCTCCCAGGACTGACTCACAGAGGTCTGGTCTTTCCCCAGCATCCCTGCAGGGGATGTGGGTGCTCTGGGAGGTGGCTGCTCCTGAGCACCCTTCTCCAGCCTTTTCCAGCGTCCTTGGCCATTCCTCATTGACCAGGCCCTCTGGCCCATGGCCACAAGGACTGTGTGGGGCACCTCGGGCCCAGGGCACAAGTGCCGGGGGCAGTGGGGAGAAGGGGGTCTCACCTGGCCAGCAGCCCCACTGCATAGTGCTGGGTGTCAGCACACAGCAGCGTGTCCCAGCCACGCTTGCGCTCCATCGCCACCACCTCATTGTCACAGCACAGTCGACAGAGCAGAGCCTTCATGGCCTGCACTGCAAACCTGTGTGCAGAGCAAAGCCCAGGTCACACTGGGAGCACTGGCGCTGGCCACAAGGGCATGGGAAGGACAGGAGGACTGGGACCTGTTGGGGTTGCTGGGAAGGCGGTGTTCCTCCCGGCACGCTCTCCAGAAGTGATCAACTTCCTCTGGCATCTGCTGTGTGGTGATGACAACATGGGAGAGCAGAGCCACAAAGATGCGGGAGGAGTAAAGGTTCACTGCCTCGTGGCACCGAGGCACCTGGACAATCACCCACAGCCCCAGAGTTGCCTGCAAAAGAAGCAGCCCGAGACAGCGCTCGGTGCCGAGCTGTCCATGTGGCAGGGCCCGAGGGGAGACGCAGGGGGAGCACCGGGCCTGGTGCCCCCTGAGCCTGCCCCTAGCCCAGGTTTCACCCAGTGCTTGAGGCAGGGAGAGGATGGAGAGCTGCTGGAGCGGCAGCTTGGGGGCAAGCAAAGGCCAGTTCCAGAAACTCACAGCCAGGGCGAGGACAGGTGTGTCGTCCCCATCAGAGGTGCACATGCTGTGCAGAGGCCAGTCCTCCATCACACAGAGCAGTGTTGGCAGCACCTTCTCCAGTGTGCTGCCTGACAAGCCTAGGAGTCTCCACATCATTGTGGCAGCTCTGTGGGATCGGAGCTCTGAGTCAGGGGCGTCTCAGTCACAGTACCATGCCCTGTGCAGCTGTGGGGGCCCAGGTGACAGAGCCCCGGTGCCCTGAGGGGCAGGGAGGGAGCATGGCAGCAGGCTCAGGAAACAGAGGGGCCCGAGGGTCCTGCAGCTCTCCGCCTGTCTGGCAGACCCCATTGGACAGGCGGCACAGGGCGATGGGCCCTAAGGGCTGGTGAGCCCCGAGCTCTCAAGGCAGCTGGGCCCCGTACCTGTCGCACGATGGGGCACAGCGCAGGAGGGTCAGCACCACATCAGCGGGGTGCTCTTCAGCCAGCCTCAGAAGGTTAAAGCCCAGCCTGGCACCCACAGTGACATGGGACCTGAGACTCTGGTGAATGTTCCTCACCGTGGCTGGCACCTGGAGGAGGCATGGGGAAGACTTGGAGCACTGTCCAAGGGAGCAACTTCCCCAGCTGCCCCCAAGAAATGCTTCCCTTCTCGACTCACTGTTCTGGTCTCAGGCTGAGGGGGCCCAGCAGCCGTGGCTTGAGGGGGCACACGATCCTTGGAGTCTCCAGCCCTGACCCCAGGCTGCTTACCTGCTGCTGAGAAGAATCAGCACTCTCCTTGAAATAACCCAGTTCAGGAGCATGAATCCCAGTGGGAATGGGCGTAGTGTCAGTATTTGGGATGCCCTGAGTCTCTCCGGTGTCAGTGTTTGTGATGGCCATGTCCTCAGTCACTGCCACGTCAGTCTTCACTCTGTGATCATTCATTGGACTGTCAGAGTCTTCTGAGGGTGCAGTGATATCTGTGCTGACATCAGGCTCTGCCTGGAGCTCGGTCAGCCCAGAGTCAGGCTCAGCTGTGCCCTCAGTTGCTGTGGTGCTGGTCTTTCCACGCCGAATGTGGATGAACTTCCGGAACATCTGCAGGAGAACAAAGGACAGGGAAGGGAGGGATGTTCCAAGGGGTGCTCCAGGCACGGTGCTCGGCTGAGCAGCGACAGCAGGCCCAGCCCAGGTGGGGATGGCTGCAGGTACCTGCACTGTTCTCCGGAAGCGGCCGTGGGCACGGTCCTGCTCTTGTGTCCGGTCCGGGGCTGCATCTGGCAAAGAGCGAGCGCAGCCAGAGCTGAGGGGCTGCAGGAGAGGCCGGAGAACGCAGCCCAGCCCTGCGCTCCCCAGGCAGGGACAGCCCCGGGATGCCCAGGGCATGGAGCACGGCTGCTGCAGAGGGTCTGGCCCGGCCCCTCTTCCATCCTATCCATGGGCCTGTTCTCCAGGGATGCGATGGGATGGGGTGGGGTGGGACGGGAGGGCATGGGATGGGATGGGATGGGATGGGATGGGATGGGATGGGATGGGATGCGATGGGATGGGATGGGATGCGATGCGATGCGATGCGATGCGATGCGATGCGATGGGATGGGGATGGGATGGGATGGGATGGGATGGGATGGGATGGGATGGGATGGGATGGGATGGTGCCAAGCTGGCTGCCACCATCAGCCCTGTGGCCCAGCTCTGTCACTCACCGTCCTGCCGTGGCTGGAACTGCTCCAGCTCTTCGGGCTGTTGTGCTGGGGCAGCTCCAGGGCCTTTTTTCCCCCTGAACACCTTGAACAGGCGACGGAATCTGCCCGCCATGCCACAGTCTGGCCTCGAGGGCACCTTCAAGAGAGATTCCTTGGGAAAGCTCTGAGTGAACAAGTCCTGCACTTGTGCCTTGAAGGCACCAGCAGCAGAGAAGCCTCAGGAAGGCTACAGGACAGCAAGTCCTGCAGCCTGGTCTCAGAGGGCTCCTGCCACAAGGACAGGAGACTCCTCGTCAAGGATTGTGGTCAGCAAAGCCAACGGTCTGGCCTTGAGGGCACCGGCCACAGGGATGGCAGATGCCTCAGAAAAGCTCCAGGGCACCAAGTCCCATGGTCTGCCCTCGAGGGCACCTGCAAAAGAGAAGCCTCAAGAAGGCCACAGGTCACCAAGTCCTGTGGTCTGGCCTCGAGGTCACCTGCAGGAATAACGCCTCGGAAAAGCTCCGGGTCAGCGAGGATCGAGTGCGCTGTGCGGGGGCTCCTCACGGCACCGCTCTGTCCCGTCCTGTCCCGTCGCGTGCTCCGAGCACTGTGGCGTGGCCGCGTCGCCGCCAGCCCCTATGTCAGCACGTGTCACAAAGGGCCCCGGGACACCCTGTCCCGTTCCATCCCACGGTGACCGTGCTGCACCGTGTCACAAAGGGCCCCGGGACACCCTGTCCCGTTCCATCCCACGGTGACCATGCTGCACCGTGTCACAAAGGGCCCTGGGACACCCTGTCCCGTTCCATCCCACGGTGACCGTGCTGCACCGTGTCACAAAGGGCCCTGGGACACCCTGTCCCGTTCCATCCCACGGTGACCGTGCTGCACCGTGTCACAAAGGGCCCTTGCACACGCTGCCACCTGCCCCGGGGCTGCCCCCAGCCCACCCCAAGTGGCCCAGGTTGGAAGGAATGCCTTGCCCCAAGTGTCTAAGGCAGCCCAACAGGAACTTTAGCATCGGCTCCAGCCATAAGCAAACGCTCCCCTGCTCTGCGGGCTCGGGGCAGCACCAGGAGCCCCCACGGCTGCCGCCGCAGCTGCCGCGGGAAGGGTACGGGGCCTTCCACAGAAGCTGGCACGGCCCCTTCCTCTTCTTCCTCTTCTTCCTCCTCGCTGCTGCCGGGATTCAGCCCCCGCCGCCGCCCGGCTCCTTCTGCCGCTCCTGCCCGGCACGAAGCGGCGGTGCCGCTGACGGGGCCGGAGCGCGGCTGCCCCGCGACTGCCCCGCGCCTCAGGGCCGGGCCGGGGAGTGACCGCACGGCTGGGGAGGGACCCCGCGCTGGCCAGGGCAGGGACTGACCCCATGGGAGGGACCCCGCGCTGGCCAGGGCAGGGACTGACCTCATGGGAGGGACCCCGCGCCGGAGCACGGAAGGATTCCTGTCCCCGAGGGCGAAGCAGCGGCACGAACTGACCGCGACTCCCATCCCTTCTCCCTGCCCCGCTGGGCACAGCAGGGAGGAGCCGGGGATAAAGTGAACTCCGGCAAGGAGAAAGAGGTCGGGGGAAGGTTCTGTACCAGTTTATTTTCCTCCTCACTCTCCAGTTCTGATTCGCTCCGTCCCAAATCCAGGGGCCGGGGCCGCCTGCGGTGTCCGATCCCCGGCAGCAGCGGGGAGGCCTCGGGCAGCGGCGGCGGGCGGGGCCCTTTGGAGCCGCCCCGGGCCCCTGAAGGAGCCGCAGCGAGGGGCGTCTCCGCCGGCCCGTGGCACTGAAGGAGCTGCACCGAGACACCGGCGAGGAGCCCGGCGGTGAAAGAGCCGCAGCGGAGGGCGTGGGATGGGAGGTGCGAATGGAATAAAAGAAGGAGAATGGAATAATAAATTCTAGAAGAAGCGCACGGGGAGTGGCGGCTGCGCAGTGACTGAAAGAGCTGCAGCGAGGGAGCGTCGGGGCAGCAGCGCGGGGTCTCGGCCGCTCCGTGTCACCGCAAGAGCCGCAGCGAGGGACGGGCGGGGCGCGGCTCGGATCGAGCCCCTCCAGCTGCGCGAAGAGCGGCGACCCCGCGGGACCGCGCCGGGGCCGGGCGGCGGCGGCAGCCGGAGCCGGGGAAGCGGCTTCGAGCGGCGGAGACGAGCGGGGTGTTCCCGTCAGCTCCGCTCAGCCCTCGGGCACCGGGGGGCTCCGGGGCTTGTTCCCGTCAGCTCCGCTCAGCCCTCGGGCACCGGGGGATTCCGGGGCTTGTTCCCGTCAGCTCCGCTCAGCCCTCGGGCACCGGGGGGTTCCGGGGCTTGTTCCCGTCAGCTCCGCTCAGCCCTCGGGCACCGCGCTGGGGCCCCGCGCACTTTTCCAGCCCGGCCGCCCCCACGGGCCGGGCCCCGCGGCTCCCGCTGCCGCCGCCTCGACCCCGCCGAGCCCAGAAATCCCGGAAAATCGCTCCCATGCACTAAAGAACCTTTCCGTGCGCAGCCAGGGTCGCAGAGGGGGGATCCTTATGAAGTCCCCTCCCCTCAGTCCCTCCTGGGCACGGCCGGGCATTAGCGCAGCTCCCGGGGCTGTGTCCTGGCACCGGCTGCTGCCACAGGGCACGGGGCTGCCGCGTTTGGGCATTAAACGCGACAGATTTGGGGAGCAGGGACAGCCACAGAAACCCTCGGGGAGCCCTCGGGAGCCTGGAGCTGCCCGAGGGCCACAAAGGATGCCCTGGACACAGCGATGGACCCAGCAGCGGCTCTGCCCCCCAGCACGGGGCTGTGTCCCAGACCCCACGGTCCAGCCCGAGGGTTGGGGCGGCAGCGGAGCTGCTGGACGGAGGACAGATGGAGGAGCAGGAGCGGGAGGAAGAGGAGGGA